>NC_041384.1:144651937-144702544 GCF_002162155.2 Triticum dicoccoides
AACCTCCCGGTTTCTCCGGTATTTATCCGATAACCCCCAGAACTCATCTGGTGTCCGAATATAACATTCCAATATATCAACCTTAACGTCTCGACCATTTCGAGACTCCTCGTCATGTCCGTGATCACATCCGGGACTCCGAACTACCTTCGGTACATCAAAACACAAAACTCATAACACCGATCGTCATCTAACTTTAAGCGTGCGGACCCTACGGGTTCGAGAACTATGTAGACATGACCGAGACACGTCTCCGGTCAATAACCAATAGCGGAACCTGGATGCTCATATTGGCTCCTACATATTCTATGAAGATCTTTATCGTTCAAACCGCGTAACAACATACGTTGTTCCCTTTGTCATCAATATGTTACTTGTCGGAGATTCGATCGTCGGTATCTCAATACCTAGTTCAATCTCGTTACCGGCAAGTATCTTTACTCGTTCTGTAATACATCATCTCGCAACTAACTCATTAGTCACAATGCTTGCAATGCTTATAGTGATGTGCATTACCGAGAGGGCCCAGAGATACCTCTCCGACAATCGGAGTGACAAATCCTAATCTCGAAATACGCCAACCCAACAAGTACCTTCGGAGATACTTGTAGAGCACCTTTATAATCACCCAGTTACATTGTGACGCTTGGTAGCACACAAAGTGTTCCTCCGGTAAACGGGAGTTGCATAATCTCATAGTCATAGGAACATGTACAAGTCATGAAGAAAGCAATAGCAACATACTAAACGATCAAGTGCTAAGCTAACGGAATGGGTCAAGTCAATCACATTATTCTCCTAATAATGTGGTCCCTTTAATCAAATGAGAACTCATGTCCATGGCTAGGAAACTTAACCATCTTTAATTAACAAGCTATTTAAGTAGAGGCATACTAGTGACACTATGTTTGTCTATGTATTCACACATGTATTATGTTTCCAGTTAATACAATTCTAGCATGAATAATAAACGTTTATCATGATATGAGGAAATAAATAATAACTTTATTATTGCCTCTAGGGCATATTTCCTTCAGTCTCCCAGTTGCACTAGAGTCAATAATCTAGATTACATGGTAATGATTCAACACCCATGGAGCCTTGGTGTTGATCATGTTTTGCTCATGGAAGAGGCTTAGTCAATGGGTCTGCAACATTCAGATCCGTATGTATCTTGCAAATCTCTATGTCTCCCACCTGGACTTGGTCTCGGATGGAATTGAAGCGTCTCTTGATGTGCTTGGTCCTCTTGTGAAATCTGGATTCCTTTGCCAAGGCAATTGCACCAGTATTGTCACAAAAGATTTTCATTGGACCCGATGCACTAGGTACGACACCTAGATCGGATATCAACTCCTTCATCCAGACTCCTTCATTTGCTACTTCCGAAGCAGCTATGTACTCTGCTTCACACATAGATCCCACCATGACGCTTTGTTTAGAACTGCACCAACTGACAGCTCCACAGTTCAATGTAAACATGTATCTGGTTTGCGATTTAGAATCATCTGGATCAGTGTCAAAGCTTGCATCAACGTAACCATTTACGACTAGCTCTTTGTCACCTCCATAAATGAGAAACATATCCTTAGTTCTTTTCAAGTATTTCAGGATGTTCTTGACCGCTGTCCAGTGATCCACTCTTGGATTACTTTGGTACCTCCCTGCTAAACTTATAGCAACGCACACATCAGGTCTACTACACAGCATTGCATACATGATAGAGCCTATGGCTGAAGCATAGGGAACATCTTTCATCTTCTCTCTATCTTCTGCAGTGGTCGGGCATTGAGTCTTACTCAACTTCACAACATGTAACACAGGCAAGAACCCTTTCTTTGCTTGATCCATTTTGAACTTCTTCAAAACTTTGTCAAGGTATGTACTTTGTGAAAGTCCAATTAAGCGTCTTGATCTATCTCTATAGATCTTGATGCCCAATATATAAGCAGCTTCAACGAGGTCCTTCATTGAAAAACTCTTGTTCAAATATCCCTTTATGCTATCCAGAAATTCTATATCATTTCCAATCAATAATGTGTCATCTACATATAATATCGGAAATGCTACAGAGCTCCCACTCACTTTCTTGTAAATACAAGCTTCTCCAAAAGTCTATATAAATCCATATGCTTTGATCACACTATCAAAACGTTTATTCCAACTCCGAGAGGCTTGCACCAGTCCATAAATGGATCGCTGGAGCTTGCACACTTTGTTAGCTCCCTTTGGATCGACAAAACCTTCCGGTTACATCATATACAACTCTTCTTCCAGAAATCCAGTCAGGAATGCAGTTTTGACATCCATTTGCCAAATTTCATAATCATAAAATGCGGCAATTGCTAACATGATCCGGACAGACTTAAGCATCGCTACGGGTGAGAAAGTCTCATTGTAGTCTATCCCTTGAACTTGTCAAAAACCTTTTGCAACAAGTCAAGCTTTATAGACAGTAACATTACCGCCAGTGTTAGTCTTCTTCTTAAAGATCCATTTATTCTCAATGGCTTGCTAATAATCGGGCAAGTCAACCAAAGTCCACACTTTGTTCGCATACATGGATCCAATCTCAGATTTCATGGCCTCAAGCCATTTTGCCGAATCTGGGCTCACCATCGCTTCTTCATAGTCGTACGTTCATCATGGTCTAGTAACATAACTTCCGGAATAGGATTACCGTACCACTCTGGCGTGGATATTACTCTGGTTGACCTATGAGGTTCAGTAGCAACTTGATCTGAAGTTTCATGATCAATATCATTAGCTTCCTCACTAATTGGTGTAGGTGTCACAGGAACCAATTTCTGCGACGAACTACTTTCCAATAAGGGAGCAGGTACAGTTACCTCATCAAGTTCTACTTTCCTCCCACTCACTTCTTTTGAGAGAAACTCCTTCTCTAGAAAGGATCCAAATTTAGAAACAAAAGTCTTGCCTTCAGATCTGTGATAGAAGGTGTACCCAACAGTTTTCTTTGGGTATCCTATTAAGACACATTTCTCCTATTTGGGTTTGAGCTTATCAGGTTGAAGCTTTTTCACATAAGCATCACATGCCCAAACTTTAAGAAACGACAACTTTGGTTCCTTGCTAAACCACAGTTCATAAGGCGTCGTCTCAACGGATTTTGATGGTGCCCTATTAAACATGAATGCAGTCGTCACTAAAGCATAACCCCAAAACGATAGCAATAAATTAGTAAGAGACATCATAGATCGCACCATATCTAGTAAAGTACGATTGCGATGTTCGGACACACCATTACGCTATGGTGTTCCGGGTGGCGTGAGTTGCGAAACTATTCCGCATTGTTTCAAATGTAGGCCAAACTCATAGCTGAAATATTCTCCTCCACGATCAGATCGTAGAAACTTTATTTTCTTGTTACGATGATTTTCCACTTCACTCTGAAATTCTTTGAACTTTTCAAATGTTTCAGACTTATGTTTCATTAAGTAGATATACCTATATCTGCTTAAATCATCTGTGAAGGTGAGAAAATAACGATACCCGCCGCGAGCCTCAACATTCATTGGACCACATACATCAGTATGTATGATCTCCAACAAATCAGTTGCTCGCTCCATAGTTCTGGAGAACGGCATTTTAGTCATCTTGCCCATGAGGCATGGTTCGCAAGTACCAAGTGATTCATAATCAAGTGATTCCAAAAGTCCATCAGTATGGAGTTTCTTCATGCGCTTTACACCAATATGACCCAAACGGCAGTGCCACAAATAAGTTGCACTATCATTATCAACTCTGCATCTTTTGGCTTCAATATTATGAATATGTGTATCACTACTATAAAGATTCAACAAAAATAGACCACGCTTCAAGGGTTCCTGACCATAAAAGATATTACTCATATAAATAGAACAACCATTATTCTCTGAGTTAAATGAATAGCCATCTCGCATCAAACAAGATCCAGATATAATGTTCATGCTTAACGTTGGCACAAAATAACAATTATTTAGGTCTAAAATTAATCCCGAAGGTAGATGTAGAGGTAATGTGCCGACCACGATCACATCAACTTTGGAACCATTTCCCACGCGCATCATCACCTCGTCCTTAGCCAATCTTCACTTAATCCGTAGTCCCTGTTTCGAGTTGCAAATATTAGCAACAAAAGCAGTATCAAATACCCAAGTGATACTGTGAGCATTAGTAAGGTACACATCAATAACATGTGTATCACATATACCTTTGTTCACCTTGCCATCCTTCTTATCCGCCAAATACTTGGGGCAGTTTCGCTTCCTATGACCAGTCTGCTTGCAGTAAAAGCATTCAGTCTCAGGCTTAGGTCCAGACTTGGGTTTCTTCTCTTAAGCAGCAACTTGTTTGATGTTCTTCTTGAAGTTCCCCTTCTTCTTCCCTTTGCCCTTTTTCTTGAAACTAGTGGTCTTGTTGACCATAAACACTTGATGCTCCTTCTTGATTTCTACCTCCGCAACCTTTAGCATTGCGAAGAGCTCGGGAATTGTCTTATCCATCCCTTACATATTATAGTTCATCACGAAGCATTTGTAGCTTGGTGGCAGTGATTGAAGAATTTTGTCAATGACACTATCATCTGGAAGATTAACTCCCAATTGAATCAAGTGATTGTTATACCCAGACATTCTGAGTATATGTTCACTCACAGAACTATTCTCCTCCATCTTGTAGCTGTAGAACTTATTGGAGGCTTCATATCTCTCAATCCGGGCATTTACTTGAAATATTAACTTCAACTCCTAGAACATCTCACATGCTCCATGATGTTAAAAACGTCGTTGAAGTCCCGGTTCTAAGCCGTAAAGCATGGCACACTGACCTATCGAGTAGTCATCAGCTTTGCTCTGCCAGACGTTCATAACATCTGGTGTGGCTCCTGCAGCAGGTCTGGCACCTAGCGGTGCTTCCAGGACGTAATTCTTTTGTGCAGCAATGAGGATAGTCCTCAAGTTACGGACCCAGTCCGTGTAATTGCTACCATCATCTTTCAACTTTTCTTTCTCAAGGAACGCATTAAAATTCAACGAAACAACACGGGCCATCTATCTACAATCAACATAGACAAGCAAAATACTATCAGGTACTAAGTTCATGATAAATTTAAGTTCAATTAATCATATTACTTAATAACTCCCACTTAGATAGACATCCCTCTAATCATCTAAGTGATCACGTGATCCAAATCAACTAAACCATGTCCGATCATCACATGAGATGGAGTAGTTTGATTGGTGATATCTACTATATGATTCACGCTCGACCTTTTGGTCTCAATGTTCCGAGGCCATATATGCAGATGCTAGGCTCATCAAGTTTAACCTGAGTATTCCGCGTGTCCAACTGTTTTGCACCCGTTGTATTTGAACGTAGAGCCTATCACACCCGATCATCACGTGGTGTCTCAGCACGAAGAACTTTCGCAATGGTGCATACTAAGGGAGAACACTTTTATCTTGAAATTTAGTGAGAGATCATCTTCTAATGCTACCGTCAATCAAAGCAAGATAAGATGCATAAAAGATAAACATCACAGGCAATCAATATAAGTGATATGATATGGCCATCATCATCTTGTGCTTCTGATCTCCATCTCCGAAGCACCGTCATGATTATCATCGTCACCGGTGTGACACCTTGATCTCCATCGTAGCATCGTTGTCGTCTTGCCAACTTATGCTTCTACGACTATCGCTACCGCTTAGTGATAAAGTAAAGCATTACAGGGCGATTGCATTGCATACAATAAAGCGACAACCATATGGCTCCTGCAGTTGCCGATAACTCGGTTACAAAACATGATCATCTCATACAATAAAATATAGCATCATGCCTTGACCATATCACATCACAACATGCCCTGCAAAAACAAGTTAGACGTATTCTACTTTGTTCTTGCAAGTTTTACGTGGCTGCTACGGGCGGAGCAAGAACCAATCTTACCTACGCATCAAAACCACAACGATAGTTTGTCAAGTTAGTGCTGTTTTAACCTTCTCAAGGACCGGGCGTAGCCACACTCGATTCAACTAAAGTTGGAGAAACTGAAACCCGCCAGCCACCTATGTGCAAAGCACGTCGGTAGAACCAGTCTCGCGTAAGCGTACGCGTAATGTCGGTCCTGGCCGCTTCATCCAACAATACCGCCGAACCAAAGTGTAACATGCTGGTAAGCAGTATGACTTGTATCGCCCACAACTCACTTGTGTTCTACTCGTGCATAAACATCTACGCATAAAACCAGGCTCTGATGCCACTGTTGGGGAACATAGTAATTTCAAAAAAAATCCTACGCACACGCAAGATCATGGTGATGCATAGCAATGAGAGGGGACAGTGTTGTCCATGTACCCTCGTAGACTGAAAGCGGAAGCGTTAGCACAACATGGTTGATGTAGTCGTATGTCTTCACGATCCGACCGATCCAAGTACCCAACGTGCGGCACCTCCGAGTTTAGCACACGTTCAGCTCGATGACATCCCTCGAACTCCGATCCAGCCGAGCTTTGAGGGAGAGTTCCGTCAGCACTACGGCGTGGTGACAGTGACGATGATGCTACCGATGCAGGGCTTCGCCTAAGCACTGCTACGATATTATCGAGGTGGAATATGGTGTAGGGGGGCACCGCACACGGCTAAGAGATCAATTGTTGTCTATATGGGGTGCCCCCCTCCTCCATATATAAAGGGGGAGGAGGAGAGGGCCGGCCAAGGGGAGGAGGCGCGCCCAAGGGGGGGCAATCCTACTCCAAGTAGGATTCCCCCCTCTTTCCTAGTCCAAGTAGGAGAGGGGAAGGAAGGGGAGGAGAAGAAGTAGGAAAGGGGGGTCGGCCCCCTAGTCCAATACGGTTTGGGCTAGGGGGGCGCGCGCCCCTAGCTGGCCGCCTCTCCTCTTCCACCACTTGGGCCCATGAGGCCCAATAACCCCCCGGGAGGTTCCGGTAACCTCCCGGTTTCTCTGGTATTTATCTGATAACCCCCGGAACTCATTTGGTGTCCGAATATAACATTCCAATATATCAATCTTAACGTCTTGACCATTTTGAGACTCCTAATCATGTCCATGATCACATCCGGGACTCCGAACTACCTTCGGTACATCAAAACACAAAACTCATAATACCGATCGTCATCTAACTTTAAGCGTGCGGACCCTACGGGTTCGAGAACTATGTAGACATGACCGAGACACGTCTCCGGTAAATAACCAATAGCGTAACCTGGATGCTCATATTGGCTCCTACATATTCTTAGAAGATCTTTATCGGTCAAACCGTATAACAACATACGTTGTTCCCTTTGTCATCGGTATGTTACTTGCCCGAGATTTGATCGTCAGTATCTCAATACCTAGTTCAATCTTGTTACCGGCAAGTCTCTTTACTCGTTCCGTATACATCATCTCGCAACTAACTCATTAGTCACAATGCTTGCAAGGCTTATGGTGATGTGCATTACGGAGAGGGCCCAGAGATACCTCTCCGACAATCGGAGTGACAAATCCTAATCTCGAAATACGCCAACCCAACAAGTACCTTCGGAGACACCTGTAGAGCACCTTTATAACCACCCAGTTACGTTGTGACATTTGGTAGCACAGAAAGTGTTCCTCTGGTAAACGGGAGTTGCATACTCTCATAGTCATAGGAACATGTATAAGTCATGAAGAAAGCAATAGCAACATACTAAACGATCAAGTGCTAAGCTAACGGAATGGGTCAAGTCAATCACATTATTCTCCTAATAATGTGATCCCGTTAATCAAATGACAACTCATGTCCATGGCTAGATAACTTAACCATCTTCGATTAACAAGCTAGTCAAGGAGGCATACTAGTGACACTATGTTTGTCTATGTATTCACACATGTATTATGTTTCCGGTTAATACAATTCTAGCATGAATAATAAACATTTATCATGATATGATGAAATAAATAATAACTTTATTATTGCCTCTATGGCATATTTCCTTCACCCCTTGCCTTTCCCCTCTCCCACTCCTTCCTTCCCCCTCCTAGTGGGACTAGGAAAGGGGAGTCCTACTCCCACTAGGAGGAGGACTCCTCCTATTGGCGCGCCCTCCTAGGGCTGGCCGGCCTCCCCCCTTGCTCCTTTATATACGGGGGAAGGGGGCACCCCATGACACACAAGTTGATCATTGATCTTTTAGCCGTGTGCGGTGGCCCCCTCCACCATAATCCACCTCGGTCATATCGTAGCGGTGCTTGGGCGAAGCCCTATGTCGGTAGCTTCATCAACACCGGCATCACGCCGTCGTGCTGACGGAACTCTCCCTCGAAGCTCTACTGGATCGTGAGTTCGTGGGACGTCACCGAGCTAAACATGTGCAGATCGCGGAGGTGTCGTACGTTTGGTACTAGGATCGGTCGATCGTGAAGACGTACGACTACATCAACCGCGTTGTCATAACACTTCCGCTTATGGTCTACGAGGGTACGTGGACGACACTCTCCCCTCTCGTTGCTATGCATCACCATGATCTTGCGTGTGCGTAGGAATTTTTTTGAAATTACTACGTTCCCCATCAGTAGGCTCCTGGCATCCTTGCTAGCTCGTCTGTTTGATGTAGTTGTCCCATGACTTCCCTCTAAGTACTGATGACCCACAAGTAGAGGGGATCTATCGTAGTCCTTTCGATAAGTAAGAGTGTCGAACCCAACGAGGAGCAAAAGGAAATGATAAGAGGTTTCTAGCAAGGTATTCTCTGCAAGTACTGAAATAAGTGGTAACATATAGTTTTGTGATAGGATAATTTGTAACGAGCAACAAGTAACAAAAGTAAATAAAGTGCAACAAGGTGGCCCAATCCTTTTTGTAGCAAGGGACAAGCCTGGACAAACTCTTATATAGAGAAAAGCTCTCCCAAGGACACATGGGAATATCGTCAAGCTAGTTTTCATCACGTTCATATGGTTCGCGTTCGGTACTTTGATAATTTGGTATGTGGGTGGACCGGTGCTTGGGTGCAATCCTTACTTGGACAAGCATCCCACTTATGATTAACCTCTATTGCAAGCATCCGCAACTACAACAAAAGTATTAAGGTAAACCTAACCACAGCATGAAACATATGGATCCAAATCAGCCCCTTACGAAGCAATGCATAAACTAGGGTTTAAGCTTCTGTCACTCTAGCAACCCATCATCTACTTATTACTTCCCAATGCCTTCCTCTAGGCCCAAATAATGGTGAAGTGTTATGTAGTCGACGTTCACATAACACCACTGGAGAGACAACATACATCTCATCAAAATATCGAACGAATACCAAATTCACATGACTACTAATAGCAAGACTTCTCCCATGTCCTCAGGAACAAACGTAACTACTCACAAAGCATAATCATGTTCATAATCAGAGGGGTATTTGAAGGAAATATGCCCTAGAGGCAATAATAAAGTTATTATTTATTTCCTTATATCATGATAAATGTTTATTATTCATGCTAGAATTGTATTATCCAGAAACATAATACTTGTGTGAATACATAGACAAACTAAACGTCACTAGTGTGCCTCTACTTGACTAGCTCGTTAATCGAAGATGGTTATGTTTCCTAACCATAGACATGTGTTGTCATTTGATTAATGGGATCACATCATTAGGAGAATGATGTGATTGACATGACCCATTCCATTAGCTTAGCACCCGATCATTTAGTATGTTGCTATAGCTTTCTTCATAACTTATACATGTTCCTATGACTATGAGATTATGCAACTCCCGTTTGTCGGAGGAACACTTTGTGTGCTACCAAACGTCACAACATAACTGGGTGATTATAAAGGAGCTCTACAGGTGTCTCCAAAGGTACATGTTGGGTTGGCGTATTTCGAGATTAGGATTTGTCACTCCGATTGTCGGAGAGGTATCTCTGGGCCCTCTCAGTAATGCACATCACATAAGCCTTGCAAGCATTGCAACTAATGAGTTAGTTGCGAGATGATGTATTACGAAACGAGTAAAGAGACTTGTCGGTAACAAGATTGAACTAGGTATTGGGATACCGACGATCGAATCTCGGGCAAGTAACATACCAATGACAAAGGGAACAAATGTATGTTGTTATGCGGTCTGACCGATAAAGATCTTCGTAGAATATGTAGGAGCCAATATGAGCATCCAGGTTCCGCTATTGGTTATTGACCGGAGACGTGTCTCGGTCATGTCTACATTGTTCTCTAACCCGTAGGGTCCACACGCTTAACGTTATGATGACTTTTTCATTATGAGTTTATATATTTTGATGTACCGAAGTTTGTTCGGAGTCCCGGATATGATCACGGACATGACGAGGAGTCTCGAAATGGTCGAGACATAAAGATTGATATATTGGAAGCCTATGTTTGGACATTGGAAGTGTTCCGGGTGAAATCGGCATTTTACCGGAGTACCGGGAGGTTACCGGAACCCCCCGGTAACCTAATGGGCCTTAATGGGCCTAGTGGAGGAAGAGGAGAGGAGGCCTAGGGGCTGCCGCGCGCCCCTTTCCTTTCTTCCCTCTCCTCCTTCCCCCAAGTCCAAATCCAACTAGGGAAAGGGGGGAGTCCTACTCCCGGTAGGAGTAGGACTCCTCCGGCGCGCCTCCTCCTAGGGCTGGCTGCACCCCCCTTGCTCCTTTATATACGGGGGCAGGGGGGCACCTCTAGACACACAAGTTGATCTTCAAGATCATTCTCTTAGCCGTGTGCGGTGCCCCCCTCCACCATAGTCCTCGATAATATTGTAGTCGTGCTTAGGCAAAGCCCTGCCACAGTAGAACATCAAGATCGTCACCACGCCGTCGTGCTGACGGAACTCTTCCCCGACAATTTGCTGGATCGGAGTCCGGGGATTGTCATCGAGCTGAACGTGTGCTAGAACTCGGAGGTGCCGTAGTTTCGGTGCTTGATCGGTCGGGCCGTGAAGACGTATGACTACATCAACCGCGTTGTCATAACGCTTCCTCTGTCGGTCTACGAGGGTACGTAGATTACACTCTCCCCTCTCGTTGCTATGCATCACCATGATCTTGCGTGTGCGTAGGAAATTTTTTGAAATTACTACGTTCCCCAACAGTGGCATCAGAGCCTAGGTTTATGTGTTGATGTTATATGCACGAGTAGAACACAAGTGAGTTGTGGGCGATATAAGTCATACTGCTTACCAGCATGTCATACTTTGGTTCGGCGGTATTGTTGGATGAAGCGGTCCGGACCGACATTACGCGTACGCTTACGTGAGACTGGTTCTACCGACGTGCTTTGCACACAGGTGGCTGGCGGGTGTCAGTTTCTCCAACTTTAGTTGAACCGAGTGTGGCTACGCCCAGTCCTTGCGAAGGTTAAAACAGCACCAACTTGACAAACTATCGTTGTGGTTTTTGATGCGTAGGTAAGATTGGTTCTTGCTTAAGCCTGTAGCAGCCACGTAAAACTTGCAACAACAAAGTAGAGGACGTCTAACTTGTTTTTGCAGGGCATGTTGTGATGTGATATGGTCAAGACATGATGCTAAATTTTATTGTATGAGATGATCATGTTTTGTAACCGAGTTATCGGCAACTGGCAGGAGCCATATGGTTGTCGCTTTATTGTATGCAATGCAATTGCGCTGTAATGCTTTACTTTATCACTAAGCGGTGATAGTCATGGAAGCATAAGATTGGCGAGACGACAGCGATGCTACGATGGTGATCAAGGTGTCACGCCGGTGACGATGGTGATCATGACGGTGCTTCAAAGATGGAGATCACAAGCACAAGATGATGATGGCCATATCATATCAATTATATTGATTGCATGTGATGTTTATCTTTTATGGATCTTATCTTGCTTTGATTGACGGTAGCATTTTAAGATGATCTCTCACTAATTATCAAGAAGTGTTCTCCCTGAGTATGCACCGTTGCGAAAGTTCTTCGTGCCGAGACACCACGTGATGATCGGGTGTGATAGGCTCTACGTTCAAATACAACGGGTGCAAAACAGTTGCACATGCGGAATACTCAGGTTATACTTGACGAGCCAAGCATATACAGATATGGCCTCGGAACACGGAGACTGAAAGGTCGAGCGTGAATCATATAGTAGATATCACCAATGAAACTACTCCATCTCACGTGATGATCGGACATGGTTTAGTTGATTTGGATCACGTGATCACTTAGAGGATGAGAGGGATGTCTATCTAAGTGGGAGTTCTTTAGTAATATGATTAATTGAACTTAAATATATCATGAACTTAGTACCTGATAGTATCTTGCTTGTTTATGTTTGATTGTAGATAGATGGCCCGTGCTGTTGTTCTGTTGAATTTTAATGCGTTCCTTGAGAAAGCAAAGTTGAAAGATGATGGTAGCAATTACAGGACTGGGTCCGTAACTTGAGGATTATCCTCATTGCTGCACAGAAGAATTACGTCCTGGAAGCACCGCTGGGTGCCAGGCCTGCTGCTGGAGCAACACCAGATGTTATGAACGTTTGGCAGAGCAAAGCTGATGACTACTCAATAGTTCAGTGTGACATGCTTTACGGCTTAGAATCGGGACTTCAACGACGTTTTGAACGTCATGGAGCATATGAGATGTTCCAGGAGTTGAAGTTAATATTTCAAGCAAATGCCCGGATTGAGAGATATGAAGTCTCCAATAAGTTCTATAGCTGCAAGATGGAGGAGAATAGTTCTGTCAGTGAGCATATACTCAAAATGTCTGGGTATAATAATCACTTGATTCAATTGGGAGTTAATCTTCCAGATGTGCGTCATTGACAGAATTCTCCAATCACTTCCACCTAGCTACAAGAGCTTCGTGATGAACTATAATATGCAAGGGATGAATAAGACAATTCCCGAGCTCTTCGCAATGCTGAAAGCTGCGGAGGTAGAAATTAAGAAGGAGCATCAAGTGTTGATGGTCAACAAGACCACTAGTTTCAAGAAAAAGGGCAAAGGGAAGAAGAAGGGGAACTTCAAAAAGAACAGCAAGCAAGTTGCTGCTCAGGAGAAGAAACCCAAAACTGGACCTAAGCCTGAAACTTGGTGCTTCTACTGCAAGCAGACTGGTCACTGGAAGCGGAACTGCCCCAAGTATTTGGCGGATAAGAAGGATGGCAAGGTGAACAAAGGTATATGTGATATACATGTTATTGATGTGTACCTTACTAATGCTCGCAGTAGCACCTGGGTATTTGATACTGGTTTTGTTGCTATTATTTGCAACTCGAAACAGGGACTATGGATTAAGTGAAGATTGGCTAAGGACGAGGTGACGATGCGCGTGGGAAATGGTTCCAAAGTCGATGTGACCGCCGTCGGCACACTACCTCTACATCTACCTTCGGGATTAGTAATAGACCTAAATAATTGTTATTTGGTGCCAGCGTTGAGCATGAACATTATATCTGGATCTTGTTTGATGTGAGACGGTTATTCATTTAAATCAGAGAATAATGGTTGTTCTATTTATATGAGTAATATCTTTTATGGCCATGCACCCTTGAAGAGTGGTCTATTCTTATTAAATCTCGATAGTAGTGACACACATATTCATAATGTTGAAGCCAAAAGATGCAGAGTTGATAATGAAAGTGCAACTTATTTGTGGCACTGCCGTTTAGGTCATATCGGTGTAAAGCGCATGAAGAAACTCCATACTAATGGACTTTTGGAACCACTTGATTATGAATCACTTGGTACTTGCGAACCGTGCCTTATGGGCAAGATGACCAAAACACCGTTCTCCGGTATTATGGAGAGAGCAACAGATTTGTTGGAAATCATACATACAGATGTATGTGGTCCGATGAATGTTGAGGCTCGTGGCGGATATCGTTATTTTCTCACCTTCACAGATGGCTTAAGCAGATATGGGTATATCTACTTAATGAAACATAAGTCTGAAACATTTGAAAAGTTCAAAGAATTTCAGAGTGAAGTTGAAAATCATCGTAACAAGAAAATAAAATTCCTACGATCTGATCGTGGAGGAGAATATTTGAGTTACGAGTTTGGTGTACATTTGAAACAATACAGAATAGTTTCGCAACTCACGCCACCCGGAACACCACAGCGTAATGGTGTGTCCGAATGTCGTAATCGTACTTTACTAGATATGGTGCGATCTATGATGTCTCTTACTAATTTACCACTATCATTTTGGGGTTATGCTTTAGAGACAGTCGCATTCACGTTAAATAGGGCACCATCAAAATCCATTGAGACGGCGCCTTATGAACTGTGTTTGGCAAGAAACCAAAGTTGTCATTTCTGAAAGTTTGGGGCTGCGATGCTTATGTGAAAAAGCTTCAACCTGATAAGCTCGAACCGAAATCGGAGAAATGTGTCTTCATAGGATATCCAAAGGAAACTATTGGCTACACCTTCTATCACAGATCTGAAGGCAAGACTTTTGTTGCTAAATTCAGAAACTTTCTAGAGAAGGAGTTTCTCTCGAAAGAAGTGAGTGGGAGGAAAGTAGAACTTGATGAGGTAACTGTACCTGCTCCCTTATTGGAGAGTAGTACATCACAGAAACCGGTTTCTGTGACACCTACACCAATTAGTGAGGAAGCTAATGATGATGATCATGAAACTTTAGAACAAGATACTACTGAACCTCGTAGATCAACCAGAGTAAGATCCGCACCAGAGTGGTACGGTAATCCTGTTCTGGAAGTCATGCTACTAGATCATGATGAACCTACAAACTATGGAGAAGCGATGGTGAGCCCAGATTCCGCAAAATGGCTTGAAGCCATGAAATCTGAGATGGGATCCATGTATGAGAACAAAGTGAGGACTTTGGTTGACTTGCCCAAAGATCGGCAAGCAATTGAGAATAAATGGATCTTCAAGAAGAAGACTGACACTGACGGTAATGTTACTGTCTACAAAGCTCGACTTGTCGCAAAAGGTTTTCGACAAGTTCAAGGGATTAACTACGATGAGACCTTCTCACCCGTAGCGATGCTTAAGTCTGTCCGAATCATGTTAGCAATTGCCGCATTTTATGATTATGAAATTTGGCAGATGGATGTCAAAACTGCATTCCTGAATGGATTTCTGGAAGAAGAGTTGTATATGATGCAGCCGGAAGGTTTTGTCGATCCAAAGTGAGCTAACAAAGTGTGCAAGCTCCAGCGATCCATTTATGGACTGGTGCAAGCCTCTCGGAGTTGGAATAAACGCTTTGATAGTGTGATCAAAGCATTTGGTTTTGTACAGACTTTTGGAGAAGCATGTATTTACAAGAAAGAGAGTGGGAGCTCTGTAGCATTTCTGATATTATATGTAGATGACATATTACTAATTGGAAATGATATAGAATTTCTGGATAGCATAAAGGGACACTTGAATAAGAGTTTTTCAATGAAAGACCTCGGTGAAGCTGCTTACATATTGGGCATTAAGATCTATAGAGATAGATCAAGACGCTTAATTGGACTTTCACAAAGCACATACCTTGACAAAATTTTGAAAAAGTTTAAAATGGATCAAGCAAAGAACGGATTCTTTCCTGTGTTACAAGGTGTGAAATTAAGTAAGACTCAATGCCCGACCACTGCAGAAGATAGAGAGAAAATGAAAGATGTTCCCTATGCTTCAGCCATAGGCTCTATCATGTATGCAATGTTGTGTACCAGACATGATGTATGTCTTGCTATAAGTCTAGCAGGGAGGTACCAAAGTAATCCAGGAGTGGATCACTGGACAGCGGTCAAGAACATCCTGAAATACCTGAAAAGGACTAAGGATATGTTTCTCGTATATGGAGGTGACAAAGACCTCATCGTAAATGGTTACGTTGATGCAAGCTTTGACACTGATCCGGACGATTCTAAATCGCAAACCGGATACGTATTTACATTAAACGGTGGAGCTGTCAGTTGGTGCAGTTCTAAACAAAGCGTTGTGGCGGGATCTACATGTGAAGCGGAGTACATAGCTGCTTCGGAAGCAGCAAACTAAGGAGTCTGGATGAAGGAGTTCATATCCGATCTAGGTGTCATACCTAGTGCATCGGATCCAATGAAAATCTTTTGTGACAATACTGGTGCAATTGCCTTGGCAAGGGAATCCAGATTTCACAAGAGAACCAAACACATCAAGAGACGCTTCAATTCCATCCGGGATCTGGTCCAGGTGGGAGACATAGAGATTTGCAAGATACATACGGATCTGAATGTAGCAGACCCGTTAACTAAGCCTCTTCCACGAGCAAAACATGAACAGCACCAAAGCTCCATGGGTGTTAGAATCATTACTGTGTAATCTAGATTATTGACTCTAGTGCAAGTGGGAGACTGAAGGAAATATGCCCTAGAGGCAATAATAAAGTTATTATTTATTTCCTTATATCATGATAAATGTTTATTATTCATGCTAGAATTGTATTATCCGGAAACATAATACTTGTGTGAATACATAGACAAACTAAACGTCACTAGTGTGCCTATACTTGACTAGCTCGTTAATCGAAGATGGTTATGTTTCCTAACCATAGACATGTGTTGTCATTTGATTAACGGGATCACATCATTAGGAGAATGATGTGATTGACATGACCCATTCCATTAGTTTAGCACCCGATCGTTTAGTATGTTGCTATAGCTTTCTTCATAACTTATACATGTTCCTATGACTATGAGATTATGCAACTCCCGTTTGTCGGAGGAACACTTTGTGTGCTACCAAACGTCACAATGTAACTGGGTGATTATAAAGGAGCTCTACAGGTGTCTCCAAAGGTACATGTTGGGTTGGCGTATTTCGAGATTAGGATTTGTCACTCCGATTGTCGGAGAGGTATCTCTGGGCCCTCTCAGTAATGCACATCACATAAGCCTTGCAAGCATTGCAACTAATGAGTTAGTTGCGATATGATGTATTACGAAACGAGTTAAGAGACTTGCTGGTAACGAGATTGAACTAGGTATTGAGATACCGACGATCGAATCTCGGGCAAGTAACATACCGATGACAAAGGGAACAAACGTATGTTGTTATGCGGTCTAACCGATAAAGATCTTTGTAGAATATGTAGGAGCCAATATGAGCATCCAGGTTCCACTATTGGTTATTGACCGGAGACGTGTCTCAGTCATGTCTACATTGTTCTCGAACCCGTAGGGTCCGCACACTTAACGTTACGATGACTTTTTCATTATGAGTTTATATATTTTGATGTACCGAAGTTTGTTCGGAGTCCCGGATATGATCACGGACATGACGAGGAGTCTCGAAATGGTCGAGACATAAAGATTGATATATTGGAAGCCTATGTTTGGACATCGGAAGTGTTCCGGGTGAAATCGGCATTTTACCGGAGTACCGGGAGGTTACCGGAACCCCCCGGTAACCTAATGGGCCTTAATGGGCCTAGTGGAGGAAGAGGAGAGGAGGCCTAGGGGCTGCCGCGCGCCCCTTTCCTTTCTTCCCTCTCCTCCTTCCCCCCAAGTCCTAATACAACTAGGGAAAGGGGGGAGTCCTACTCCCGGTAGGAGTAGGACTCCTCCGGCGCGCCTCCTCCTAGGGCCGGCCGCACCCCCCCCCCCTTGCTCCTTTATATACGGGGGCAGGGGGCACCTCTAGACACACAAGTTGATCTTCAAGATCGTTCTCTTAGCCGTGTGCGGTGCCCCCTCCACCATAGTCCTCGATAATATTGTAGTAGTGCTTAGGCGAAGCCCTGCGACAGTAGAACATCAAGATCGTCACCACGCCGTCGTGCTGACGGAACTCTTCCCCGACACTTTGCTGGATCGGAGTCCGGGGATCGTCATCGAGCTGAACGTGTGCTAGAACTCGGAGGTGTCGTAGTTTCTGTGCTTGATCGGTTGGGCCGTGAAGACGTACGACTACATCAACCACATTGTCATAACGCTTCCGCTGTCGGTCTACGAGGGTACGTAGATTACACTCTCCCCTCTCGTTGCTATGCATCACCATGATCTTGCGTGTGCGTAGGAATTTTTTTGAAATTACTACGTTCCCCAACAGTATTAATATGCATATAGGATCTGAACATATGATCTTCCACCAAATAAACCAACTAGCATCAACTACAAGGAGTAATTAACACTACTAGCAACCTACTAGTACCAATCCCGGGCTTGGAGACAAGAATTGGATACAAGAGATGAACTAGGGTTTTGAGAGGAGATGGTGTTGGTGAAGATGTTGATGAAGATTGCCCTCTCCCGATGAGAGGAGCGTTGGTGATGACGACGGCGATGATTTCCCCCTCCCGGAGGGAAGTTTCACCGGAAGAACAGCTCCGCCAGAGCCCTAGATTGGTTCCGCCAAGGTTCCGCCTCGTGGCGGCGAAGTTTCGCCCGAGAAGATGGCTTATGATTTTTTCCTCATCGAAAGACTTCATATAGCAGAAGATGGACATCGGAGGGCCACCAAGGGGCCCACGAGGTAGGGGGCGCGCCCAGGGGGTAGGGCGCACCCCCCACCCTCGTGGGCAGGGTGTGGCCCCCCTGGTGAACTTCTTGCGCTCAGTATTTTTTATATATTCTGAAAACATCTTCCGTGAAGTTTCAGGACTTTTGGAGCTGTGCAGAATAGGTCTTTAATACTTGCTCCTTTTCCAGCCCAGAATCCCAGCTGCCGGCATTCTCCCTCTTTATGTAAACCTTGTAAAATAAGAGAGAATAGGCATAAGTATTGTGACATAATGTGTAATAACAGCCCATAATGCAATAAATATCGATATAAAAGCATGATGCTAAATGGACGTATCAACTCCCCCAAGCTTAGACCTCGCTTGTCCTCAAGCAAAAGCCGAAATCAAAAAATATGTCCACATGTTTAGAGATAGAGGTGTCGATAAAAATAAAATACGGACATGAGGGCATCATGATCATTCTTAGAATAGAAACTTATATAATTCTTGTCATATGATTTCTTATACTAGAGTAATAATTCAATCACAATTTCAAGTATGAATCGTAAACTTCATTGAAAACTAACAAACTATAATCTCAGTCATTGGGGCAATTGCAATTTATAGTAACATAGGAAAGAGTCAATGTATAAGAGCTTTTCAGCAAGTCCACATACTCAACTATCATATAGTCTTTCACAATTGCTGACACTCACGCAATACTTATGGGTATGGAGTTTTAATCGGACACAGAGAAAGATAGGGGATTATAGTTATGCCTCCCAACGTTTTACCTCAAGGGTAATGTCAACAATAATAGTTCATGAAAACTCACATCCAATTAGCCATATATACCAGGATCTTTCCAACATACTGTGCTTGCCAAAGGATAAATTGTAAAAAGGAAGGGTGAAGATCACCATGACTCTTATGCAAGGTAGGAGATAAAAATAAAAGATAGGCCCTTCGCAGAGGGAAGCAGAGGTTGTCATGTGCTTTTATGGTTGGATGTACAAAATCTTAATGCGAAAGAACATCACTTTATATTGCCACCTGTGATATGGACCTTTATTATGCAGTTTGTCGCTTTTATTTCTTCCATATCACACGATCGTATAAAGCTTATTTTCTCCCACACTAATAAGTCATACATATTTAGAGAGCAATTTTTATTGCTTGTGCCAATGACAACTTACTTGGAGGATCTTACTCAATCCATAGGTAGGTATGGTGGACTCTCATGGCAAAACTGGTTTAAGGGTATTTGGAAGCACAAGTAGTATCTCTACTTGGTGCGATGAATTTGGCTAGCATGAGGGGAAAGGCAAGCTCAACCATGTTGGATGATCCATGACAATATAATTTATCGCAGATGTAAGAAAACATAACCCATTATGTTGTCTTCCTTGTCAAACGTAAACTCTTTAACATGTAATATTTTAATGAGTGCTCACAATCATAAAAGGTGTCCAAGATAGTATATTTATATGTGAATACCTCTCTTTCTTTATTACTTCCTATTAATTGCAACGATGACCAAAACTATGTTTGTCAACTCTCAACAACTTTTATTCATCATGCTTTTTCTATGTGAGCTCGTTACTCTCCATAAGATCCATATGATCTCTTTGTTTCTTTTTATTTCTTTCTCTTTTCTTTTATTCTCTTAGGATCATGGCAAAATAATCAAGCCCTTGACTCAACACTAATCTTTATTATATATATAGCTCACGGAGTCGATTACATAGAGGGATCATAAAGCAAAACTCAAAACTAGATCATGCCATGAACTTTATTCTACTAGATCAAGATATTACCAAAAGGATCGAACTAAGAAAAACGGTAAATATAAAAGTGATGGTGATACAATATCGGGGCACTCCCCCAAGCTTGGCAGTTGCCAAGGGGAGTGCCCATACCAGATACTCAATTCTTCTTTGTTGGTGGAGAAGGTGATGGTTTTGTTGATGGCATAGGCTTGTCGTCCTTCTTCCAAGGCATAGGCTCACCATCATAGAAGGATGATCGAGTCTCCTGAAACCTCAAATCTGCAGCCAAACTCATCCTCTTGAATCTATATTCATACTCACAGTTTTGATTTTGTAGGTCATACATCTGGGCTTGGAGGTGCTCGATTTTCTCATGAAGCTTGAAGATGGCCTCCCCAATGTCCTTGACGTCCAGCTTGTGGTTGTTGGTGAACTCCGTGATCATAATGTGATTGGAATCGAGTCCATGCTCCACCATCTCCTGACACTTGAAAACTTCTTGCTCCAATGCCTCGAGCCTTGCCTCTGTGCTTCCGGTCTTCCTTGGTCCCTCAACATCGCGGATGTGCAACAACCCTCACGCATCTCAATGGTTTGAGGGTGTTGCAGCACCTCCGCGAGGTAGGGGTTGATGACCTTCTTGAAGAACTGGTCCTTGGGGGCACTTGAAGACAACATGACATCTTGGATCTGTCAAAAAAACAGCTCGAAACAAAGACAGGAGATTTTTGCGTGATACTGGAGTCAAAACCTCCGGGAGATTATATAATGAATTTTTACCGATCAAAATACGTGCCGTGTAAGAAAATGGAGTCCGGAAAGCGCACGAGGTGCCCATGAGGTAGGGGGCGTGCCCAGTAGGGTAGGGCACGCCCTCCACCCTCGTGGAGGCCTCGTGTCCTTCCCGGACTGCTTCTTATTTTTCTATTTTTCTAAATATTCCAAAACAGAGAAATATTGCCTTAAAAACTATTTTGGAGTCGGTTTACTTACCGTACCACATACCTATTCCTTTTCGGAGTCTGAAATGTTTCGGAAAGTGTCCCTTATGTATTCCTCCGGGGTTACGGTTTCAATAACATTGGTTTCAACATTTATGGGATTACCTGAGATATAATGTTTGATTCTTTGGCCGTTCACCACCTTCGGATTTGTGCCTTCGAAGTTGTTGATTTTTATGGCACCGGAACGATAGACCTCCTCGATAATGTAAGGACCTTCCCATTTAGAGAGAAGTTTTCCTGCAAAAAATCTTAAACGAGAGTTGTATAGCAATACATAATCACCTACATTAAACTCACACTTTTGTATCCTTTTATCATGTGATCTTTTAACTTTTTCTTTAAACAACTTGGCATTTTCGTAGGCTTGGGTTCTCCATTCATCGAGTGAGCTAATATAAAATAACCTCTTCTCACCGGCAAGTTTAAAATCATAATTGAGCTCTTTAATAGCCCAATATGCCTTGTGTTCTAGTTCGAGAGGTAAGTGACATGATTTTCCATAAACCATTTTATACGGAGACATACCCATAGGATTTTTATATGCAGTTCTATAGGCCCATAATGCATCATCAAGTTTCTTGGACCAATTCTTTCTAGACCTATTGACAGTCTTTTGCAAAATTAATTTGAGCTCTCTATTACTCAATTCTACTTGACCACTAGACTGAGGGTGATAAGGGGATGCAATTCTATGATTAACATCATACTTAGCAAGCATTTTACGGAAAGCACCATGAATAAAATGTGAACCACCATCAATCATTAAATATCTAGGGACTCCAAATCTTGGAAAAATAACTTCTTTAATCATTTTAATAGAAGTGTTATGATCAGCACTACTAGTTGGAATAGCTTCTACCCACTTAGTAACGTGATCTATAGCAACTAAAATATGTGTATATCCATTAGAGGAAGGAAAAGGTCCCATATAATCAAAGCCCCAAACATCAAATGGTTCAATAACGAGTGAATAGTTCATAGGCATTTCTTGACATCTACTAATATTACCAATTCTTTGACATTCATCACAAGATAAGACAAACTTACGGGCATCCTTGAAGAGAGTAGGCCAATAAAAACCGGATTGCAACACCTTATGTGCAGTTCTATCTCTAGCATGGTGTCCTCCATAAGCTTCGGAGTGACACTTGCGTAGGATCTGTTCCTGTTCATGCTCATGTACACAATGTCTAATAACACCATCTACTCCTTCTTTATAAAGATGTGGGTCATCCCAAAAGTAATGTCTCAAATCATAGAAGAACTTTTTCTTTTGCTGGTATGTGAAACTAGGTGGTATAAATTTAGCAACAATGTAATTAGCATAATCAGCATACCATGGAGCAGTGTGAGAAGCATTTATGACACTTAGTTGCTCATCAGGAAAGCTATCATCAATAGGTAATGGGTCATCAAGCACATTTTCTAACCTAGACAAGTTATCTGCAACGGGGTTCTCAGCTCCCTTTCTATCAACAATATGTAAGTTAAATTCTTGTAGCAAGAGAACCCATCTAATAAGTCTAGGTTTAGCATCTTTATTTTCCATAAGATATTTAATAGCAGCATGATCAATGTGAATAGTTACTTTAGAATCAACAATATAAGGTCTGAACTTATCACAAGCAAATACAACTGCTAAGATTTCTTTTTCAGTAGTAGCATAATTTCTTTGAGCATTGTCTAGGGTTTTACTAGCATATTGAATAACATTTAATTTCTTATCAACTCTTTGCCCCAGAACAGCACCTATAGCATAATCACTAGCATCACACATAATTTAAAAGGGTAAATTCCAATTAGGAGGTTGAACAATAGGTGTAGAGATCAATGCTTTCTTAAGTATTTCAAATGCTTCTACACAATCATCATCAAAGACAAATGGTACATCTTTTTGTAATAAATTAGTCAGAGGCCGTGAAATTTTTGAGAAGTCCTTAATGAACCTCCTATAAAATCCGGCGTGACCAAGGAAACTTCTTATACCTTTGATGTCCTTGGGGCATGGCATCTTTTCAATAGCATCAACTTTGGCTTTATCAACTTCAATACCTCTTTCAGAAACTTTATGCCCCAAGACAATACCTTCATTAACCATAAAGTGGCACTTTTCCCAATTCAAGACAAGATTAGTTTCTTCACATCTCTGCAAAACTCGATCAAGGTTTCTCAAGCAATCATCAAAAGAAGATCCATAGGCGGAGAAATCGTCCATGAAAACCTCACAAAACTTTTCATAAAAGGCAGAGAATATAGCCATCATGCATCTTTGAAAGGTAGAAGGTGCATTACATAAACCAAAAGGCATATGTCTATAAGAAAAAGTACCAAAAGGGCAAGTAAAAGTAGTCTTTGATTGATCCTTGGCTGACACGGATATTTGAGAGAAACCAGAATAACCATCTAGAAAGCAAAAATGTGTGTGTTTGGATAATATTTCTAGCATTTGGTCGATAAAAGGTAAGGGGTAATGATCCTTTTTAGTGGCCTTATTTAATTTGCGGAAATCAATTACCATCCTATAACCTGTAATAATTCTTTGAGGAATCAATTCATCTTTATCACTAGGAACGATAGTAATACATCCCTTCTTAGGGACACAATGGATAGGACATACCCACTGATTATCAGCAACGAGATAGATTATACCTGCCTCAAGGAGCTTTAGTATTTCCTTTCTTACCACTTCTTTCATTTCAGGATTCAGCCGTCGTTCATGATCACGAACTAGTTTAGCATCTTCTTCCAAATTTATTTTATGTTGACATAGAGTGGGACTAATGCCCTTAAGATCATCAAGAGTATACCAAATAGCAGCACGGTGCTTCTTCAGAGTTTTCAATAATCTCTCTTCTTCATGCTCTGAAAGGTTAGCACTAATAATAACAGGATATATCTTTTTCTCATCGAGATAAGCATATTTAAGAGTATCAGGCAACGGTTTAAGCTCAAACACGGGATCACCCTTGGGTGGAGGAGGATCCCCTAGGATTTCAACAGGCAAATTATGTTTCAGAATAGGTTCCTGTTTAAAGAATACTTCATCTATTTCCCTTCTTTCATTCATAAACATATCATTTTCATGGTCTAGCAAATATTGTTCTAAAGGATCACTAGGAGGTACGGCAATAGAAGCAAGACCAATAATTTCATCCTTACTAGGTAATTCTCGTGTTTTCTACTAAATTTAGAGAAATTAAATTCATGAGACATATCATCTAAACCGATATTAACAACATCATTTTTGCAATCTATCTTAGCATTAATAGTGTTTAAGAAGGGTCTACCAAATATAATGGGACAAAAGCTATCTTGTGGGGAACCAAGAACAAGAAAATCAGCAGGATATTTAGTTTTCCCACACAATACTTCAACATCTCTAACAATTCCCATTGGTGAAATAGTATCTCTATTGGCAAGTTTAATTATGACATCGATATCTTCTATCTCAGCAGGTGCAATATCATGCATAATTTCTTTGTATAAGTCATAAGGTATTGCACTAGCACTAGCGCCCATATCACATAAGCCATGATAACAATGATCTCCTGTTTTAACAGAAATAATAGGCATGCCTACCACAGGTCTGTTTTTATCTTTAGCACAAGGTTTAGCAATTCTAGCAGTCTCATCAAGGAAAAGAATAACATGCCCATCAATATTATCAGACAAGAGATCTTTAACAATAGCAATATTAGGTTCAACTTTAACTTGCTCGGGAGGTGTATAAGTTTTAATATTGCTTTTATGAACCACAGTTGAAGCTTTAGCATGATCCTTTATCCTAACAGGGAAAGGTGGTTTCTCAACATAAGAAGTAGGAACAATAGGATCATTATAAGTGATAGTCTTTTCTTCAACTTTAATAGGTGCATCTACTTTTACTTCTATGGGAGGATGATATTTAAACCACTTCTCCTTGGGGAGATCAACATAACTAGCAAAAGATTCACAGAAAGAAGCTACTATCTCAGAGTCAAGTCCATATTTAGTGCTAAATTTACGGAAAACATCGGTATCCATAAAAGATCTAACACAATCAAACTTAGGTCTCATACCTGACTTCTTACCTTCGTCGAGGTCCCAATCTTCAGAGTTGCGTTTAATTCTTTCCAATAAATCTCATTTGAATTCAATAGTCTTCGTCATAAAATAGCCAGCACAAGAAGTATCGAGCATGGTGCGATTGTTATCAGAAAGTCGAGCATATAAATTTTGAATAATCATCTCTCATGAGAGCTCATGATTGGGGCATGAATATAACATTGATTTAAGCCTCCCCCAACCTTGAGCGATGCTTTCTCCTTAGTGAGGCCAAAAATTATATATATAATTGCGATCACGATGAACAAGATGCATAGGATAAAACTTCTGATGAAATTCCAATTTCAATCGTTTGTAGTTACCCCGTATCATCACATAGCCTATACCATGTCAATGCATCTTCCTTAAAAGATAAAGGGAAGACCTTCTTCTTAATAACATCTCCGGGTACACCTGCAAGCTTAAATAATCCACAAACTTCATCCACATATATTAGGTGCTCATCAGGATGAATTGTTCCATCTCCTGTAAAAGGATTAGCTAGCAGTTTTTCTATCATACCCGAAGGAATCTCAAAGCATACATTTTCATTTTTAGTAGGTTCAGTAAGTTGAGGAGCAACTCTTTGCTCTACTGGTCGGGGTGAAGATACCCCGAACAATCCCCTTAGAGGATTACTTTCCATAGTAACAAGTGACAGTAAATTTTAGCACACTATATAAATTTTCCTTACCAAATTCTACCTACCAAAGGCGCTTCACTCCCCGGCAACGGCGCCAGAAAAGAGTCTTGATGACCCACAAGTATAGGGGATCTATCATAGTCCTTTCGATAAGTAAGAGTGTCGAACCCAATGAGGAGCAGAAGGAAATGATAAGCGGTTTCCAGCAAGGTATTCTCTGCAAGTACTGAAATAAGTGGTAACAGATAGTTTTGTGATAGGATAATTTGTAATGAGCAACAAGTAACAAAAGTAAATAAAGTGCAGCAAGGTGGCCCAATCCTTTTTGTAGCAAAGGACAAGCCTGGACAAACTCTTATATAGAGAAAAGCGCTCCCGAGGACACATGGGAATATCGTCAAGCTAGTTTTCATCACGTTCATATGATTCGCGTTCGGTACTTTGATAATTTGGTATGTGGGTGGACCGGTGCTTGGGTGCTATCCTTACTTGGACAAGCATCCCACTTATGATTAACCTCTATTGCAAGCATCCGCAACTACAACAAAAGTATTAAGGTAAACCTAACCACAGCATGAAACATATGGATCCAAATCAGCCCCTTACGAAGCAACGCATAAACTAGGGTTTAAGCTTCTGTCACTCTAGCAACCCATCATCTACTTATTACTTCCCAATGTCTTCCTCTAGGCCCAAATAATGGTGAAGTGTTATGTAGTCGACGTTCACATAACACCACTAGAGGAGAGACAACATACATCTCATCAAAATATCGAACGGATACCAAATTCACATGACTACTAATAGCAAGACTTCTCCCATGTCCTCAGGAACAAATGTAACTACTCACAAAGCATAATCATGTTCATAATCAGAGGGGTATTAATATGCATATAGGATCTGAACATATGATCTTCCACCAAATAAACCAACTAGCATCAACTACAAGGAGTAATTAACACTACTAGCAACCTACTAGTACCAATCCCGGGCTTGGAGACAAGAATTGGATACAAGAGATGAACTAGGGTTTTCAGAGGAGATGGTGCTGGTGAAGATGTTGATGGAGATTGCCCTCTCCCGATGAGAGGAGCGTTGGTGATGACGACGGCGATGATTTCCCCCTCCCAGAGGGAAGTTTCCCCGGCAGAACAGCTCCGCCAGAGCCCTAGATTGGTTCCGCCAAGGTTCCGCCTCGTGGCGGCGGAGTTTCATCCGAGAAGATGGCTTATGAATTTTTCCTCATCGAAAGACTTCATATAGCAGAAGATGGACATCGGAGGGCCACCAGGGGGCCCACGAGGTAGGGGGCGCGCCCAGGGGGTAGGGTGCGCCCCCCACCCTTGTGGGCAGGGAGTGGCCCCCTGGTGAACTTCTTGCGCTCAGTATTTTTTATATATTCTGAAAACATCTTCCGTGAAGTTTCAGGACTTTTGGAGCTGTGCAGAATAGGTCTCTAATACTTGCTCCTTTTCCAGCCCAGAATCCCAGCTGCCGGCATTCTCCCTTTTTATGTAAACCTTGTAAAATAAGAGAGAATAGGCATAAGTATTGTGACATAATGTGTAATAGCAGCCCATAATGCAATAAATATCGATATAAAAGCATGATGCAAAATGGACGTATCAAGTACCTGATCACACATAGGGTTTGTGCTTGAGGTAGTAGCCATGTCTCACATGTAGAAAGTGGTAGTTCAGAGAGGAGCAAGTTCTCCTTAGTTTCGATAGCCTTTGCTCGAGCTCTTGTCATTGGTCCAAGTGGTTTCATGGGAGATGTAGGTAGGTCCATGGGGATGACCATGGGATGCTCCGCGTCACTCACCCTCCTTTTCGACGCTACCATTGTATCTCTTCGTTCGGCACACAGGCATTATCGGACCTCTGCAACCAGCACCGTCGCCTCCTCTCGCCTTTTATGACGGTGTTGTCCACCTAGGACATGTCCGTAGGCAGGTACAGCACACCCCTGCCGACGTCGTCCATGCCGGTCACCACACCGGTAGGTGTTCAGTCAAATGTCATTGAGCTTATTTCGAAATGCCATGTCATTTTCTTAGAGTAGATAGGATGGCGGGGTACTCACCATGGAGGATGAGTTGTTGTGCGATGCATGGTTGGACGTATCCATGGGTTTCATAGGCAGGAGCAGAGGGGAGGCCTTCTCGCAGCAAGTGCATGAATCGTTTCACACACGAAATCACATTGCGCCCTACGTCATGCACATCATTCATTTTCACAATGTGAGGTCGTTATCATAGCGATGGTATGCCATCCAGACCCTCGTCACCAAGTTCTCTGGCGTGGTTGATATGTTGGAGGCAAGGTGGCCATTGTGTGTGGCAAAGCAGGAGATCGTAAGTTTTGCTTATTTTTGCTCAACTTGTTGATTTATTCATTCATTCACTCGCTCATTCATTCATTCAATGTTGCTCTACGCATTGCGTAGCCCACACACACTATCGTGATGAACCACATGATGAAGGGACAACCATTTATGCACATGTACTTTTGGATGAAGCTGAATGGGCCATATGTGTGGGACGATAGGATCCATTAATCTCATTGAATTTGAACTATTGTTGTATCTAGATTTATTTTCATGCTGGGCATGGATGCTTTCTGCTATTTTCTACACGAACTTTGATGAAATTCATCATGTTTGCACGAATTTTGTCCAGTTAGTTGAAACCCGACTTGAAATGTATGCGGGCAGCGTGGGATGACCGGCTCCCGCATCCGTCTTCACGGACAGGTCCTCCTTTTCGCGAACAGATGCCGAAGCAAATTTGCAGGTCAGCATTGGAGATGCCCTAATAAAGGAACTATTGCTTCTTCCTTCTATTGCCCCTTTTATGAAAAATCCTACTTTTGATGTTAATTACCATGCAGTCTATCTTAAGCTAGACAAAATGAAACATTTTTTGCATTTATAGAAAACCCCTTGCTTTTTATGGTAATTAACCCACAATCCATCTTTAAGTCACGGAAACGAATCTTTTTTTGCAGTATTACAAAAAGCCCCTTGCCCTCTCTAGTAATTAACCCACGGTACTCACAGTGACCGGAATTAAAGAGAAACCCCATGATATTTTGGTAAATCAACCTAAAGTCCATCTAAAACAAATGTTTAAAAAATATACTTATATTTTAAACCCGAACTCCAATTTTAACATGTTGTATATGAAATTTGATGAGAAAAATGTGTAGAATTTGAATATATGATGTTATTTTACCCATTAAACATTTTTAAATGCTACTTAGGTGCAATCTTAATTAATAGCGCATGATCCATCTTTTTCATATCGATATTCATCCAGGTTGCAAGTGAACACCCCGACAAAACCATATTGGAGACGAAAGAAACCAATAATAACAATGCATTCATGCCCAATCAAAATCTTGCAAGAAAAAAACAAATTTGTCAGATTATGCAAGAGAGAGAGAGAGAGAGCTTTGGATTGAGCACATTCAAACACATTTTGGTTGTGTGAGCACTGAAGCCACCATTAGTGAGGGTGGGAAGGAGGATAAGCGGCAACGTAGATAGAATGCCATGTTGAAATAAAGGGTGTGGACCTATTGAAGTCTTCAGTCATGATTATTGGGTTAGAGATGTGTAGTATATTTTTCCCGTTGCAATGCACGGGCTCTTTTCCTAGTAGAGATAACGGAACAACAACTAACAAACGTGAAAGGGTGTCCATAGCGTGCAACAAAAAATGAAAAGTTACCAAGCACCAAGCCACCCTTAAGGTTTCACATACGGGGCCTAAGGGCATCTCCAACGACGAACCTCAAACCACCCGCATACGTCCGGACCGCACGGTCCGGACGTGTTGTGCCTGATGGGGAACATTGCATGGAAAACGAAAAAAAATTGCGGGTTCACCCAAGATCTAATCTAGAAGATGCTAACAATGAGAGGGAGAGGCAACAAACCCTTGTAGATCGAAAGCGCAAAGACAGTAGGAGAGGCTCCTACGGCCACATTTTTCTATTTTTTATATATAAGAGCTTTTACAGGTACATTTGTGAACGTTCTAATGAACGTGGTTGGCGTAGTCATACTCCCTTGGCGATCCAATCTGATCCAGCACCGCACGAATGGCTCCTCCGAGATGTGCACACGTACGACTTGATGCTATCTCCTCCTTCTTGATACATCAAGCGAGCGTGGAGAGGTAGATGGGTTCTAGGCCAGGACGATGGCGTGGTGGTGGCAGCGGAACTCTGGTAGGGCTTCGCCAAGCGTTAACCAGAGGAGAAGATGTGAGGGAGAAAGGGGGCGGCAGCCAGCAATGATAATGGAGCTGCCCCCTGCGCCTACCCTCCTTATATAAGGGTGTGAGGGGTGCGCCATACCTAGCCCCCCGTCCAAGGCTAGGGGTCGGCAACCAAGGGGGAGGCTTGCCCCTAAGGCTAGGGGCGCCCCCTTAGGGTCTCCCCCTTGGCCGCATGGGCTTGGTGGGGTGCAGCCCCCTTGGCCCATGTAGGCCTAGGGCACCCCCTAAGGGTCCACATGGCCCCTCTAGGGTAGGTGTGCCCCACTGGTGAAACCCCCGGAACCCCCGGCACAATGCCGGAAAATTCCTGAACTTTTTAGGAACCTTGAAAAACACTTCCCATATATGAATATTTATCTCCGAAGCTCCTCATGGATTCGAGACTCTGAACTACCTTTGGACTCGCCATTATGTATATCGCAATACTACCCTACCGTTACGAACGTTAAGTGTGTGACCCTACGGGTTCGAGAACATGTAGACATGACTGAGACACCTCTCCGGTCAATAATCAACAGAGGAACCTGGATGCCCATACTGACTCCTACATATTCAGTGAAGATATTTATCGGTTTGAACCACGATTTCAAGTATTCAGACAATCCCATATACAATTCCCTTTGTCTCACAATATTTTACTTGCCCGATTCGATCGTCGGTATCGCAAGTTCAATCTTGTTATAAGCAAGTCTCTTTACTCGTTTCTTAATACAACATCTCTGTGACTAAACACATTAGCCACATGCTTGCAAGCTACTTAGGATGTCGTATTACCGAGAGGGCCTAGACACATCTCTCCATCACACAGAGTGACAAATTCCAGTCTCGATCCATGCAACCCAACAAATACTTTCTGAGATACCTGAAGAGCACCTATATGATCACCCAGTTACGAAGTGATATTTGAGACCCACAAAGCATTCTTCTGGTATTAGGAGTAGCATGATATCATGGTCCAAGGAACGGATACTTGACATTATGAAAGTTGTAGCAATTAAACTAGAAGACACAATCAGATGCTAAGCTTATGATTGGATCTGTTCATCACATCATTCTTCTAATGATGTCATCCCGTTATTAAATGACAACTCATGTCTATGGTTAGGAAACCTTAACCATCTTTAATCAACGAGCTAGTGTAGTAGAGGCTCACTAGGGACACGATGTTTGTTTATGTATCCACACATGTATTTAAGTTTTCTGTTAATACAATTATAGCACGGACAATAAACACTTATCAAGAACAAGGAAATATGATAATAACAACTTTATTATTGCCTCTAGGGCATATTTCCAACAGTGCCTGTTGGGGAACGTAGTAATTTCAAAAAAAATCCTACACACACGCATGATCTATCTAGGTGATGTATAGCAACGAGAGGGGAGAGTGTTGTCCACGTACCCTCATAGACCGAAAGCGAAAGCGTTATGACAACGCGGTTGATGTAGTCGTAGGTCTTCACGATCCGACCGATCCTAGCACCAAAGGTACTGCACCTCCGCGATCTGCACACATTCAGCTCGGTGACATCCCACGATCTCTAGATCCAGCTGAGGTCATGGGAGAGTTTCGTTAGCACGACGGCGTGATGACGGTGATGATGAAGTTACCGACGCAGGGCTTCGCCTAAGCACTACAACGATATGACCGAGGTGGAAATCTGTGGAGGGGGGCACCGCACACGGCTAAACAATCAACTTGTGTGTCTATCGGGTGCCCCCCTCCCCCGTATATAAAGGAGTGGAGGAGGGGGAGGGCCGGCCCTCTCATGGCGCGCCCAAGGGGGGAGTCCTGCTCCCGGTGGGAGTAGGATTCCCCCTTCCCTTGTTGGAGTAGGATAGAAAGGAAGGGGGAGAGAGAGAGGGAAGGAAGGGGGGTCACCCAATTCGGATTGGTCTTGGGGGGGCGCACTCCACCTTGACCGCCTCCTCCTCTCCCGCACTAAGGCCCAATAAGGCCCATACACTCCTCGGGGGGTTCCGGTAACCCCCCGGTACTCCAGTAAATGCCCAAACTCACCCAGAACCATTCTGATGTCCAAACATAGCCTTCCAATATATCGATCTTTATGTCTCGACCATTTTGAGACTCCTCATCATGTCTGTGATCACATCCAGGACTCTGAACTACCTTCGATACATCAAAACACATAAACTCATAATACCGATCGTCACCAAACGTTAAGCGTGCAGACCCTATGGGTTCGAGAACTATGTAGATATGACCGAGACTCACTTCCGTTCAATAACCAATAGCGGAACCTGGATGCTCATATTGGTTCCTACATATTCTACGAAGATCTTTATCGGTCAAACCGCATAACAACATACGTTGTTCCCTTTGTCATCGGTATGTTACTTGCCCGAGATTCGATCGTCGGTATCTCAATACCTAGTTCAATCTCGTTACCGGCAAGTCTCTTTACTCGTTCTGTAAAGCGTCATCCTGCAACTAACTCATTAGTCACATTGCTTGCAAGGCTTATAGTGATGTGCATTACCGAGAGGGCCTAGAGATACCTCTCTGATACACGGAGTGACAAATCCTAATCTCGATCTATGCCAACTCAACAAACACCATCGGAGACACCTGTAGAGCATCTTTATAGTCACCCAGTTACGTTGTGACATTTGATAGCACACTAAGTGTTCCTCCGGTATTCAGGAGTTGCATAATCTCATAGTCATAGGAACATGTATAAGTCATGGAGAAAGCAATAGCAATAAACTAAACGATCATAGTGCTAAGCTAACAGATGGGTCAAGTCAATCACATCATTCTCTAATGATGTGATCTCGTTCATAAAATGACAACTCTTGTCCATGGCTAGGAAACTTAACCATCTTTGATTAATGAGCTAGTCAAGTAAAGGCATACTAGTGACACTCTGTTTGTCTATGTATTCACACATGTACTAAGTTTCCAGTTAATACAATTCTAGCATGAATAATAAACATTTATCATGATATAAGGAAATATAAATAACAACTTTATTATTGCCTCTAGGGCATATTTCCTTCAGTACCATCCAACGCGGGCATGTATCTGTCCATAGAATAGTTCAGACGTACTTCCTCTCGCTAACCGAAGAAAAACACGGCGGAGGGGGCTTTGCGGGCGTCCAAACAACATCCATGTCAACTTCTAACAACCCTAGCCCACCCAAACCACCTCCTCTGTCGCCCGTGCGCGTTCCCGCCGGGCACCAGTTGCCCGCATTCATGCCGCTATAAAGAGGCCGCTCCACATTGAAGCCGGCTCAGAGCGGACATGACCTCTCACTGCCTCCACCATTGAAGCGCCGCACCGGCCGAGGGCGCCGCCGGCTGCACGCCCAGCTGAATACGTCCGCTCCCTGCATTCAAACGGATGCATACTGCCCACCCACTTTCCTCCATTAAACATGTGTGTGTGTTGAGATACATGTTGGGGAACGTAGTAATTTCAAAAAAAATCCTACGCACACGCAGGATCATGGTAATGCATAGCAACGAGAGGGGAGAGTGTTGTCTACATACCCTCGTAGAACGAAAGCGGAAGCATTAGCACAACGCGGATGATGTAGTTGTACGTCTTCACGATCCGAACGATCCAAGTATCGAACGTACGGCACCTCCAAGTTCAGCACACGTTCAGCTCGATGATGTCCCATGAACTCCGATCCAGCAGAGCTTCACGGGAGAGTTCCGTCAGCATGATGGCATGGTGATGGTGATGATGTTGTTACCGACGCAGGGCTTCGCCTAAGCACCGCTACGATATAATCAAGGTGGAATATGGTGGAGGAGGGCACCGCACACGGCTAAGAGATCAAGAGATCAATTGTTGTGTCTAGAGGTGCCCCCTGCCCCCGTATATAAAGGACCAGGGGAGGAGGCGGTCGGCCAGGGGAGGGCGCACCAGGGAGGAGTCCTACTCCCACCGGGAGTAGGACTCCCTCTTTTCCTAGTTGGAGTAGGAGGGGGAAAGGAAGGGAAGGAGAGAGAGGAAGGAAAGGGCCCCCCTCCTTGTCCAATTTGGACTAGAGGGGGAGGGGGCACGCGGCCTGCCCTAGCCGCCCCTCCTCTTCTCCACTAAGGCCCATCTTGGCCCATTAAACTCCCCGGGGGGTTCCGGTAACTCCCCGGTACTCCTGTATATGTCTGAAACTTGCCGAAACTATTCCGGTGTCCGAACATAGTCGTCCCATATATCGATCTTTATGTCTCTACCATTTCAAGACTCCTCGTTATGTCCATGATCATATCCGGGACTCCGAACTACATTCGGTACATCAAAACACAAAAACTCATAATACAATAGTCACCGAAATTTTAAGCGTGCGGACCCTACGGGTTCAAGAACTATGTAGAAATGACCGAGACATGTCTCCGGTCAATAACCAATAGCAGAACCTGGATGCTCATATTGGCTCCTACATATTCTACGAAGATCTTTATCGGTCAAACCGCATAACAACATACGTTGTTCCCTTTGTCATCAGTATGTTACTTGCCCGAGATTCAATCGTCGGTATCTCAATACCTAGTTCAATCTCGTTACCAGCAAGTCTCTTTACTCGTTTTGTAATACATCATCCCGCAACTAACTCATTAGTTGCAATGCTTGCAAGGCTTATAGTGATGTGCATTACATAGTGGGCCCAGAGATACCTCTCCGACAACCGGAGTGACAAATCCTAATCTCGAAATACGCCAACCCAACAAGTACCTTCGGAGACACCTGTAGAGCACCTTTATAATCACCCTGTTACCTTGTGACGTTTGGTAGCACACAAAGTGTTCCTCCGGTAAACAGGAGTTGCATAATCGCATAGTCATAGGAACATGTATAAGTCATGAAGAATGCAAAACCAACATACTAAACGATCAAGTGCTAAGCTAATGGAATGGGTCAAGTCAATCACATCATTCTCCTAATGATGTGATCCCATTAATCAAATGACAGCTCATGTCTATGGCTAGGAAACATAACCATCTTTGATTAACGAGCTAGTCAAGTAGAGGCATACTAGTGACACTCTGTTTGTCTATGTATTCACACATGTGTCATGTTTTCGGTTAATACAATTCTAGCATGAATAATAAACATTTATCATGATATAAGGAAATAAATAATAACTTCATTATTGCCTCTAGGGCATATTTCCTTCAGTCTCCCACTTGCACTAGAGTCAATAATCTAGATTACACAGTAATGATTCTAACACCCATAGAGTCTTGGTGTTGATCATGTTTTGCTCGTGAGAGAGGCTTAGTCAATGGGTCTGTAACATTTAGATCCATGTGTATCTTGCAAATCTCTATGTCTCCCACATGGACTTGATCCCAGATGGAGTTGAAGCGTCTCTTGATGTGCTTGGTTCTCTTGTGAAATCTGGACCTTTACCAAGGCAATTGCACCAGTATTGTCACAAAAGATTTTCATTGGTCCCAATGCACTAGGTATGACACCTAGATCGGATATGAACTCCTTCATCTAGACTCCTTCATTTTCTTCTTCCGAAGCAGCAATGTACTCCGCTTCACATGTAGATCCCGCCACGACGCTTTGTTTAGAACTGCTCCAACTGACAGCTCCACCGTTTAATATAAATACGTATCCGGTTTGCGATTTAGAATCATCCGGATCAGTGTCAAAGCTTGCATCAGCGTAACCATTTACGATGAGATCTTTGTCACCTCCATAAATGAGAAACATATCCTTAGTCCTTTTCAGGTATTTCAGGATGTTCCTGACCGCTGTCCAGTGATCCACTCCTGGATTACTTTGGTACCTCCCTGCTAAACTTATAGCAAGGCACACATCAGGTCTGCTACACAGCATTGCATGCATGATAGAGCCTATGGCTGAAGCATAGGGAACATCTTTCATTTTCTATCTATCTTCTGCAGTGGTCGGGCATTTGAGTCTTACTCAATTTCACACCTTGTAATACAAGCAAGAACCCTTTCTTTGCTTGATCCATTTTGAACTTCTTCAAAACTTTGTCAAGGTATGTGCTTTGTGAAAGTCCAATTAAGTGTCTTGATCTATCTCTATAGATCTTGATGCCCAATATGTAAGCAGCTTCACCGAGGTCTTTCATTGAAAAACTCTTATTCGAGTATCCTTTTATGCTACCCAGAAATTCTATTTCATTTCCAATCAACGATATGTCATCCACATATAAGATTAGAAATGCTACAGAGCTCCCACTCACTGTCTTGTAAATACAGGCTTCTCCAAAAGTCTGTATAAAACCATATGCTTTGATCACACTATCAAAGCGTTTATTCCAACTCCGAGAGGCTTGCAACAGTCCATAAATAGATCGCTGGAGCTTCCACACTTTGTTAGCACCCTTTGGATCGATAAAACCTTTAGGTTGCATCATATACAACTCTTCTTCCAGAAATCCATTCAGGAATGCAGTCTTTACATCCATTTGCCAAATTTCATAATCATAAAATGCGGCAATTGCTAACATGATTCGAATGGACTTAAGCATCGCTACGGGTGAGAAGGTCTCATCGTAGTCAAGTCCTTGAACTTGTCGAAAACCTTTTGCAACAAGTCGAGCTTTGTAGACAGTAACACTACCGTCAGCATCTGTCTTCTTTTTGAAGATCCATTTATTCTCGATGGCTTGCCAATCATCGGGCAAGTCAACCAAAGTCCACACTTTGTTCTCATACATGGATCCCATCTCAGATTTCATGGCCTCAAGCCATTTTGCGGAATCTGGGCTCATCATCGCTTGCTCATAGTTCGTAGGTTCGTCATGGTCTAGTAACATGACTTCTAGAACAGGATTACCGTACCACTCTGGTGCGGATCTCACTCTGGTTGACCTACGAGGCTCGGTAGTAACTTGATCTGAAGTTTCATGATCATCATCATTAGCTTCCTCACTAATCGGTGTAGGTGTCACAGGAACTGGTTTCTGTGATGAACTACTTTCCAATAAGGGAGCAGGTATAGTTACCTCATCAAGTTCTACTTTCCTCCCACTCACTTCTTTCGGGAGAAACTCCTTCTCTAGAAAGGATCCAAATTTAGCAACAAAAGTCTTGCCTTCAGATCTGTGATAGAAGGTGTACCCAACAGTTTCCTTTGGGTATCCTATGAAGACACATTTCTCCGATTTGGGTTCGAGCTTATCAGGTTGAAGCTTTTTCACATAAGCATCATAGCCCCAAACTTTAAGAAACGACAACTTTGGTTTCTTGCCAAACCATAGTTCATAAGGCATCGTCTCAACGGATTTAGATGGTGCCCTATTTAACGTGAATGCGGCCGTCTCTAAAGCATAAGCCCAAAATGATAGCGGTAAATCAGTAAGAGACATCATAGATCGCACCATATCTAATAAAGTACGATTACGACGTTCGGACACACCATTACGATGTGGTGTTCCGGGTGGCGTGAGTTGCGAAACTATTCCGCATTGTTTCAAATGTAGACCAAACTCGTAACTCAAATATTCTCCTCCACGATCAGATCGTAGAAACTTTATTTTCTTGTTACGATGATTTTCCAGTTCACTCTGAAATTATTTGAACTTTTCAAATGTTTCAGACTTATGTTTCATTAAGTAGATATACCCATATCTGCTTAAATCATCTATGAAGGTGAGAAAATAACGATACCCGCCACGAGCTTCAATATTCATCGGACCACATACATCAGTATGTATGATCTCCAATAAATCTGTTGCTCGCTCCATTGTTCCGGAGAGCAGTGTTTTAGTCATCTTGCCCATGAGGCATGGTTCGCAAGTACCAAGTGATCCATAATCAAGTGATTCCAAAAGTCCATCAGTATGGAGTTTCTTCATGCGCTTTATACCAATATGATCTAAATGGCAGTGCCACAAATAAGTTGCACTATCATTATCAACTCTGCATCTTTTGGCTTCAATATTATGAATATGTGTATCACTACTATCGAGTTTAATGTAAATAGACCACTCTTCAAGGGTGCATGACCATAAAAGATATTACTTATATAAATAGAACAACCATTATTCTCTGAGTTAAATGAATAACCGTATCGCATCAAACAAGATCCAGATATAATGTTCATGCTCAAAGCTAGCACCAAATAACAATTATTTAGGTCTAAAACTAATCCCGAAGGTAGATGTAGAGGTAGCGTGCCGACCGCGATCACATCGACTTTGGAACCATTTCCCACGCGCATCGTCACCTCATCCTTAGCCAATCTTCGCTTAATCTGTAGCCCCTGTTTCGAGTTGCAAATATTAGCAACAGAACCAGTACCAAATACCTAGGTGCTACTGCGAGCATTAGTAAGGTACACATCAATAACATGTATATCACATATACCTTTGTTCACCTTGCCATCCTTCTTATCCGCCAAATACTTGGGGCAGTTCCCCTTCCAGTGACCAGTCTGCTTGCAGTAGAAGCACTCAGTCTCAGGCTTAGGTCCAGACTTGGGTTTCTTCTCTTGAGCAGCAACTTGTTTGATGTTCTTCTTGAAGTTCCCCTTCTTCTTCCCTTTGCCATTTTTCTTGAAACTAGTGGTCTTGTTGACCATCAACACTTGATGCTCCTTCTTGATTTCTACCTCCGCAGCCTTTAGCATTGCGAAGAGCTCGGGAATTGTCTTATCCATCCCTTGCATATTATAGTTCATCACGAAGCTCTTGTAGCTTGGTGGCAGTGATTGAAGAATTTTGTCAATGACACTATCATCTGGAAGATTAACTCCTAGTTGAATCAAGTGATTGTTATACCCAGACATTCTGAGTATATGAAATTGACAGAACTATTCTCCTCCATCTTGTCGCTGTAGAACTTATTGGAGACTTCATATCTCTCAATCCGGGCATTTTCTTGAAATATTAACTTCAACTCCCGAAACATCTAATATGCTCCATGACGTTCAAAACATCGTTTAAGTCTCGGTTCTAAGCCGTAAAGCATGGCACACTGAACTATCGAGTAGTAATCAGCTTTGTTCTGCCAGACGTTCATAACATCTGGTGTTGCTCCTGGAGTAGGTTTGGCACCTAGCGGTGCTTCCAGGATGTAATTCTTCTGTGCAGCAATGAGGATAATCCTCAAGTTACGGACCCAGTTCATGTAATTGCTACCATCATCTTTCAACTTTGCTTTCTCAAGGAACGCATTAAAATTCAACGGAACAACAGCATGGGCCATCTATCTACAACAACATAGACATGCAAAATACTATCAGGTACTAAGTTCATGATAAATTAAAGTTCAGTTAATCAAATTATTTAAGGAACTCCCACTTAGATAGACATCCCTCTAATCTTCTAAGTGATCACGTGATCCATATCAACTAAACCATGTCCGATCATCACGTGAGATGGAGTAGTTTCAATGGTGAACATCACTATGTTGATCATATCTACTATATGATTCAAGCTCGACCTTTCGGTCTCGGTGTTCCGAGGCCATATCTGCATATGCTAGGCTCGTCAAGTTTAACCTGAGTATTCTGCGTGTGCAACTGTTTTGCACCCGTTGTATTTGAACGTAGAGCTTATCACACCCGATCATCACGTGGTGTCTCATCATGAAGAACTTTTGCAACGGTGCATACTCAGGGAGAACACTTATACCTTGAAATTTAGTGAGAGATCATCTTATAATGCTACCGTCGATCTAAGCAAAATAAGATGCATAAAAGATAAACATCACATGCAATCAATATAAGTGATATGATATGGCCATCATCATCTTGTGCTTGTGATCTCCATCTCCGAAGCACCGTCATGATCACCATCGTCACCGGCGTGACACCTTGATCTCCATCGTAGCATGGTTGTCATCTCGCCAACTATTGCTTCTACGACTATCGCTACCGCTTAGTGATAAAGTAAAGCAATTACAGGGCGATTGCATTGCATACAATAAAGCGACAACCATATGGCTCCTGCCAGTTGCCGATAACTCGGTTACAAAACATGATCATCTCATACAATAAAATTTAGCATCATGCCTTGACCATATCACATCACAACATGCCCTGCAAAAACAAGTTAGATGTCCTCTACTTTGTTGTTGCAAGTTTTACGTGGCTGCTACGGGCTGAGCAAGAACCGTTCTTACCTACCCATCAAAACCACAATGATAGTTCGTCAAGTTAGTGATGTTTTAACCTTCTCAAGGACCGGGCGTAGCCACACTCGATTCAACTAAAGTTGGAGAAACTGACACCCGCCGGCCACCTGTGTGCAAAGCACGTCGGTAGAACCAGTCTCACGTAAGCGTACGCGTAATGTCGGTCCGGGCCGCTTCATCCAACAATACCGCCGAACCAAAGTGTGACATGCTGGTAAGCAGTATGACATGTATCGCCCACAACTCACTTGTGTTCTACTCGTGCATATAACATCTACGCATAAAACCAGGATCGGATGCCACTGTTAGGGAACATAGTAATTTCAAAAAAAATCCTATGCACACGCAGGATCATGGTGATGCATAGCAACGAGAGGGGAGAGTGTTGTCTACATACCCTCATAGACCGAAAGCGGAAGTGTTAGCACAACACGGATGATGTAGTCGTATGTCTTCACGATCCGACCGATCCAAGTACCGAACGTACGGCACCTCCGAGTTCAGCACACGTTCAGCTTGATGACGTCCCGCGAACTCTGGTCCAGCAGAGCTTCACGGGGGAGTTCTGTCAGCACGACGGCATGGTGAAGGTGATGATGTTGTTACCAACGCAGGGCTTCGCCTAAGCACCGCTATGATATAATCGAGGTGGAATATGGTGGAGGGGGCACCGCACATGGCTAAGAGATCAAGAGATCAATTGTTGTGTCTAGAGGTGCCCCCTTCCCCCATATATAAAGGACCAGGGGGGAGGAGGTGACCGGCCAGGGGAGGGCGCCCTAGGGAGGAGTCCTACTCCCACCGGGAGTAGGACTCCCTCTTTTCCTAGTTGGAGTATGAGGGAACAGGAAGGGAAGGAGAGAGAGGAAGGAAAGGGGGCGCCCCCCTCCTTGTCCAATTCGGACTAGAGGGGGAGGGGGCATGCGGCCTGCCCTAGCCGCCCCTCCTCTTCTCCACTAAGGCCCATATTGGCCCATTAAACTCCCCGGGGGGTTCCGGTAACTCCCCGATACTCCGGTATATGTCCGAAACTCGCCGAAACTATTCCGGTGTCCGAACATAGTCGTCCAATATATCGATCTTTATGTCTCGACCATTTTGAAACTCCTCGTTATGTCCATGATCATATCCAGGACTCTGAACAACCTTCGGTACATCAAAACACAAAAACTCATAATACAATAGTCACCGAAACTTTAAGCGTGCGGACCCTACGGGTTCGAGAACTATGTAGACATGACCGAGACATGTCTCCAGCCAATAACCAATAGCGGAACCTGGATGCTCATATTGGCTCCTGCATATTCTACGAAGATCTTTACCGGTCAAACCGCATAACAACATACGTTGTTCCCTTTGTCATCGGTATGTTACTTGCCCGAGATTCGATCATCGGTATCTCAATACCTAGTTCAATCTCGTTACCGGCAAGTCTCTTTACTCGTTCTGTAATACATCATCCCGCAACTAACTCATTAGTTACAATACTTGCAAGGCTTATAGTGATGTGCATTACCGAGTGGGCCCAAAGATACCTCTCCGACAATCAGAGTGACAAATCCTAATCTCGAAACACGCCAACCCAACAAGTACCTTCGGAGACACCTGTAGAGCACCTTTATAATCACCCAGTTACGGTGTTACATTTGTTAGCACACAAAGTGTTCCTTCGATAAATGGGAGTTGCATAATCTCATAGTCATAGGAACATGTATAAGTCATGAAGAAAGCAAAAGCAACATACTAAAGGATCAAGTGCTAAGCTAACAGAATGGGTCAAGTCAATCACATCATTCTCCTAATGATGTGATCCCATTAATCAAATGACAACTCATGTCTATGTCTAGGAAACATAACCATCTTTGATTAACGAGCTAGTCAAGTAGAGGCATACTAGTGACACTCTGTTTGTCTATGTATTCACACATGTATCATGTTTCCGGTTAATACAATTCTAGCATGAATAATAAACATTTATCATGATATAAGAAAATAAATAATAACTTCATTATTGCCTCTAGGGCATATTTCCTTCAATACCTACTCCGACCACATGTCCATTAGCGAGTTGCTCGGTGTTAAACACAACGCCGGTTGGCTCCTCACGTCCGTCCGCTATTTAAATGACGCTAGACGCCAGGCAAGAACCACACCATACCTCCGCTCCCCATTTCCTCCTTGAATAATTTTCTCCATGGCATAAAAGCCGGCTGGGTGGCTCGTCGAGCCCGTGCGGAGGCTGAAGCTCCAAGCTGGCGTGTGGTTCAGCTCACCAAGGAGTGACGAGTTGCTCCACGCCAGCACAAAGGGGAAGGGGATAGGCATTGTGGCTGCCGTCGATGATGTCGTGTCGTACCATGCGAGCCGACGTCAACACGCGTGTAACCGCGCCTTGCCGACAGAGAAAGATATTGGCCACACTGACATAGACGAGGCGGCGGCCACCACGTCCACGCCTGCTGCCTTCATCGAAGACAAGTAGAACACGGGAGGCCGCCGCCGCTTGGGTCCCATGAAGGTCACCATCGAGGCGATGCCGGCGTACACATCCGGTGTCTTTCCCTCTAGCAGGCCACCGTCATCCCCTACCCAAAAACCAACTCTGATCCGTGCAGCGTAGCGCACCCTTCCCCTCTGGCTGAAGCATCAGCCGACGGCTTCACTCCAATGAGTGGTGGGGAAGCGAGCCGCCCTTTGCGTTGAAGCATATACCTCTGGGGCTCACGGCTGCTGGACATGGGGACGACAATGGAGATCCGTTGCGGCCGACCATAGACTAGTCAAGCGTATCTGTGTCGTCGGATGGATATCCGCGGGCGCCGGCCATAGACTAATTTTATCTTAGTCCAGTATCGTTTTTAGTTAAAAACTAGCAAAAGAGCATGTGCGTTGCAACGGGAGAGAAAACATAACACACGCTCTTAACTCAACAATCATCACTCAAGACCACAATAAGTCCATCTCCTTTATTTTTGCGAGGCATCATATTTGTGTTGCCGATTATCCTTCTTCTCACCCTCGCCGGCGATGGCCTCGGTGTTCAAACAAAACAACAAAAATATGTGTTGAATATGGTTAATCCTAAGGCGTCTCTCTCTCCCTCTCTCCCCCTCTCCCTCTCTGTCTCTCTCACTCGCTTTCTCTCACTCTCGCAATGAGAAATCTGTTGTTTTCCCTTGTGACATTTTTCAGAGGTATGCATGTGTAGTTATTGATATTTTCTTTTTCGTATATCGTGATAGTGGGATGTTTATTTGTAATCCGGATCGCTGCCGGTATGAAAAAAAACGAATCTTGCGCTATAAATTATAAGTTTGCTTCCATAACAATATTTTAAAAATATTTAACGGGTAAAATTAACATCATATTTAGATTCCACACATTTTTCTAATAAAATTTCATATATAATATGTTAAAATCGAAGTTATGGTTTAAAAGATACAGATAATTTAGAAAATCATTTGGTTTGACTCAAATATATTCCAAAATAATATTTAAAAATACTTAACAGGTAAAAATAATCTCATATTCATATTCTACATTTTTTAATCAAATTTCATATATAACATGTTCAAATCGGAGTTACGGTTTAAAAGATATGGATGATTTTAAAAAGCATTTGTTTGACTTAAATATGATCCGCGGATGAATTATCTAAAACATCATGGGGGTTTTCAAAAAATGTAAAATACCGGTTCGGGTGTGATTTAAATCCGGATGGCGGGTTGATTTCAAGAAAAGACAGGGACTTTTGTAAAATACGAACATAACGATTTGTTTTAACTTAAAACAGGACTCCAGGTTAAATTCTCTGAAATAGAGAGACTTTTCTGAAAAATGTCATGACGGACGAAAGAAACCCAATTTGCTTTATTATTATATATAGGTAAAAATAAAGATATGTCTAAAATATAAACGTTTTGTTCGGTTAGTATGATATCTGTTGTGTTTGCATGAATTTCATTCGGTTTGTTAAAAGAGTGTTTGAAATCAGCGTCCACGAACTGATCCTCTGTCCGCGGATATATCCCGGAGCAAATTTGCAGGTCGCCGTAGCAGGAGGAGGCACACACGCGCTATATGACCCAGTGGTGTCGGGTGTTTCAACAGTGAACGAAATACTAAAGTCTGAATTCCCCTTTCTCCTTCTCTGTCCCTGTCTCTTCCTCTCCACACAACTTTTGAGTGTTTTACTTAACTGCGTCGTTCTATACCCGGGGTTCTCCTCTCCCAGGGATCCGGGAGACCGGGACCTCAAACTCAAATCAGCGTGAACCCATCTGGAATCGGAATCTACACCTGTCTGGCTGTGGTAAACGCACGGAATCTACCGCAAGTAGTGGCGCAGGATTCCACACAAATGGCAATTCTGTATCGTCCACAAGTGCTCCGTAGAAAGCTAGTCCGTTTTTGCCCTCTTGCTGTGAAAACTTGCCACTGAGAGCTACCAGCAAAAATCTGCATTTCCATGCATCACTGGCACTGTCGCGCTCGTGTTTACAAGGGAATTCACGACTCTAGAGCCATCCATGCAACGTGAGCAAAGCATGCAGACATTATCTCCCGTCAGACAAGAATTCTGATCGCAGTTCATTGGTCCCACACCTGGTCATTGACTCATGATCTTCATTGATTGATTTTCTTGTACTACTATACATGTAATAGCATCTCCCCAGACATTGGAGAATTGATCGTCGTCGTCAACAAGCACATCTATAGTGCCAAGTTCTGTGAATTCTGAAGCAACTAACTGCTACTACGCTCTGAAAACCACACCTTCGTTGTAAATGGTATGATCTCCATGACGGATTCCCAGTCCCATGGATTACTAGCCTATGTACAACCCCGCGGACGTGCGCATGCCGCTGTGGGCAACTCCATTGCTGCAAACGGATGGATTCGCATTGGCATCAGTGATCATGGCACTTCATCTCCTCCATCACCAGCGTCTGGCGGCCGTTGTTGCGCACCAAGAAGCGCAGGGCCAGCTCGTAGGCCGAGAAGATGGCGCCGTTGACGACGAACGCCCGCGCCACGGCCGTGCCGAGGCCGCGCCACAGCACCGGGAGCCCCTCCTCCCTCACGCTCTTCCGGAAGCAGTCGACGACGCCGCGGTACCTCGGCGAGGGCGGGTGCGTCTGCGTCTGCGCCTGCAGCCGCGACTTCACCACGTCCAGCGGATAGCAGCAGACCCAGCTGGCGACGCCCGCGAGGCCGCCGGACACGAGCATGGTGGCGAGGCTCTCCTGCCCCGTGCTCCGGCAGCCCGGGTGCAGCCGCTCCCGCGCGTACTCGTACGTCCAGAAGTAGACGCCGTGCGACGGCGCGTCCCGGAGCGCGGTGACCGTGAGCCCGCGGTATATGCCGCGCAGGCCCTCCCTCCGCATGATGTCCCGGGCCATGTCCACCGGCCCCTGGCGCTTCCGCCCCGCCGCCTCCAGCTGCAGCCTGATCTTGACGAGCTCCACGGGGGACAGGATCAGCGTCTGCAGCGCTCCCGTGCCCACGCCGGCGAGTGCCACGCTTGTGTAGGAGGGGGGCTCGGAGGTGGACATCCGTCGATCCAGCGACCGCGAGAGGATCGCGTAGACTTGGAAGACCATTGCATTCTGCGACATAAAATTTTGAACTCAGTTTCTGACATGATTTCTAGTTTTCTACCGCAAATACAGCACAGGCACTGTTATGTGTTCAAGTGCAGGCTTGCAAATGTCATTGGCCAAATGGCCAATGTTAGGCAGCATCTTCCCGAAAAAAAAATTGTTAGGCAGCATCGTACGTTGCGACGCAAGCCTAATCACGAGCAAACATGAAACGTGTTCATCGTCGTACGTTACAGCATTTATTGTCGACCACAACTTCACAGACCAGAAAGGCCGCCACGCCATGTGAACCACCGGAATGAGCGCGACGCAACGATACAAGTTCAAATGCGACAAGCAATGATCTTTTTTTTTTTGTAAAGTGACGCCGTCCTACAATGGCTAACTCATTTACTTAGTCGTGTCATAGATTTTCGTGTCGTGTATCTGTTTGAACAAACTTTCTTCGCGAAAACGATACCTAAAGCAAACTTTATAATTGGAAAAAGGAAGACGTGGCCAAAGAACTCACGATCTCATGGACTCCACACGCCGGCCGGCCTAATTGCGTGAAACATTTTACGTTCCTAAAACTGTCTGGCTCACCTGGAAGGCGACGGAGGCGAGGGGCGCGGCCATGCCGCGGTAGAGCGCGGAGGGGCCCTCGGCGCGGAGGATGCCGCGCAGTAGCGCGACGGCGGAGGGCGGGCGCACCACCCGCGCGGCGGTGATCCCGGGGCTCACGGGCCGCGGCGGCTGCTGCAGGCGGATGCGGAGCGTGTCCAGTGGGTGGCCCGCCAGCACGCCGGCCATGCCGCCGACGCCCCCCGCCACGAACTCATGCCCGCCGCTGCTCGCCAAGAACTCGGGCCAGAACTCCATCGACACGGTCCGGCCAAACGACGACGACGACGACCATCCACGGACCAGACCACCGCCCCCCTCGGATCGCCGCTCTCTCGGGCGCCCTCGCGCGGGGTAATGGACCGGATCGTATATACCGGCAGGATCGGCCGGCCAAGAAAAGCACCCGGATCTCCCGCTTCCCTTTTGGTGCCGATTCCAAAAGCGGAAAAGGACTCTCTATCCGCACGGACTCTTCGGAGAGCAGGGGAGGAACCGAGGAAAACGGACGGCCGGCCTGACGAGCGGCGCGTGCGGCGGTGGAGGAAGCGAACGCTTTCCGCGTGGGTGGATTGGTAGGGCACGGGCGGCAATGGCACGGCGGGAGGAGGAGGAGAAGAAGAAGAGCGAGAAGAGAAGTGAGGACACGTACTGGGAGAGGGATGGCGGGTGGCGGTATTTGTGGGCACGGGGAGTGAGCGCCATGGAAACGGACAAGCGCTCTGTTCCCGAGCGTCCGTCCCAACCTGAATACGTTGCTGCTCTGCTCTGCTATGCTTTGCCTAGTGTAGTGGAAGTGGGGCAAAAAACATAAATTTGACTTCAGGACCAAACTATTTCACAAACTAAACTATGTTTGAAAGTATTTCATCCAGCTGACCTCTAATGTGCAGCGCCCAACAGCAAAGCGTTACACTCTTATCGTGCAGCGCCTAACCCACATGCACCATACTGTGCAGCGCCTAGCTGTAAGGAGCTGCACTACACTGTGCAGCGCCTAACTGTAAGGAGTTGCACAGTAGAGTGCAGCGCCTTACTGTTGGGAGCTGCACAAAAAGGTCAGTGATGTGAAATATTTTCAAAAATAATTTAGTTTGTGAAATACTTTCACTTCAAGGTCAAATTTGTCAATTCTGCCTGGAAGTGGAGTGGAGTATTTGCCGAGGCTTGCGTATGGGGCAGAACCGTCGTATTTGCCCCATGACGTGCCAGTGTAGCACGCCCATTTAGAATGTAGCCTGCTTTTTGTTTCATTCTACTCCCTTCGTTCCATGATTCGAACTAAAGCACAACAAAAAATTATGGAACGGAGGGAGTACTTCATGTTTGCATTTTGTTGATAGTATTGAACAACATTAAATAACAAGGAAGGGTCCTGGGTTAGTACTTGGTAACCCTCCGTTTCTTTTTTTATGCCGGGAGGCATAGTGATCCCTCTTCGTGAACCATGTATCTGTGAAGGAGTCTAGACTACCAACGGCAGGAGGAGACTCGGTCTGGGTGCAACAGACGAGGATCTGAAGCATGCACTTTTACACTGTCCGCACGTTCACAGTTTCTGGGAGGAGGCCTGTGCGTGGTTTGGACTGCGGCTACCTAATCTACACTCTGAATCATGGGCACGTGATATTACGTGCGCTCCATGGTTCTCTTCTGATGATCGAGCAAGGATCACAACTATTATGTGGTTCATTTGGCATTCCAGGAACTGCATCAAGCATGGAGAAGAAGGTAGGGATCCGGTGTCTACGATGCGGGCTACCAAGGAGGCCATTGCACTCCTTCATCTTCCACGCAAGGATGCGCAAATTCTTCCTGGATTTGGTTGGCGTCCGCCTGACGAGGGCTTTGTAAAAATCAACACTGATGGCGGGCTAAATCTTGAGCGAGACCGAGGAGGGGCTAGGGGTGTTGCTCGGTCATCATCGGCCCTGCTTGGTGCGTGGTGCAAGCCTTACTCCGGGATCACGGATCCCCTGATCATGGAGGGTCTCTCCTTACGTGATGGTGTTCGTTTTGCTACTCTCCAAGGTTTCTCCCATGTGAAAATGGAAGTAGACTGCTTGGAGTTGGTGACACTATGGAATTCTCGCCACAATTCTCGTTCTATTGTGGCCTACTTATTAGATGAGATAGGAGAGCTTAGTAACTACTTTGATTCTTTTCATATTTGCCATGTTAGTAGATCAGCTAATCTGCCTGCGCATCTTTGTGCGAAGCGTGCTTGTGCACTTGATGTAACAGATAGCTGGATAGATGAAACTCCAAGCTTCTTGGTGACAAGCCTTTTGGCTGACTCATCCATGAATGCTATTCGATGAATAAAGCTCTCCAATTAGTCTGCAAAAAAAAGACTCGGTCTGGGGCAACTGATTTCATTGATAGAAATCGTTGCTATATATAGCCTACAAACAGCTCATGCCTTGCACAATAAGAATAGCAAGATCAGGCCGAGATCAGTTAGAGATATTAACAATATCTAAACATAACTAGGCTATCTGTTAACACCCCGCCGCAGTCGATACGTTGGCGCTAGGCAAAACGCATAGACTGGATCGGAATGACTGAAACGACGCCGTAGGTAGTCCTTTGGTCATGATATCAACCAGCTGCTGAGTAGTAGGCACATGGACGACCCGAAGGTCGCCGAGAGCCACCTTCTCGCGCACGAAGTGAATGTCTAACTCAATGTGCTTCGTTCGTCGATGATGAACTGGATTGGTAGACATGTACACCGCTGAGCTATGGTCACAAAAGACCACCGTGGCCTTGGAGGAAGGGGAACCGAGCTTGTCGAGCAGTTGCCGCAGCCATACACAATCAGCAACGGCATTGGCAACGACACGATACTCAGCCTCTGCGCTCGAGCGCGAGACAATGGGTTGACACTTGGAAGACCAGCTCACGAGAGCACCACCGAGGTACACACAGTAGCCGGAGGTAGAGCGCCGGGTGTCCGGGAAGTCTGCCCAGTCCGCATCCGAGTAGGCGACGATGTCGAGTGGAGAGGAGCTGTGGAGCAGGAGACCGGAGCTCGTGGTGCCCCGGACGTATCGGAGAATTCGTTTGATGATGGCGAGATGACTGTCATGCGGATCGTGCATGTGTAAGCAGACTTGTTGCACGGCATATGCAAGATCAGGACGCGTCATGGTCAAGTAATGAAGAGCACCGGCGAGGCTGAGGTACTCGGAGGGATCGGCAACCGGGGCACCAGCGTCGGCGGCGACCTTGGGAAGGGTGTCGACAGGCGTGGTGGCTGTTTTGCACTGCAACATGCCAGCGCGCTGTAGGATCTCCTCGGCGTACTGCTCCTGGCCGAGGAAGAAGCCACGAGGCGTACGGTGCACACGGACCCCGAGGAAGTAGTGCAAGGGCCCCAAGTCCTTCATCGCAAACTCAACCATGAGCTTGTCAATGAGAGCGCGGAGCAGTGTCGAGGAGGAGGCTGTCAAGACGATGTCGTCAACGTACAGCAGGAGGTACGCCACGTCGGCGCCCCGCCGTAATATGAACAGCGAAGCGTCAGAGCGAGAGGCGATGAAGCCAATGGTGACGGTGAAGATGGCAAAGTGCTTGAACCACACCCGCGGCGCTTGCTTCAAGCCATAGAGGGACTTGACGAGCTTGCAAATGTGATCGTTGCGATGAGCATCAACGAAACCGGCCGGCTGGTAGCAGTAGACCTGCTTGCGCGAGGATGTCGTTGAGGAAGGCATTCTTCACGTCCAACTGGTGCACAGGCCAGTTATGTGATGATGTGAAGGTGAGCACGGTGCGAATCGTTGCCGGTTTGTCGACCGGCGAGAAGGTTTCGCCGTAGTCAACACCAGGACATTGGGCAAAGCCACGAATGATCCAGCGAGCCTTGTACCGCTCGAGGGAGCTGTCCTCACGTGTCTTGTGTCGGCAGACCCATTTGCCGATGACGACGTTGGTGTTGGGAGGCCGAGGGACCAACGTCCAGGTGGTGTTCGACGAGAGGGCGTCGAATTCCTCCTGCATCGCCTGGCACCAGTTGGAGTCGTGGAGAGCCTCCCGGACAGAGGAGGGGAGGGGTGACACTGTCGTGGTGGTGACATGTCCATAATGAGGGTTCGTCTTGAAGATGTTGTG
>NC_041384.1:144702848-144725465 GCF_002162155.2 Triticum dicoccoides
GCGGAGTCGGGCGTCAGGGACGCGGAACCACGGGCCGAGGAAGCCGCAGTGCCCGTAGCGGACGGTGGGCTGCAGCCTGTTGACGAGGTCTTGGCCAAGGGTGGTGAAGAGGAGCCGGGTGAGCTGCGCGGCTCAACACTGGTGGAGCCATGGCCCGAGGACAATCCGCGCAGCGACAGGCTATATGGCCCGTCACTGTGGCATGCAGGGGGCGCAGCATGATCGACATAAACCGGAGGAGGGTCATCGTTGCAGTCGCACGGAGGAGTTGCCGGGGCGATGCTGAAGTCCAGAGAGCTAAAAGGGAACACTTTTTCCACAAAAGTAACATGCCATGAAAAAATAATGCGCCGAGACATTGGATCATAACATCGATAACCTTTTCGTCCTTCTAGATAGCCGAGAAAAACGCAAGGGGTAGAATGGGTGCGAGTTTGTGAGGTGTTGTGGCGGTTAGATTAGGATAGCACGGACAACCAAACACTCGAAGAGACCGAAAATCGGGGGCATAACCGTGAAGAAGCTCATAGGGAGTTATGATGACGTTGGCTTTGCACGGGCGGCAATTGAGGAGGTAGGTGGAGGTGGCGAGAGCCTCAGCCCACCATGGGTAAGGCATGGACGCATGTATAAGGAGAGTGCAGACGCCGTCATTGAGTGTACGAAGAATACATTTGGCCTTGCCATTTTGTTGGGAGGTGTATGGGAAAGTGAGGCCAGGAAGAGTGCCATTGGCGGTAAAGAGGGCGCGATTTGCAGTATTGTCAAATTCTCGTCCATTGTCGATCTGAAAAGCTTTAATGGAGGACGAAAACTGCGTGCAAACATAAGCATAGCGAAAGGATCGATATGGTTGACTAGAGGGGGGTGAATAGGCAACTACCATTTTTTAGCTTTTCTTTACCAAATTAAACTTTGCATCAAAATAGGTTGTCTAGATGTGCAACTAGGTGAGCAACCTATATGATGCAATAACAACAAGCATACAAGCAAGCAAGGGTAGACACACTAGAGAGCTTGCACAAGTAAAGGTAAGAGATAACCAAGAGTGGATCCGGTGGAGACGAGGATGTGTTACCGAAGTTCCTTCCTTTTGAGGGGAAGTATGTCTCCGTTGGAGCGGTGTGGAGGCACAATGCTCCCCAAGAAGCCACTAGGGCCACCGTATTCTCCTCACGCCCTCACACAATGCGAGATGCCGTGATTCCACTATTGGTGCTCTTGAAGGCGGCGACCGAACCTTTACAAACAAGGTTGGGGCAATCTCCACAACTAAATCGGAGGCTCCCAACAAGACCACGAAGCTTCACCACAATGGAATATGGCTCCGAGGTGACCTCAACCGTCTAGGGTGCTCAAACACCCAAGAGTAACAAGATCCGCTAGGGATGAGTGGGGGAATCGAAAATCCCTAGGTGGAAGTGTAGATCGGAGCCTTCTCAACCACTCCCGAGCAAATCAACAAATTTGATTGGCCAGAGAGATAGATCGGACGAAAATGAAGCTTGGAGTATTTAATGGAGCTTGAGAAATAAATGGAGCTTGGGGGAGTAAGAGGTGGGTGGGAAGGAAGAAGGGGACTCCCTTTTATAGTGGGGGCAACAATCCCGTTGCCCCCCACCAACCAGCCCCGCACAGGGCGGTACTACCGCCGAGAGGGGGCGGTACTACCGCCAGGACAACAGTACTGCCGCGCCACTCAGCGGTACTACCGCGCTGAGGAGACTAGTAGGAAACAGACCCAAATGCGGTACTACCGCGATGGTAGGGCGGTACTACCGCTCCTGGAACGGTACTACCGCCACTTCAACCGTGACTAGTGCCGCAAAACCCGACACGAGAAAAAGACCTCTCGAATCGAGGCGGTAGGAACCAGACTGCCCAGCGGTACTACGGCAGTGAGGTCAAGGGCGGTAGTACCGCTGTGGAGCGGTACTGCCGCTTGAGACCCTTCGGCCGTAGTACCGCAGGCAGTGCAGTACTACCGCTGGGGCGCGTGAGAGAGAGAAGAAATCTCTCAAAGGAGCTGGGGACAAGGCGGAGGTGCCAGGCCCCCAGCGATACTACTGCTGAGGAGCCACAGGCGGTACTACCACTGCGGAGCGGTACTGCCGCTTGTGGCTTCTCAGCGGTACTACCGCTGGGTGCGCGGTACTACCGCTTTGACCCAGACAGGAGAAGGAAGAGAATGGAGAGATCTCTTCAATGGAAAGGAAAGCTTGGAGGGTGAGAAGCTGATGTGTACGTGATGATTTCACCCATGCAAAACCCCAGCGGACCCCCTCTTGATAGTACGGTGCCCTCTACGCAACTAGTCCACCAAGAAAGAAGCGAAAGAGCTACACCGTCTTGAAATACACTCCGAGGGGAAGAAAGCGTCTCGTGCCAGGGGAGAATCTGTGAATTATTCAAAGCACAAGATTAGTCCGCAAACATGTTGTCATCAATCACCAAAACTACCTTGAGAGAGATATGACATAACAATCTCCCCCTTTTTGGTGGATTGATGACAACTAGGGATTTGCGCAAGGAAAAGAAATAAGACAAAGAAGGCTAAGAACTACAAAATATAGACGGGCTCCCCCAGAATGTGTGCACCAAGAGATGGCACGACACACACATTCGGATCAACACTCCCCCTATATTTTATAGTCCAACAATACTAAGCACAAGATATATGAGAGAAGTGAATAAACAGGGCAAGCATGCATCTCACAATAAACTATAGTACTCTGAAATGACATAAGTAATAAGGTAGCGATAGGGAGCATATGTCTCACACCATATGTCTAGAACTTAGGTCTCATACCAAACCAAAACAAAGAGGGACACCGAGAGAATACTCAAGAAACCACAAGACTCAAAGCACGACACAAGAAGCAAATCCATACACTCTCTCCCCCTTTGGCAGCAAGACACCAAAAAGGGCATAGAGTGACACTACGACTCCAGGTGATGGGAGGAGGAAGATGTCGAACATCACATCTCTGCATCTTCATCGTGGTCGGCATCGGAGACGGTCCAGTGGCAATTCTGATGAATCCAGTCCTCCTCTTCAGTGATCTGACCCTCAGACCCACTGGCAACTGTTGCTCCCATCTGACGCATGAGCTCCTTGTGGTGCGTCCTGGCATTCTTCTCCGCCACATGAGTCATGTACTAACCATGAGACTCCATGCAGAAAAGCTTCTTCATCTTTCGCTTAAGCTTCTGTGCCCACGGCGGTTCTGCACTAGAGGGGCCAAAGTCCTCCTCATGAGCATCAGTAGCAGCCTCATCCTCTGTCCCCATGGCAGCAGCAGCAGCAGCAGATGGACCCTCTGTGGCAGCAGTAGTAGATGGACCCCCTGTGTGAGGCGTTGTCCAGTTGTCCTTCTTCCTCAGACGCTTGATCTCATGAGAAACCAAGTCTCTAGACTCTAGCAACACTCTGGGATAAGTCTGTGCCCAGGCCCTCTCAATGAGCCTCATGATGAATTGACCATAGATAGGACACTTGCGCTCAGACATGGCAGATAGAAGTTCAGACCACATGACATGAGAGATATCCAGGCTCTCTCCAGTGCTTACTTCCTTCTCATGCTGACAGAAAAGGAGCATGTCCACGAGGTAAGAGTGGACCATATCCAGATTCCCGATCCGAGGGAAGAGAGTCTCATGGAATATGCGATGAAGAATGTCCAGATACGGAGACAACTCATAGGTCTTCTTCTTGGTTACTGGGTGAACTTTCACAGTGCAGTAGGGCCAAAGGGCTTGCTTGTGGGTGGACATAGCATTGCGGTGAGGGCGGAAACCGACAGGAGTCTCAAGCCCGGTATCCACCACATCAAGTAACTACATGAAAGCCTTCCACTTGACAGAAAGCAGCTTGCCATTGGTCATCCATGTCAGAGTCCTGTCGACATCCGTCCCAAGATGGACGGTGGCATAGAATTGAGCCACCAAATCCGCATCGAAATCCTTGTTGAATTGCATGATCCTGAGAATGTTCAGCTGAGTGCACATCTGAAGAGCTTCGCCAAAGTACTCCGGGTCCTTCTCCATAGCATCAGTGTTAATGGAGCGAACATCAACAAAAAGATTCCTCTTGGCCTTGATCACATCAAAGTAGATGGCAAACTGAAAACGGTTCCAGAACGGGCGGTTGACCAAAGTGGGTTCTTGGTCCACCGCATAGGGGTTGCGGCGACGCTTCACCCAAAACTCCTTGTTGGTCATCTCAGTCACAGTCTTCCCTTTTGGCCTGTTGGCGGCTCGCTTCGATTGCTAAGGAGGTGGAGGAACACTTGCAGATTCACTTGCTGGAGGCGGTTGGGTGCTCGAGGAACCACCGGCTGGCTCTGAGGTGCGGTAGCGTTTTGATGTGCCATGCCCGGGGTTGATACGGCGACCTTGCTGCTCGGAAAGGTCATCACCTGGAGCCAAACACAAGAACACGCAAAACAACCAGAAAGAACAAGCATAAGCCAACAAACTCAACAAAAAAGATCAAGGTAAGGTAGGAAAATGATGGAAATTGGCATTCAGCGGTAGTACCGTGACCTGCCTGCGGTAGTACCGCTCTAGGTCAAGCGGTAGTACCGCTCCAAAGAGAGCGGTAGTACTGCTTGAGGCGGAGAAACAACAGTTTCTTATAGCACGAGGTGGGGAAACAGCGGGTTCCTACTACCGCGGTCAGATCCGACACTACCGGCCTACCAAATTCAAAAATAATCCTACCAAACTCTAATCGAGATAGTTTAGTTGCCTTCTCCAACCAACTCAAGCCTAGATTTAGCCAAAAATCTAGAAATGCAACCACCATTGCCCCTAAGAAATAAGAATTGAAAAAGAGACAAAACGAAAGAAGGAACGGGGGCAATACCGGCATCCATGGCAAGAGGACGAGGTGGGGATCGACTCCACCAAAGGAAATGGAGAGGGACGCCCCGGAGACGGAGATCCGCCAGAGCCCTCCTACGGTGAGAGGAGGCTGGAGAGAGGAAGAGAAAAGAGGGGCGAAGTGAATGGGTATGGGGGAGAAGAAACCTCCCCCTGCCCCGACTTAACCCCCTGTTCTCGTCCCCCCAGCGGTAGTACCGTGCAGGGGGGGCGGTAGTACCGCTTAGGAGCGGTAGTACCGTGCACCACCAGCGGTAGTACCGCCCAGCATGCCACGGCAACTAGACAGACACGGCTTTAGCTCGACGAACCGACAAAAATGGCAAGGGAAAAACACACCAGAAAACGACCAAGACACACCTCTTCAAAAGAGGGCGGTGGCCGAGGCCACCTATGTTTGAGTCAAAAGGTATGGCACCACGAAGATTTTAACCTTGGGCCCATGACCAAAACTCGTCTTTGAAGCACAAGTGCCATCAACAATGGCTAAAGTGAAAGACTTGATCAATTTATGCATAATGGGGGGATGGAGAGTTCATTGAGAGAACAACACTCCCCCTATGTCCATGCCTACACCTAAACTAGACAACACATTGAGCGTGGTAGGGTGTGCACGGGTTCAAGCCACATTGCTCGAATCAATGATATTTAGCTCATGCCTTAACTCGCGACATCTTGCTTCATCCAAGGGCTTCATGAAAATATCTGCAAGGTTGTCATGAGTGTTGACATAGTTGAGCTCGATCTCTCCTCGCCTAATGTGATCCCGGATGAAGTGATACCGAATCTCAATATGCTTCGTCTTGAAGTGTTGCACTAGGTTGAGAGAAATCTTGATGGCACTTTCATTGTCACACCAAAGAGGCACTTTGTCACAAGTGACACCGTAATCCTTTAAAGTTTTCCTCATCCATAGAAGTTGTGCACAACAACTACCGGCGGCAACATACTCCGCCTCAGTGGACGAGAGAGACACACAACTTTGCTTTTTGGAAGACCAACTTACCAAAGAGCAACCAAGAAATTGGCACCCTTCGGAAGTGGACTTCCTATCCACTTTGTCTCCCGCCCAATCGGAATCCGAGTACCCTACAAGCTTGAAGTTTGATCCTCTTGGGTACCATAAGCCAAAGTTTGGGGTATGAGCCAAATATCGAAAGATTCGTTTGACCGCCACAAAGTGACTTTCCTTAGGTGCGGCTTGAAACCATGCACAAATTCCCACACTCAACATGATGTCCGGTCTAGATGCACAAAGGTAAAGCAAGGATCCAATCATGGAACGATATACCTTTTGATCCACCACTTTACCATTGGGATCTAAGTCAAGTTGGCACTTGGTGGGCATTGGAGTGGAGGCCGGCTTGACGTCATTTAGCTTGAATCTCTTGAGCATGTCTTGAGTGTATTTGGATTGATTGATGAAGGTTCCTTCTCTTCTTTGCTTCACTTCGAACCCTAGAAAGAACTTCAACTCTCCCATGGAGGACATCTCGAACTTTGAGGTCATGAGAGCAGCAAATTCCTCATTGAAAGCTTTGTTAGGAGAACCAAAGATAATATCATCAACATATAATTGGCACACAAACAACTCCCCTTTGACCTTCTTAGTAAAAAGAGTGGGATCGATTAGCCCAACTTCAAAACCACGTTCTTGTAACAACTCGGTAAGGTGTTCATACCACGCACGTGGGGCTTGTTTAAGGCCATAGAGTGCCTTATCGAGTTGATACACATGATCGGGAAAGTAGGGATCCTCAAACCCGGGGGGTTGCTTGACGTAAACCAATTCATTAATGGGACCGTTAAGAAAAGCACTCTTCACATCCATTTGTTGTAACTTAAAGTTATGATGAGAAGCATATGCAATTAACATGCGAATGGATTCAAGACGAGCAACGGGAGCAAAGATTTCACCGTAGTCGATACCCTCAACTTGGGAGTAGCCTTGTGCTACCAAACGAGCCTTGTTGCGAATGATAATCCCATGTGCATCTTGCTTGTTCTTGAATATCCACTTGGTTCCAATGACATTGTGGTTCCCCGTTGGCCTTGGCACCAATCTCCACACTTTGTTGCGCTCGAAGTTGTTGAGTTCTTCGTGCATGGCATTGAGCCAATCCGGATCTTTTAGCGCCTCATAGACCTTGTGGGGTTCCACACAAGAGACAAACGCGTGATGCTCACAATAATTTGCTAATTGTCTACGAGTGCTTACCCCCTTTCTTAAGCTTCCAAGCACATTCGTCATGAGATGATCCTTGGTGGAGAGCTTGGAAGCAACCTTGGCGGCACGACGCTCTAATTCCTCCTCAGTGGAGAGTTGAGGAGCAGTTACTTGATCATCTTGAGCGCCGTCATGAACTTGTTCTTGATCTTGAACTTGCTCGGGGGATAGAACTTGACCTTGGGCATCACTTGGTGTGTCAACACCGTCTTGAGTATGATCTTGCCCTTGGTCTTGTTCATGAGGTTGAGGGCCTTCACTTTGTTCTTCGGAAGCGTGTGGGCCTTGGGTTGGTGATGGCTCCACTTGAGTGGAGCATTGTCCTTCTCCTTCGGCCACAAGGGGTTCCTCAATGGGTAGGATGAAACCAACACCCATTCTTCTTATGGCTTGAGGAGGAATTTCATCACCTACATCACAAGTGCCACTTTGCTCCACTTGGGAGCCGTTATTCTCATCAAACTCCACGTTACACGTCTCCTCAATAAGTCCCGTGGATTTATTGAGGACACGGTAAGCATGAGAGTTTGTAGCATAACCAACAAATATGCCCTCATAAGCTCTAGCCTCAAATTTAGACAACCGAACACCTTTCTTGAGAATGAAACACTTACACCCGAATACCCGGAAGTACTTGAGGTTGGGCTTGTTACCGGTGAGTATCTCATATGGAGTCTTGTTCAAGCCCTTGCGGAGGTAGAGCCAATTGGATGCATGACACACGGTGTTGATGGCTTCGGCCCAAAAGTTGTACGGAGACTTGAACTCCGCCATCATGGTCCTTGCCGCATCCATCAACGTCCGGTTCTTCCTCTCTGCAACACCGTTTTGTTGAGGGGTGTATGGTGCGGAATATTGATGCTTGATTCCCTCATCACTAAGAAATTCATCCAAGGTGTAGTTCTTGAACTCGGTGCCATTGTCACTTCTTATTGTCAAGATCTTTGCATTATGTTGACGTTGTGCTTCATTTGCAAAGTCAATGACGGTTTGTTGGGTCTCGCTCTTCCTCTTGAAGAAATACACCCACGTGTACCTTGAGTAGTGATCCACAATCACCAAGCAATACTTCCTACCTCCAAGACTATCGAAGGATGGGGGCCCAAAAAGATCCATATGAAGGAGCTCCAAGGGCCTCTTTGAATAAATGATAGTCGTGGAAGGGTGAGCCTTCTCATGTAGCTTTCCTTCGATACAGGCACTACAAGCACGATCTTTAACAAAACTAACATTCGTTAGTCCACTGACATGGTTCCCCTTTAGGAGACTTTGCAAAGATCTCATATTGACATGGGCTAAACGGCGATGCCAAAGCCATCCCACATCAACTTTAGCCATTAGGCATGTCGCGGTCTTGGTGGGTCGCTCCGAAAAGTTAATCACATATAGACCGTTCTCGACATGCCCAACAAAAGCTACTTTAAGAGTCTTGCTCCACAAGAGGGCCACGGTATCGATATCAAAGAAAGTGGCAAAGCCCATGATTGCAAGTTGACGAACGGAAAGTAAATTGTATGCAAGGGACTCAACAAGCATGACCTTCTAGATCATGAGATCATGAGAGATGACCACCTTGCCAAGTCCCAATACCTTAGAGGATGAGGCGTCACCCCACTCGACATTGGTGGGCATAGATGGAACTTTGTGCACGTCCACCACCAAGTCCTTGCTTCCGGTCATATGATTTGTAGCTCCGCTATCGAGCAACCATGATCCACCACCGGAAGCAAACATCTACAAGAGATCAATGCTTGGTTTTAGGTACCCATTTTGTAATGGGTCCTTTGATGTTAGTAACAAGGGTCTTAGGAACCCAAATAGACCATTCAATGTACTCATGAAGAGAACCGACAAATTTGGCATAAACATGCCCATCACTAGCACGGCATAACACATAAGAAGTATTAAAATCGCCGGCTTTGTTGGGAGGGGTGATATTCCCCTTCTTGACATTGTTCTTCTTCTTCTCCTCGGGGGCACTCTCTCCCTCCTTCACAAAGGTTTGCATGAGGGGAGGAGGTCGTTTGGTCTTGTCATTCTTCTTCTTGTTCTTGGAGTCGGGCACGTACCCAACCCCTTCCTTGGCCACACCTCCCTTTTGGTTGATCAAGAGATCGTTGAGGTTCTTCTTGCCTTGTATGCAATACGCAAGACCTCTCTCAAGTTGCTCCTTTAACTTAGCATTTTCCTCAACAAGATGTATATGCTCACAACACGGGTTAGTAGCATTTGCATTATCAATTAGAACCATATGAGGAAAAGTTGCTTTCTCCTTAGTTAGCTTCACTTGGAGTTGATCATGAGACTCCTTGAGACTAGCGTGAATACCCTTCAAGGCCTTGTGGGCCTTGTCAAGTATATCAAACTCCTCTTTGAGTCTAGCAAGATCAACCCTGAGTTTGGCCTTCTCGGAATTTAGCACATGAGAAACAATGAGGGCATGATCATAATCTTTCTTTAACTTAGCATGATCAACATTGTGTGACTCCTCAAGAGCCAAACGAAGACCACGCTCTTCCTCAAGAGCATTGGAAAGATCCGAAATCTCATCAGCATAGTCACGACTATGCCCTTCCATCTTAGAGATGGTGTCTTCGTGAGCCTCGATCATGTCATTGGCCTCACCAAGTTGTTCCAGGAGAGCAACAAAATGCTTCTTGGATTTTCCCTTGAGTTTGCCCATAAAGGCCTCAAACTCGTTAGCCTCCACATTAGCTCCCTCAAGTTCATTAATGCTATCCCTTTGGGAAGTATGATTAATGATGGTAGTTTTGATGTTGGAGGTTACCTTGTTGGTGGCTTTAGCCATGAGGCACTTGGCGGTGATGCTCTCGTTGGGTGAGTCGAAGAGAGACACCCGTGACGTTGTTGCAATGGAAACGGAGGCCATGGCAACCGACTCATCATCTTCATCATCGTCATCATCCTCATTGTACTCTTCTTGCACAACCAAAGACTTGGGAGGAGTCTTCTTGGTGAAGTTGTTCTTGTTGGGGAACGAATTGGCCTTGTCCTTTCGGATGAGTTTGCCACCATTGTCTTCCCTCTTCTCATACGGGCATTCCGCAACGAAATGATTCACGTTGCCGCAATTGTAGCAAGTTCTTACACGTTGCTTGCCCCTTGTGCCACTCGAGTTGTTTTTGCTAAAGTTGGGCCTCGAGTTTTTCTTGCTCCAAAATTGCCGTGAAGCAAGTGCCATGTGTTCATGATATGCATACTTCGTATCTTCGGGGTTGCTCTCCTCTTCTTCCTCTTCTTCTTCTTCCACGGTGAGCTTGGCCTTCAATGCAAGGTTAGGCTTCTTTGCCCATTGAGAACAGAGCACCGCATTGTCGGCGGTCTTGTCCAAAATGTTCATGGCCACAAACTCATCCAACACTTCGCTTGAGGTCAAAGTGTGGAAGTCCGGTCTTTGATGAGTGACGGAGGACATGGCCTTGTGGTAGGGCATCATTGCCTTGAGGAATTTGCGCTTGATACAATTGTCATCCGTGTCCTTGCTCCCGTGATCTCGTAGTGAGACCGCGAGTTTGGTTACTCTCCGATAAAGCTCACGAGGTTCTTCATCTTCCTTCATTGCAAACTCATCGGCCTCATCTTGTACCACTTCATAGTTGGAGAGTTGAATGCTTGCGCTTCCCCGGTAGATAGAGACGACACAATGCCATGCATCTTTGGCCAAGGCGAAGGGACGAAGATGAGATAGGTCTTCGGGTGGAATTGCATCTTGAATGATGAAGAGAGCATTCTCATTGAATTGATTGTCTGCGGCTTCTCGAGGAGTGAAGTTGCTTGGATCATGTGGATAGAAACCCTCTTCAATGATTCTCCAAAGGTTAATGTTCACATGATTTAAATGATGTTTAAAGCGGTAAACCCAAGAATCAAAATCCTCATTTTTCACAATCTTAGGGGGAGGACCGACATGATTCAAATGAGTGGAAGGAACCGGTCCACCATAAACAAGTGGTGGTTCCACATGGGCAAAGATGCCGGTGCCATTCTTGCCACTAGAAGAAGGAGCCTTTTCACTACTAGCTTCCCCCTTGTCGGGGATAGCATCCGACACCTTGTTGGCGGGATCACCCACTTTCAACGGTGCGGTGGATAGTTTAAGCCCCTTAAGAAATTTAGTAAACATGCTTTCAACTTCGGTCGTCATGGAGGTTTCAATGTATCCAAGGCCACATTGAACTCCTCACGAGAGACCGAAGTTCCCCCATCTCCCGTAGACGAGATCGGATTCACACCGGAGTGTTCCTCCACACCGTCTACGGTATCAACCATACTCTTTGGATGGTAAAGTCCTTAATAAAGAGACGAGGCTCTGATACCAATTTAAAGGATCGATATGGTTGACTAGAGGGGGGTGAATAGGCAACTACCAATTTTTAGCTTTTCTTTACCAAATTAAACTTTGCATCAAAATAGGTTGTCTAGATGTGCAACTAGGTGAGCAACCTATATGATGCAATAACAACAAGCATACAAGCAAGCAAGGGTAGACACACTAGAGAGCTTGCACAAGTAAAGGTAAGAGATAACCAAGAGTGGTTCCGGTGGAGACGAGGATGTGTTACCGAAGTTCCTTCCTTTTGAGGGGAAGTACGTCTCCGTTGGAGCGGTGTGGAGGCACAATGCTCCCCAAGAAGCCACTAGGGCCACCGTATTCTCCTCACGCCCTCACACAATGCGAGATGCCGTGATTCCACTATTGGTTCCCTTGAAGGCGGTGACCGAACCTTTACAAACAAGGTTGGGGCAATCTCCACAACTAAATCGGAGGCTCCCAACAAGACCATGAAGCTTCACCACAATGGAATATGGCTCCGAGGTGACCTCAACCGTCTAGGGTGCTCAAACACCCAAGAGTAACAAGATCTGCTAGGGATGAGTGGGGGAATCAAAAATCCCTAGGTGGAAGTGTAGATCGAAGCCTTCTCAACCACTCCCGAGCAAATCAACAAATTTGATTGGCTAGAGAGATAGATCGGGCGAAAATGAAGCTTGGAGTATTTAATGGAGCTTGAGAAATAAATGGAGCTTGGGGGAGTAAGAGGTAGGTGGGAAGGAAGAAGGGGACTCCCTTTTATAGTGGGGGCAACAATCCCGTTGCCCCCCACTAACCAGCCCCGCACAGGGCAGTACTACCGCCGAGAGGGGGCGGTACTACCGCCAGGACAACGGTACTGCCGCGCCACCCAGCGGTACTGCCGCGCTGAGGAGACTAGTAGGGAACGGACCCAAATGCGGTACTACCGCGGTGGTAGGGCGGTACTACCGCTCTTGGAACGGTACTACCGCCACTACAACCGTGACTAGTGCCGCAAAACCCAACACGAGAAAAAGACCTCTCGAATCGAGGCGGTAGGAACCAGACTGCCCAGCGGTACTACGGCAGTGAGGTCAAGGGCGGTAGTACCGCTGTGGAGCGGTACTGCTGCTTGAGACCCTTCGGCCGTAGTACCGCAGACAGTGCGGTACTACCGCTGGGGCGCGTGAGAGAGAGAAGAAATCTCTCAAAGGAGCTGGGGACAAGGCGGAGGTGCCAGGCCCCCAGCGGTACTACTGCTGAGGAGCCACATGCGGTACTACCGCTGCGGAGCGGTACTGCCGCTTGTGGCTTCTCAGCGGTACTACCGTTGGGTGCGCGGTACTACCGCTTTGACCCATACAGGACAAGGAAGAGAAAGGAGAGATCTCTTCAATGGAAAGGAAAGCTTGGAGGGTGAGAAGCTGATGTGTACGTGATGATTCCACCCATGCAAAACCCCAGCGGACCCCCTCTTGATAGTACGGTGCCCTCTACGCAACTAGTCCACCGAGAAAGAAGCGAAAGAGCTACACCGTCTTGAAATACACTCCGAGGGGAAGAAAGCGTCTCGTGCCAGGGGAGAATCTGTGAATTATTCAAAGCACAAGATTAGTCCACAAACATGTTGTCATCAATCACCAAAACTATCTTGAGAGAGATATGCCGTAACACATAGGACGCCACAAGAAGATGATGAACTTCAGACTTATTACGAATAGGAAACATCCAAGTAAAGTGTGTAAAATCATCTAAGATAACAATATAATATTGAAAACCCGAGATGCTTAATACATGATTGGTCCATAAATCGCAATGACAAAAAGCTCAAATGCAGCAAATGTTTTGGTGGTAGAGGAAGAAAACGGAAGTCTAGTGTGTTTTCCCAAATGACATGCATCGCAGTGCGTGGGTAAACTTTTATTACAACTGAATTTGAAATATTTGGAGGCATTTGCCAAAGCTTCAATGCTGGGGTGTCCAAGCTGTTGATGCCACAAGGCTGCAGAGATGGTGGAGTGGAAACATTGGGATGGCTGCACGAAGGGGTAGAGGTCGCCGGTGGAGTTACATCGGTGAATAACCCGTCCCATTGCCAAATCCTTGATAGAAAAACCAAAAGGGTCAAATTCAATGGAAACAAAATTATCACGTGTGAAAGCACGGATAAACACTAGATTTTTGATGAGTTTAGGAGAAATAAGAATGTTAAGAAGGGAGAGAGGGCGAATTGATGTTCGAAAGTGAACGGATCCAGTACCGGTGATAGGGAGAGAGGAGCCATCACCGACAATGATATGAGAAGGAAAATTGGGAGGACGAGGAGAGAGTTGTATACCGGAACCAGAGCCCATGTGAGAGGAAGCACCGTTGTCGAGGACCCACTCGCCGCCTTGTCCTGGTTGCGCTTGAAGTGCCATCTGGTTCAGCGCGGCGATAAGGGCCGACTGGTCCCACTGCGTCGGAGGAGTAGCCGGAGGAGCGTGGACAGCGAGACCGTGGGGTGCGGTTGGGGTAGGCGGACGTGCATCGGGAGCGGCCCCGAGTATGCCGGGACCCGCCCAGGCCTGGAACGTACCAGCGAGGGCAGGTGCGGGCGGGTGCGGAGCAGGCGGACGTGTACCCACGGCGGGAGGGGTGAACGGAGCCGGAGCACCGGGAGCGGGGCCCTTCTTCTTTTTCTTCTTGCCCTGACCGGGAGTGGCTGAAGGGCCCGCGTGGGAGGCACTCGCATCGTAGAAACCCGCTGGCGTCGGGTTGAACTAGGGAGGCGGAGCAGGGTTGGTGTAGGCCGACATGGGAACGCCAGCGGCCTGGAACGCGAGATGAGCCTGGGCGAGGAGCGCGTTGTGGGCGACGATGCGAGCCCGACGGCCGAGGCGTCGCTCCTCCAATAGCAAGAAGTTGTGGAGCTTGATGAAGGACGGCAGGCGACCACGCATCATGTGCAGGACGGCGTGCTGCAGCTACTCGTTGAGGCCGCGGAGAACGTTGTGGACAAGTTCGCGATCTCGGACGCGAGAGCCAAGGTCGCCAAGCGTGTCCGCCATCTCCTTCATCTTGGAGGTGTACTCGACGACGGAGACATCGCCTTGATTGAAGCCTTGAAACTCGTTGTGGAGGTAGGTGGCACGTGTGTCGCAATTGTCGCGGAAGACACTACGAATGGCGCACCAGAGGGAGATGGCGGTGGGGTTGCGCGGCTCCATGATCGCCAGAGTGGAGGGCGTGACTGTGGCGTCGTACCACGAGACGATGGCGAAGTCATTGAGCACCCAGTCGGAGGTGCCCTGGGCGGGGGAGCCATCGATGTGTTCCCGGAGCCCAAACTGGAGAGGGCGATGAGGAATTGAAGGCTCCAGAGGCCATAGTTCTCCTTATCGTAATCCAGTGTGACAAGGACGTGGTCATGGATGCGGAGAGCCTACAGCTGAGGGGTGGGGAGAGTTTGAGTTGCGATGGGGATACCGAACTGTTCAAAGGCATCATCGTCGGAGTCCGAGGAGGAGGCAAAGTTGTAGCCGATCAAGCTCATGGCGACGGGAGAGGGGATTGGATCTAGGTATCTGATACCATGAAGGAGCCTAGACTACGAACGGCAGGAGGAGACTAGGTTTGGGGCAATTGATTTCATTGATAGGAATTGTTGCTATATATAGCCTACAAACATCTCATGCCTTGCACAATAAGAATAGCAAGATCGGGCTGAGATCAGTTAGAGATATCAACAATATCTAAACAATAACTAGGCTATCAGTTAACAATCTGAATGCTATGTTAGGGCATCTTCAAAGTCGACTCTTAAATTCTCCGTAAACATCCAAAAGTGCTATCCGAACGCAGTTCACCATTCAACATCGTCCCACATACGTCCTAGGTATGGCTGTCAGAAACCCCGCAACCTAGATGCAAATTTGCAGGAGCTTTGCAGGCGTCGGGACCTCCGCCATGTAGGACCCCAACATCCCTGGCCCACCCAAAACCCATCCGGAGCCCGCGTCTTCATTCTCACCCCTTGTTCTACTTTGGCTTCCTCCCTGGCCTTCACCATCACTGTACCACTCCGGCCACCCGCCAAGGCCTTATCGGACCTCTGCTGCTCCATCATGTCACCACACCGCTTTGCCTACTTCACCATTCCACCTCTCACCCATCTGCCGCATCCCGATGCACGTGCCTTCTCTCTGCATTCAAATGACACCCGTCCATCTGCCTCCCTCCATTAACCAAGCACGGTTGCCGAGGAACCTACTTCAACGCCCGCATGTGAGCGCTACATATTCGTCCGCCTGCCAGGCGACATTAAACACCCTGCCACTTGGCCTAGCATTCGCCCGCTATTTAAGCGTGGCCATACCCACCATGGCATCGAGCTACAAAGCCCTATGGGACATCCTCTTTGACGAACAGAAGTAGGAGCTCTTCGGCATTGCGTCCAGCTGGCAGGCCCGCTGAGCCAGCCGGATACAGAATGACTTGCGGGCAAGCTCTTTGAAGGCTAGCAACGCAGATGGGCCAATAGAAGAGGCGGGCGACGACGAGCCAGTGCCACCGCCCTTGCTGGTCCATGCCGGCATCACCATGGTTGAGGTGCAGGCACACTTCACTGTCATGGTGATGGAAGCGCGGGAGGCGGCGTTCCAGTAGTCGCAGGCTGACCAAAGGTACAACCTCCGGCTCCTTGACGAGCACCGGCTTGCGGAGGAGTAAATCGCCCGGGACCAAGTGAACGATAACGTCGTCATAGGCATGGTGGCGAAGGTGGATGAGCAGACGACGCTATTCCTGTCCTACCGCACAGTTGCGATCAATGGCGATTGCAAGTGCTGCGGGCGGAGAAAGACGCTATGTTTGCGGAGATCGACGAGGCGGCAGAGAAATTTGACGATAGCACCAACGGCGTCGCTATCTCTACGTCGGTCATGCCCCGCCGCCACGACAATGAGGCCAACATATCCACGGCCACCGCGGATAGCGAGGAAGAGTAGAACATGGGAGGCCGCCCCACTGTCTTGCCGGGCCTTACAGCCGGTGAGCTTGCCCCCTTTGTGGAGGCGGAGGCCATTATTCTTCCCCTCGCGCTAAAGCTTCATTTTCCACGGCTCACCGTCGTCCGGTGAACTTGCTGCTAGACATGTGGAAGACATGTCGTGGGAAACGGGCGTTGATGTGGCCGACGATCATTTAGACTGTGTTAGAATAGATTAGTCTGCTATAGTTTAGTTGAAATATAAAAAATGTAATGAATGTGCTCCGCTTTATATGAAAATCATCTGTTTTTATGTAAAAAATTATGTAAGTTTGAATGAAAGTTGTCCAACTTGTTTAAATTTGCATCAAATATGACCGGACGTTTCCGGCTAGTTTTGGATGACCGGCTCCCGTATTAGACGCTTGTCTATATTGGTCCGTGAACAGATGCGGTGTCTATTTTAGAGGTTCCTGTTCGAGATGCCTTGAAGCCCTATTCATCTACCATCTAGTGGTCCCAGTTCACTCCACATCACAACCACATACCATTTTTTAGCAACCCTCCAGGATGAAGATGGTCGTAGGAAAATTCAAAGAAAAGAAAGATGGTCGTAGGCTTTTCCCATCCACACCATGAATGACCACAGATGTACACCCGGCCTCTTTTCATGAAAAGGGGAAGTGTTCGCGTACAAACTACAAACACCATCGTTTCATGGATGATACGCGGCCCATGCTATCTGCCTCCTCCTCATCCTACCTACGCCTGCTCTTCACCAGATAAGCGGACGAAGCACTTGCGGTAGCGTACAATTGGGCCAAGTCTGTGTTTGTTGAAGCCAACGCACGTCGCCGATCTTTCTAGAACCCCGTTTGGTTTGTCTTCCTTTTTCTCGAAAGGACTATACTCGCGTCTGGTTGGTCCACGTATCAGATGTGCCGTTGGGGTCACGTTCGGAGAGTCCAGTTCCGTGTAGTTCTGGGGATGTAAGAAAAGCATTACTACATACTTTATTGATATATTTTGCGAGATATTACATACTCTCTCTGTTCACTTTTATAATATGTTTTAGATAGCTCAAGCATTACCACCATAAGTGTTCTAATTAGCAAAAAATCTACCACAATTCAAAACGTGACAGAATGCACTGAGTGCTATCATTGACAGTGGCAAAAAAACATTGACTAACATTTTGAGCGAGTTTTGACGTGGCAAAACGTCCACGTGGTACGGGTGTGGTGGCGACCGTTAACAGCTCAGTCGAGACTCGCGACAGTGATGTCTGTCGGAGGTGCGGGGTTAGCTCTGTCGCTCTCCTCTCCTCCTCTCTTCCATGGTGGCGGCAGCACCCAGAGGCGGCGGCGGAGGAGGCACAACATCCAACCACGACTACGGCAGCGATGGAGGCACAACACCACGACGGCGACGAGGGCGATTGCTGCAACAACACCATCTTCCATTCCTTGTCACCACTGCCGGAGCATGCGGCGGCTGTGGCACTCGCCCATAGGGTGGTCTAGAACACGACGGGTAGCCATCGTTCGATCACAACAATCTGAGGCGTTGAGTGAGTTATTTTGCCTATCTCTCCTTCGATTTTGAAATTAGATTTACACATAGGATTTGGGGATTTTGGTTGGGTTCATGTGGGAATTAGGGCTTGTGATCATTTTGGAATTAAGGGTTAGAACATTGACGATTGAGTGCATTGAGAGCGATCAGTGTGTGCTGATTCAAAGAATTATTCGAAAGGTAGTCTGAATTACAGGTTTGGGAGAGAATGTTTTAGTTATATATGTCGATTTGCTTGCATCTACAATTTGTTGATTTCTACCAGTTGAGGAATTTCACTAAACAGGGAAATGGGAGAGAGGATGAGAAGTAAAGCATGAGAGGACATTTTTGTTATCAGAAAATTGAGACTTGTGGGCAAAGAAAGGGTGTATCATCCAACAAGGCTTATGGGCATGCTGTTTGACTAGAAAATGTTTGCTTTTTAATTGTTATCATTGTTTACTGTTGTTGAAACTATGAGTTGTAGGTTGTTAGTTGTTGATACTGCAGGTGATCACTATGTGATGATTCTGGTATTTGTTGTTAGATGTTTGAATTGACAATGTTGCGATCATGATGTTATGATTGGGGTCTAGCTATTTGCTTTAGAATAATGTTGTTAGACTAGAAGATGCTTGATTTCTGTTAGAGTAGAAGATGCGTACTTTTTCAAAGAACATAAGATTTGATTGTGGTGTTCTTTTAGTTGAAATGGACTGTGAGAGAGAGCTCCCACAGTCTTTTGTAGTAAGTTAGGTAGTGGGCGTTACCCAGTTACATATTTGTCTATATACAGGGGAGAGGGCACTCAGGCCACATAGGGTGGGAGGGTGTTTAAACTATGGGAGATGGACAAGGCGAAAAAACTTGGATTATGATGTTAGACCATAATTTACCAACATAATGATCTAACTGATTTGCCAAAACACTGACACATCAAGATAAATTGACTAATGATAGATAATTGACTAACAAATCCATACTAATGAACAAAGTCTGATACATCACATATTCTGGTACATCATAGACAATTGAATAACATTGGAAATAAATGGATTCAGAGACAGGTTAATAGAAGATTCATGCAGAAATCTTCACGGGTAAAGGAAATTGGTGTTGTGTCTCCTTGTAGCTGGATGCGGAGCTATACTTGCCTCCCTACTCACCCTCTAGATGATCTGATCATGCGTACGACTGCGGTCATTGAGTAAGCACTGGTCAAACTCTACTTTATTGTAGAACTCTGATATCATGTCTGAGAGCTAGCGTCTATACTCCAGGGTGTAGCATGTGGCTGTCGGAACCCTTTGCACCCTCCTAGCCGGTGCCCTCACCGTCGGCTACCTATGCGCCGCCAGCCTGGGCCCTCACTGCCAGTGCCTGGTCCTCTTCATCAGTGATTTCTTCTAGACTAGGGTCCATTGCAGCTAGGTGTGGAGTGGGGTGGTATGGCAGATAGGGTAAGTGGGGAGGGGTTCTAGCTGCACTGGTTGAAGGTGGAGTGGTTTATATTGACACACCGGGTGTGGGGTGGCTGTTAGATAGGTGGACTTTACTAACAGTAAAAGGAAGTCCATTAAAATCAGTTTAGCAAACAATGGAAATCATCAGATAAACTAAATTAAAGCTAGAAAGGATAATTTCATCTTAACACTAGCATAATATAGAATTCAGTGAACTAGTGTGAACCTGGGTTTAACCCATACGATTGCAGTCTAACACCTGGCCACCATGTTTATGATAGGCATTACAACTAAGATCAGCAGATATATAAAATACATCACTAACATCATCAACTTCCATGGCATGTTATATATAAGGGCCTAATATATATTTAACCTCCAGGGCTTCTAATTCATTCCTCTCAGATGGACTTGATCTTCTCCAGCTTCTCGTTGCTACCATGCCCAGCTTCAGTAGGTCACAGTCAGAAAATCTTGCTTCTCCTTCTCTTCCTGTAGAAAATCCCTATCCTCCTTGATCTCCTTCATTGCCTTCCTGGTGTTCCTGTTGATATCTGACTGGGAAGAAAGGATGCGCCTTTTCTCCTTTGTCAGCTTCGCTTCTCCATCTTCACCTCCATCTTACACTGCTCCTCTAGTTGTTCCTTCTTTTTATTCACATCTTTAGCATCCTTTGCTGACTTCTCATAGTCCATCTTTTATCCTTTTGCATCTTGCCATTCAAATAGCCTGCCAACATCTGTAACTAGATCACTATACATGAATTCATTCTGCTTCTTAAGCTTGGCCATCTCTCTCATAAGCTTGTCCGTCAATCACACACTACCATGGTTTTGCTCATGTAACATCTCCCAAAGCTTTGTCAGCCACCTTTGTAGTATGACAGGCCAAGGCACATCAACCCAGTCAACCACTCCACAATCAAGCCCTCCTCCCCGCAAATAACACAATTTCATATAGTGAAAGTTACAACTACACCCTCGTGAGTATATTGAAATGGTGAAAGTTAACAACTAGACTCTGACAAGATTCAGTTAATTCAGTCACATTTGAATACACAATGAACTATAGCAGGTTAACTACACTATAAAAGTTAAAAACTATTGTCTGACAAAGTTAACAGTACTAGGGAAAACCCTAGTAGTAGCATGGGTTTTAATGCTATTAGTAGCGCGGGTGGCCGCGCTACTACTATGATGCTACAGTTAACTGGTAGTAGTAGTGTGGTCTGATACGTCCATTTTGCATCATGTTTTTATATCGATATTTATTGCATTATAGGCTACTATTACACATTATGTCACAATACTTATGCCTTTTCTCTCTTATTTTACAAGGTTTACATGAAGAGGGGGAATGTCGGCAGCTGGAATTCTGGGCTGGAAAAGAAGCAAATATTAGAGACCTATTTTGCACATATCCAAAAGTCCTGAAACTCCACGGGAATTATTTTCAGAATATATAAAAAATATTGGGCGAAAGAAGTACCAGAGGGGGCCACCCACCGTCCACGAGGGTGGGGGGGTGCGCCCTACCCCCTGGGCGCGCCCTCCTGCCTCGTGGGCCCCCTGGTGGCCCTCCGATGCCCATCTTTGGCTATATGGAGTATTTCGTCCGGGAAAAAATCATAAGCAAGCTCACGGGACGAAACTCCGCCGCCACGAGGCGGAACCAATCTAGGGCTCCCGCGAAGCTGTTTTGCCGGGGAAACTTCCCTCCGGGAGGGGAAAATCATCACCATCGTCATCACCAATGATCCTCTCATCGGGAAGGGACCAATCTCCATCAATATCTTCACCAGCACCATCTCATCTCAAACCCTAGTTCATCTCTTGTATCCAATCTTTGTATCCAAACCTTAGATTAGTACCTGTGGGTTGCTAGTAGTGTTGATTACTCCTTGTAGTTGATGCTAGTTGGTTTACTTGGTGGAAGACCATATGTTCAGATCAATTATGCATATTAATACTCCTCTGATTATGAACATGAATATGCTTTGTGAGTAGTTACGTTTGTTCCTGAGGACATGGGAGAAGTCTTGCTATAAGTAGTCATGTGAATTTGGTATTCGTTCGATATTTTGATGAGATGTATGTTGTCTTTCCTCTAGTGGTGTCGTGTGAACGTCGACTACATGACACTTCACCATTGTGTGGGCCTAGAGGGAGGCATTGGGAAGTAATAAGTAGATGATGGGTTGCTAGAGTGACAGAAGCTTAAACCCTAGTTTATGCGTTGCTTCATAAGGGGCTGATTTGGATCCATATGTTTCATGCTATGGTTAGGTTTACCTTAATACTTATGTTGTAGTTGTGGATGCCTGCAATAGGGGTTAATCATAAGTGGGATGCTTGTCCAAGTAAGGGCAGTACCCAAGCACCGGTCCACCCACATATCAAATTATCAAAGTACCGAACGCGAATCATATGAACGTGATGAAAACTAGCTTGACGATAATTCCCATGTGTCCTCGGGAGCGCTTTCCTTTATATAAGAATTTGTCCAGGCTTGTCCTTTGCTACAAAAAGGACTGGGCCATCTTGATGCACCTTATTTACTTGCATTACTTGTTATTCGTTACAAACCTTATCACAAAACTATCTGTTACCGATAATTTTAGTGCTTGCAGAGAATTCCTTGCTGAAAACCGCTTATCATTTCCTTCTGCTCCTCGTTGGGTTCGACACTCTTACTTATAGAAAAGGCCATGATAGATCCCCTACGCTTGTGGGTTATCATGGTCTAACCCAGCGCTACTACTAATAATTGTATTAGTAGTGTTGTTCTGTCACACGCTACTATTAAGTAGTTGTAGCGTTTTTCCTGTCCCCGCGCTGCTGCTGTATCTTTCAACATTTTTTTCCTGCTTCCTATTGATGTAGAACAGTACCCGTCTCAATAAACTGCAATTTCACATATACCACAATACCAAATACTCATATATAGTCATACAGTAGTCATAAAATATCATAAAGCATTATAGGTACTCATATATAGTCAACATGTATACTCACACACATATATGGTTCATACAGTAGCTAATATGATAAGCAGTACTAGGTAGTCATACAACCACACATATATAGCAGTTCTACTAGGTAGTCATACAGCCACACATATGTAGCAGTTCTACTAGGCTGGAGTGGGGGCGGCGGCGGAGTTGGGGCAGCAGGGGGAGTGGGGCGGCGGCGGAGTTGGGGGC
>NC_041384.1:144725804-144737190 GCF_002162155.2 Triticum dicoccoides
AACAAGGGGAGTGGGTAGGCGACCGGCAAGAGCGCGTGGGCGGCGACATATTAGGGCGGTGAGAGGGGGAGGAGCAGTGGAGGGGGGAGCATTACCGGCGGCGGCGGGAGGTGGCACATGGTGGCGGCATCGGGCGGAACCCTGACCGCAGGGGGGTCGGGCAGAGGAGATCGGTCGAAAGTGGGGCGCAGGGGGCGGGGGGTAATGGGCCTTGTTGGGCTATAAGGGAAAGAGAGAGGGGCCGGCCTAGGGCAGGCAACACGCCCCCTCCCTCTGGTCCGAATTGGACTAGGAGAGGGGGGCGGCGCCCCCCTTTCCTTCTCTTTCTTCCCCTTCCTTTCCCCCTCCTAGTAGGAGTAGGAAAGGGAGGAATCCTACTCCTACTAGGAGGAGGATTCCTCCTCCTGGCGCACCAACAAGGGCCGGCCAGCCTCCCCATTGCTCCTTTATATACAGGGGCAGGGGGCACCTCTAGACACACAAGTTGATCACAAAGATCTCTCCCAGCCGTGTGCGGTGCCCCCCTCCACCATAATCCACCTCGATCATACTATAGCGGTGTTTAGGCGAAGCCCTGCTGCGGTAGCTTCATCAACATCGTCGAGCTCTACTGGAGATCGGTCGATCGTGCTGACAAAACTCTTCCCCGAGCTCTACTGGATCGTGAGTTCGCGGGACGTCACCGAGTTGAACGTGTGCTGAACGCGGAGGTGCCATACGTTCGGTACTGAAGATCGGTCGATCGTGAAGACATAAGACTACATCAACCGTGTTGTCATAACGCTTCTGCTTAACGGTCTACGAGGGTACGTGGATGACACTCTCCCCTCTCGTTGCTATGCATCACCATGATCCTGTGTGTGCGTAGGAATTTTTTTGAAATTACTACGTTACCCAACAGTGGCATCCGAGCCTGGTTTTATGCGTAGATGTTATATGCATGAGTAGAACACAAGTGAGTTGTGGGCGATACAAGTCATACTGCTTACCAGCATGTGATACTTTGGTTTGGCGGTATTGTTGGATGAAGCGGCCCGGACCGACATTATGCGTACGCTTACGCGAGACTGGTTCTACCGACGTGCTTTGCACATAGGTGGCTGGCGGGTGTCAGTTTCTCCAACTTTAGTTGAACCGAGTGTGGCTACGCCCGGTCCTTGAGAAGGTTAAAACAACACTAACTTGACGAACTATCGTTGTGGTTTTGATGCGTAGGTGCTACCTCTTGAGCATTGCGTTGGTTTTCCCTTGAAGAGGAAAGGGTGATGCAGTAGAGCAGCATAAGTATTTGTCTCGGTTTTTGAGAACCAAGGTATCAATCCAGTAGGAGGCCACGCACGAGTCCCTCGCACCTACACAAAAAAATAAACTTCTCACAACCAACGCGATAAAGGGATTGTCAATCCCTTCACGGTCACGTACGAGAATGAGATCTGATAGACATGATAAGATAATATTTTGGTATTTTTATGATAAAAAGAAATAAAGATGCAAGTAAAATAAATAGCAAAGAAATAACTAAGTATTGGAAGATTAATATGATGGAAAATAGACCCAGGGGCCATAGGTTTCACTAGAGGCTTCTCTCGAGAGCATAAGTATTATGGTGGGTGAACAAATTACTATAGAGCAATTGACAGAATTGAGCATAGTTATGAGAATATCTAGGTATGATCATGTATATAGGCATCACGTCCGAGACAAGTAGACCGACTCCTTCCTGCATCTACTACTATTACTCCACATATCGACCGCTATCCAGCATGCATCTAGAGTATTAAGTTCAAGAGAACAGAGTAACGCTTTAAGCAAGATGACATGATGTAGAGGGATAAACTCATGCAATATGATATAAACCCCATCTTGTTATCCTCGATGGCAACAATACAATACGTGCCTTGCTGCCCCTACTGTCACTGGGAAAGGACACCGCAAAATTGAACCCAAAGCTAAGCACTTCTCCCATTGCAAGAAAGATCAATCTAGTAGGCCAAACCAAACTGATAATTCGAAGAGACTTGCAAAGATAACCAATCATACATAAAAGAATTCAGAGAAGATTCAAATATTGTTCATAGGTAAACTTGATCATAAACCCACAATTCATTGGTCTCAACAAACACACCGCAAAAGAAGATTACATCGAATAGATATCCACAAGAGAGGGGGAGAACTTTGTATTGAGATCCAAAAATAGAGAAGAAGCCATCTAGCTAATAACTATGGACCCGTAGGTCTGAAGTAAAGTACTCACACTTCATCGGAGAGGCTATGGTGTTGATGTAGAAGCCCTCCGTGATCTATACCCCCTCCGGCGGAGCTCTGGAAAAGGCCCCAAGATGGGATCTCGTGGATACAGAAAGTTACGGCGGTGGAATTAGGGTTTTGGCTCCGTATCTGGTAGTTTGGGGGTACGTAGGTATATATAGGAGGAAGGAGTATGTCGGTGGAGCAACGTGGGCCCCACAAGGGTGGAGGGCGCACCTGGGGGGTAGGGGCGCGCCCCTACCTCATGCCTTCCTCGTTGGTTGCTTGACGTAGGGTCCAAGTCCTATGGATCATGTTCGTTCCGAAAATCACGTTCCCGAAGGTTTCATTCCGTTTGGACTCCATTTGACTTTTTCTGCGAAACCCTAAAATAGGCAAAAAACAGCAATTCTGGGCTGGGCCTCCGGTTAATAGGTTAGTCCCAAAAATAATATAAAAGTGAATAATAAAGCCCAATAATGTCCAAAACAGGATATAATGTAGCATGGAACAATAAAAAATTATAGATACGTTGGAGACATATCAAGCATCCCCAAGCTTAATTCCTGCTCGTCCTCGAGTAGGTAAATGTTAAAAACAGAATTTTTGATGTGGAATGCTACTTGGCATAATTTCAATGTAATTCTCTTAATTGTGGTATGAATATTCAGATCCGAAAGATTCAAGACAAGAGTTTAATATTGACATAGAAATAATAATACTTCAAGCATACTAACTAAGCAATTATGTCTCTTCAAAATAACATGGCCAAAGAAAGTTATCCCTACAAAATCATATAGTCTGGCTATGCTCCATCTTCACCACACAATGTATTCAAATCATGCACAACCCGATGACAAGCCAAGCAATTGTTTCATACTTTTGGTGTTCTCAAACTTTTTCAATCTTCATGCAATATATGAGCGTGAGCCATGGACATAGCACTATAGGTGGAATAGAATGGTGGTTGTGGAGAAGACAAAAAGGGAGAAGATAGTCTCACATCAACTAGGCGTATCAACGGGCTATGGATATGCCCATCAATAGATATCAATGTGAGTGAGTAGGAATTGCCATGCAACGGATGCACTAGAGCTATAAGTATATGAAAGCTCAAAAAGAAACTAAGTGGGTGTGCATCCAACTTGCTTGCTCACGAAGACCTAGGGCATTTTTAGGAAGCCCATCGTTGGAATATACAAGCCAAGTTCTATAATGAAAAATTCCCACTAGTATATGAAAGTGATAGCATAAGAGACTCTCTATCATGAAGATCATGGTGCTACTTTGAAGCACAAGTGTGGCAAAAAAGGATAGTAGTATTGCCCCTTTTTATTCTTTTTTTGGGCCTTCTTTTTTTTGGCCTTTCTCTTTTTTTTGGGACAATACTCTATGAATAATGATCATCACACTTCTATTTATTTACAAATCAATGATTACAACTCGATACTAGAACAAAGTATGACTCTATATGAATGCCTCCGGCGGTGTACTGGGTTAGCAATGATGCATGAGTGACTTATATGAAAGAATTATGAACGGTGGCTTTGCCACAACTAAAATGCCAACTACATGATCATGCAAGCAATATGACAATGATGGAGCGTGTCATAGTAAACGGAACGGTGGAAAAGTTGCATGGCAATATATCTCGGAATGGCTATGGAAATGCCATGATAGCTAGGTATGGTGGCTGTTTTGAGGAAGGTATATGGTGGGTTTATGATATCGGCGAAAGGTGCGCGGTATTAGAGAGGCTAGCAATGGTGGAAGGGTGAGAGTGCGTATAATCCATGGACTCAACATTAGTCATAAAGAACTCACATACTTATTGCAAAAATCTATTAGTTATCGAAGAAAAGTACTACGCGCATGCTCCTAGGGGGATAGATTGGTAGGAAAAGACAATTGCTCGTCCCCGACCGCCACTCATAAGGAGGAAAATCAATAAATACATCATGCTTCGACTTATTAACATAACGGTTCACCATACGTGCATGCTACGGGAATCACAAACTTCAACACAAGCATTTCTCAAATTCACAACTACTCAACTAGCATGACACTAATATCACCATCTCCATATCTCAAAACAATTATCAAGTTTCAAACTTCTCATAGTATTCAACACACTCATAAGAAAATTTTATTATTAATCTTGAATGCCTAACATAATTAAAGCAAATTACCATGTTATTTTGTAGGACTCTCGAAATAATCTAAGTGAAGCATGAGAGAACAATGGTTTCTATAAAAAAAATCCACCAACGTGCTCTAAAAGATATAAGTGAAGCACTAGAGCAAAAACTATATAACTCAAAAGATATAAGTGAAGCACATAGAGTATTCTAACAATTTCCGAATCATGAGTGTCTCTCTCAAAAAGGTGTGTGCAGCAAGGATGATTGTGGAAAACTAACAAATAAATACTCAAATAATACAAGACGCTCCAAGCAAAGCACATATCATGTGGTAAATAAAAATATAGCTCCAAGTAAAGTTACCGATAGAAGTAGACGAAAGAGGGGATGCCTTCCGGGGCATCCCCAAGCTTTGGCTTTAAGGTGTCCTTAGATTATCTTGGGGGTGCTATGGGCATCCCCGAGGGAGTCCTGGATTAGGGGGTGCCCGGATAGACGGACTATAACCTTTGGCCGGACTCTCGGACTATGAAGATACAATATTGAAGACTTCGTCCCGTGTCCGGATGGGACTTTCCTTGGCGTGGAAGGCAAGCTTGGCAATACGGATATGTAGATCTCCTCCCATTGTAACCGACTCTGTGTAACCCTAGCCCTCTCCTGTGTCTATATAAACCGGAGGGTTTTAGTCCATAGGACGAAAAATAATCATACCATAGGCTAGCTTCTAGGGTTTAGCCTCTTTGATCTCGTGGTAGATCTACTCTTGTACTACCCATATCATCAATATTAATTAAGCAGGAGTAGGGTTTTACCTCCATCGAGAGGGCCCACACCTGGGTAAAAACATTGTGTCCCTTGTCTCCTGTTACCATCCGCCTAGACGCACAGTTCGGGACCCCCTACCCGAGATCCGCCGGTTTTGACACCGACATTGGTGCTTTCATTGAGAGTTCCTCTGTGTCGTCACTTTTAGGCCCGATAGCTCCTCCGATCATCAACAACGATGCGGTCCAGGGTGACACCTTTCTCCCCGGATAGATCTTCGTGTTCGGCGGCTTTGCACTGCGGGCTAATTCGCTTGGCCATCTGGAGCAGATTGAAAGCTACGCCCCTGGCCATCAGGTCAGAATTGGAAGTTTGAACTACACGGCTGACATCCGTGGAGACTTGACCTTCAACGGATTCGAGCCATAGCCGAGCACGCCGCACTGTCACGATGGGTACGACCTAGCTCTGCCACCGAACAGTGCCCTGGAGGCCGCGCCCGCATCAGCTCCGACCCTTAGCTTGGAGCCAACTGCGCCGATCAAGGACGGGTGGCTAGACACCGCCTCGGGGGCTGCAGTCTCAACGGTGATCGAGCCGAACACCAGCCTCATCCTCTGCGAAGCCCGTGACTCCAAGGTGCCAGACTCTTTTCCAGACTTCGAACCTTCCGCGCCCCTGCCAATCGAATCCGATTGGGCGCCGCTCATGGAATTCACCGCCGCGGATATCTTTCAGCACTCGCCCTTCGGCGACATTCTGAATTCACTAAGGTCTCTCTCTTTGTCAGGAGAGCCCTGGCCGGACTATGGCCAACAGGATTGGGATGCGGACAACGAAGAAATTCGACTCCCACCCACCACCCACTTCGTAGCCACTATCGATGATTTAACCGACATGCTCGACTTCGACTCCGAAGACATCGACAGTATGGACGACGATGTAGGAGACGAACATGAACCAGCGCCTATAGGGCATTGGAAAGCCACCTCGTCATATGACATATATATGGTGGATACACCCAAAGAAGGCAATGGCAACGGAACAACGGGGGATGACCCCTCCAAGAAGCAACCCAAGCGCCAGCGTCAGCGGCGCCGCTCTAAGTCCTGCCAAAGCAAAAACGGTGATATCGGCACGAGAGATAATAACACCTCGGACAGTGCCGAAGACAACTCCCTCCAGCAAAATTCAGTGCAGGAGGATGGAGAAGCCAGCCCCCCTGAGAGAGCGGCAGACAGAGAGGAAGAGGATGATAACTGCATGCCTCCCTCCGAAGACGAGGCAAGCCTCGGCGACGATGAATTTGTTGTGCCTGAGGATCCCGTCGAACAAGAGCACTTTAAGCGCAGGCTTATGGCTACGGTGAGTAGCCTTAAGAAAAAACAGCAATAGCTTAGAGCTGACCAATACTTGCTAGCCGACAGATGGACAGAAGTCCTTGCGGCCGAGGAATACGAACTCCAACGCCCCTCCAAGAGCTACCCAAAGCGCAGGTTGCTACCCCGTTTAGAGGAGGAAGCACTTAAACCTGCATCACCAGCGCCATGATGCGGCTGACCGGCCACCTCGCGGCCACGACAGAGAGGCCTCCCGACCCTCCACTCAAGCCGCACCCCGGCGCCACTCAAAAAATACCAAGGCACGGGGAAATGCGCTAGACCTGCGAGATATCTTGGAGAGCAGGGCAAGGCAAACAAGATCGATCTACGGATCGCGCGGGCGCCCCATGACACGAGACGATAACCGTCACGCCGGATACATTAAATCCGGCCGGGCCGAACACATCAGACAAAACTCATTTGAGCTACGTCGTGATATAGTCCAGTACAGAGGCGCCACACACCCACTATGCTTCACAGATGAAGTAATGGATCATCAAATCCCAGAGGGTTTCAAACCCGTAAACATTGAATCATACGATGGCACAACAGATCCTGCGGTATGGATCGATGACTATCTCCTTCATATCCACATGGCCCGTGGCGATGATCTACACGCCATCAAATACCTCCTACTCAAGCTTAAAGGACCAGCTCGGCATTGGCTTAACAGCCTGCCAATAGAATCAATTGGTTGTTGGGAGGACCTGGAAGCCGCATTCCTCGACAATTTCTAGGGCACCTATGTGCGACCACCAGACACCGATGACCTGAGCCACATAATTCAACAGCCAGAAGAATCTGCCAGACAATTCTGGACACGGTTCCTAACCAAGAAAAATCAAATCATCGACTGTCCGGACGCAGAGGCCCTAGCAGCCTTCAAGCATAACATCCGTGACAAGTGGCTTGCCCGGCACCTTGGACAGGAAAAGCCGAAATCCATGGCAGCCCTCACGACACTCATGACCCGCTTTTGCGCGGGAGAAGACAGCTCGCTGGCTCGTAGCAATAACATGACCAAGAGCCCTGGTAATTCGGATACCAAGGACAGCAATGGCAGGTCACGTCGCAACAAGCACAAGCGCCGCATTAACAGCGATAACACTGAAGATATGACAGTTAATGCCGGATTCAGAGGCTCTAAGCCCGGTCAGCAGAAAAAGCCATTCAAAAGGAATACTCCAGGCCCGTCCGGTTTGGACCGTATACTCGATCTCTCGTGCCAGATACACGGCACCCCCGAAAAACCAGCCAATCACACCAACAGGGGTTGTTGGGTGTTCAAGCAGGCCGGCAAGTTAAATGCCGAAAACAGAGACAAGGGGTTGCGCAGCGACGAGGACGAAGAGCCCCGGCCGCCGAACGATAGTGGACAAAAGGGCTTCCCCCCACAAGTGCGGACGGTGAACATGATATACGCAACCCACACCCCAAAAGGGAGCGGAAGAGTGCACTCAGGGACGTATACGCGTTGGAGCCAGTCGCCCCAAAGTTCAACCCATGGTCCTCCTGCCCGATCACTTTTGATCGAAGGGACCACCCTACTAGCATCCGCCATGGCGGATTCACCGCATTGGTTCTAGACCCAATCATTGATGGATTTCACCTCATTAGAGTCCTTATGGACGGCGGCGGCAGCCTGAACCTGCTTTATCAGGATATAGTGCAGAAAATGGGCATAGATCCCTCAAGGATTAAACCCACAAAAACGACCTTTAAAGGCGTCATACCAGGTGTAGAGGCCAACTGTACAGGCTCAGTTACACTTGAAGTGGTCTTCGGATCCCCGGATAATTTCCGAAGCGAGGAGTTAATCTTCGACATAGTCCCGTTCTGCAGTGGCTATCATGCACTGCTCGGACGAACCGCATTTGCAAAGTTCAATGCGGTGCCGCACTACGCATATCTCAAGCTCAAGATGCCAGGCCTTCAAGGAGTCATTACGGTCAATGGAAACACCGAACGCTCTCTCCGAACGGAGGAGCACACGGCGGCCCTCGCAGCAGAAGTACAAAGCAGCTTCTCAAGGCAATTCCCCAGTCCGGCTATTAAACGTCCGGCCACCGTCAAGCGCGCCCAGAGTAACCTACAACAAGACCGCCTGGCACGTTACGAGCAAGCGTAGCAATATGGCCCCAACCCCAGCCCTCGCGAAATTGCGAAATCAGTACTACGCGTACATAACTACGCTCTGAAAATACCATGGGCACAGGGGGAGGGGCACGACCACGGCACGCCCAAAAATGCGGCTCAACCGCACTAGGGGCTCCCGATTTTGTCAGTATTTCCTACTTTCAGGACTCCACTCTTTGGAAGGCCTGTCTGGTAGAACAATCGCCGAACACACGATTCAACAACCAAGGAGGCAGAAAGCTAAGTCAAATTCCCAGGTGGTCTCTATAACAAGCAAAATACCTGCCTTACATACCGTCTCGCAGCTCGCCCCTGGAGGGGGACATGTCAAATAGTCCCATCTCTTGCTTACCGCACTATTTGTATCGTTCTGCTTTTACAGCAGCCTTTTAAAATAAACAATGCTTAGCTTCAGCTTATTATTGCATTCTTTATTCATTTCTTTTTCAATATATATGTCCAGTTATGACATTTAGCACCCGTACACTTTGGTACGGTCAATACGCCAGGGGCTCAAGCACCCCATAATACGGCGTGAGAAGTCCGAACACTTTCACAAGTGCGGCCCTCCGAACTTATAGCATTATATGCATCAGCTCCGAATCATGTCTTTGGTCAATAGTTGGGTTTGCCCGGCTCCCATGTTTTGGTACCTTATGTTCCGCTATATCGGCTAAGGTAGCGTTGGGAGAACTACTGCGATTGTGCCCCGGTTGAGCTGGGCTAAGCACCTCAGTAGAGAAAGCTAAAACTGACTGTCATGATAGGGCGAGAGCTGGTCGCTGTTCAAGAGGTTTCGAGTCCCTAAAGACTTATGCCGCTTAGAGCGAGGAGTCGGCTTTGTCCGGCCTAGGCGTGTATAGCTCCCCGAACTCGGTCTTCTGAACACTAGGGGCTTCCCCGAAATTTAAAATTATAGAATTCTCTGGCTAAGTGAGAGTGATAATGCATTATAGTCCGATTGCCTTGTTCGTTGTGCTGAGCACCTCCCTCGAAGGACCCAAGAATGGGAAAAGGAGTGCTCAGGTTTATCCCGAACACCCTATCACTCGTGGCATGGGGGCAGAAGCCGACGACTCGCCATCTCTCAGACTTGATAAACGGCCGCATAGAAGGTAATATTTTAAATTAAAACAAGCGTTGCATAGCGCATATGAACAAGTTTTCAGCGCACAGGATAAAATGAGCAAGTTCACTCAAAAATTACATCTTTGGAACATTCGTCTGCCACAAGGCGGGCGCCCTTCAGGACGCCCTCATAATACATCTCGGGGTGTCGATGCCCCTTGCCCTGGGGTGGCCCGTCCTTCACAAGCCTCTCCGCATCCATCTTGCCCCAGTGCACTTTAGCATGGGCAAGTGCCCTACAGGCACCTTCGATGCAGACGGAGCGCTTGACGACTTCAAGCCACGGACAGGCATCCACCAGCCGCCTCACCAGCCCAAAGTAGCTCCCAGGCAGGGCCTCTCCAGGCCACAGCCGAACTATAAGGCCCTTCATGGCCTGTTCGGCCACCTTGTGCAGCTCGACCAGTTGCTTCAGCTGGTCGCTAAAGGGCACCGGGTGTCCGGCCTCAGCATACTGAGACCAGAACACCTTCTCCATCGAGCTGCCCTCCTCGGCCCGGTAGAAAGCGGCGGCATCTGACACACTACGGGGCAAATCTGCGAATGCTCCTGGAGAGCTCCGGACTCGGGTAAGTAACAAGTAATTCACTTTCACGTGCTTGCTTTGCATAAAAAATGCCTTACCCGCCGCTATCTTCTTCATCGCCTCAACTTCCTGGAGGGCTTTCTGGGCTCCGGCCTTGGCAGACTTGGCGCTTTCAAGGGCCGTCGCGAGCTCGGAATCTCGCGTCTTTGAGTCAAGCTCCAGACTCTCGTGTTTTTTCACGAGAGCCTGGAGCTCTTGCTGCACCTCGCCAACCCACGCCTCATGTTTCTCCCGCTCGGCGCGCTCCGTGGCCGCCTTCTTTTCAGCCTCGGAAAGCGCTTGCTTAAGGGTCGCCACCTCAGTCATGGCCCCTAGGACACCAATAGCGATCCTATCATTTTTTGCAACTGCATCTTTTTTAATATACTCCGCAAGGTATTACTTACCTTATTTTTCCTCGAGCTCCTTCTTGGCAAGGCCGAGCTCTTGCTCGGACCGCTCGAGGCTCTGCTTCAGCGCATCCACCTCCACAGTCAGTGCGGCAGAGGCCAGCAGCGAAGCATGCATACGCATATTGACTTAATTATGTTAGACTCCTGTGAATGTTATTAGATCCTCTATTCGGCTTTTCTTTCCGAACGCCAAACAGAGCATCAGGGGCTATTGTCTATGCGGTAGTATTTTCACATATTTTTCACATACCTCAAAGCCTGTTAGCAGGCTGGCACAGGCTTCAGTCAGCCCGCTCTTGGCGGACTGAACCTTCTGGATCACCGCACTCATAATAGTGCGGTGTTCCTCGTCGATGGAGGCGCCGTTAAGCACCTCCAGCAAATTATCCGGTGCCTCCGGTTGGACGGAGGTCACCGGCGTCGTAGGCATGCCCTTCTTACTAGGGGGACGCCTGCCGGACTCCGGAACCATTGAAGGTTCCGGTGCGGTGTCCTGCCCAGGGCCGGACTTGGAGCCCTTGGGGGTTTTGTCCCCTTTGCGCCTGGAGTCCAGGAGGTCGCCTTGCGGTGCCTCCAGGACCACCTCCTCCTGGCTTGGAACCTTTT
>NC_041384.1:144737435-144763773 GCF_002162155.2 Triticum dicoccoides
TAGCGGTCGGAAGTGAAAAACTATTCACATCCGACGAATCCAGGGAGCCGCTCGACGACACGTCGAGCTGGGCTTTGGGCGGACTGCATAATTATATTCGGCGTCAAGAGAAGCTGTGCAATAAAGGAACACCATGAGTCACTCAGGTATCCAAATACTTACGATTTTGCCAGGGGCTTGTCCCTGAGCGGCCACTCCTCTTCGCCGTTGTCGGCGTTGGTGGAGTAGTCCGTAGGGAGGGTCCTCCCTTTCTTGGACCCTCCGGCCTCCCCAGTTGGGGAGGCCTTCCTTTTCTTTTCTCCCCCTGCTGGGGAAGAAACCTCTCTTTCCTCCTCCTTGTCTTCGTGGGAGGAGTGCGCCTCGGACTCATCGGACAACGAGTCCGACTCCACCGGGCGCCGGGAACTCTTCCGGGTTCCCGTGGCCTTCTTCTTGGCCTTCTTCTCCGGCACCACGTAAGGTGCCGGAACCAGCAGTTCCGCCAAGCGGGCGTCCGCTGGGTCTTCGGGCAAAGGATCCGGACAGTTGATCTGTTCGGCCATCCTCTGCCAGTCCTGTCAAAGGCATGGGGGCTTAGATCCCGCATAGAGTCAAACTATGAAAAACAAACATCCTGTAAGAGGTAAAAACAGCTTACCACATTGGCTTGACGCTGCGCGCTGAATCCGCGATCCTTGGTGGCGGATGCGGGAGCTTCGGCGCCCTTGAATAGCACCTTCCAGGCATCTTCGTACGTTGTGTCGAAAAGCCTGTTCAGAGTTCAGTGCTGGGCCGAATTGAACTCCCAAAAGCCCGTTGTTGGCACGGGAGGATCCGGCGGACAAGCATGACCTGGACTACGTTGACAAGTTTGAGCTTCTTGCTCACCAGGTTTTGGACACATGTTTGGAGTCCGGTCAGCTCTCCTTTTTTACCCCACGACAGGCCCTTCTCTTTCCAGGAGGTGAGCCGCGTAGGGATTCCGGATCGGAACTCGGGGGCTGCGACCCATGCAGGGTCGCGCGGCTCGGTGATGTAGAACCACCCCGATTGCCACCCCTTTATAGTCTCCACGAAGGAGCCCTCGAGCCATAGGGCATTGGGCATCTTGCCCACCATGGCGCCTCCGCACTCCGCCTGGCGGCCGCCCACTACCTTCGGCTTGACATTGAAGGTCTTCAGCCATAAGCCGAAGTGGGGCTGGATGCAGAGGAAGGCCTCACACACGATGATGAATGCCGAGATGTTGAGGATTAAGTTTAGGGCTAGATCGTGGAAGTCCATGCCGTAGTAGAACATGAGCCACCGGACAAATGGGTGGAGAGGGAAGCCTAGTCCGCGGAGTAAATGGGTAAGGAATACCACCCTCTCATGGGGCCTAGGGGTGGGGATGAGCTGCCCCTCGTTTGGGAGCCAGTGCGCGATGTTGTCAGACAAGTATCCGGCGTTCCTCAGCTTCTTGATGTGTCCCTCCGTGATGGAGGAGACCATCCACTTGCCTCCCGCTCCGGACATGGCTGGAGAAGGTTGAGGTGGGGAATGCGGACTTGGGCACTGGAGCTCGAGTGTGCGAAAATGGATGAGCAAAGGAGGAAGAAGGCATGGATGAAAAGGTGGATCCTTATCCCCTTATATGGGTGGACAAAACTGCGTGTCCCCACCAGCATGGTAAAACTCGCTTATCTCCCAAGCGCCGTAATCAATGGCGCGGTTGGGTTACCCACGCCCGTATTGATGAGAATCCCGGAATAAGGGGACACGATCTCTGCTTCGACAAGACGTGCCAAGGAAACCGCCTCGCAAAACGCGCTGAGGTGGGACAGTAAAAACGGTTCAAATATAGGCGTGGCTGTGGCATGATGTCACGCTACGGAATACGTCAGCAGATTAGATTTGTGTAAATACTATTCTCTCTATGGCAGTATGTGGAACTTATTTTGCAGAGCCGGACACTATCCTTGTGTTCAAAATCTTCTATGAAATATGCGGAGGAGGAACCCGCCTTGCAATGCCGAAGACAATCTGCGCACCGGACTCGTTGTCATTGAAGCCTGGTTCAGGGGCTACTGAGGGAGTCCTGGATTAGGGGTGTCCGGATAGCCGGACTATAACCTTTGCCTGGACTCTCGGACTATGAAGATACAAGATTGAAGACTTCATCCCGTGTCCGGATGGGACTTTCCTTGGCGTGGAAGGCAAGCTTGGCAATACGGATATGTAGATCTCCTCCCATTGTAACCGACTCTGTGTAACCCTAGCCCTCTCCGGTGTCTATATAAACCAGAGGGTTTTAGTCCATAGGACGAAAAACAATCATACCATAGGCTAGCTTCTAGGGTTTAGCCTCTTTGATCTCATGGTAGATCTACTCTTGTACTACCCATATCATCAATATTAATCAAGCAGGAGTAGGGTTTTACCTCCATCGAGAGGGCCCGAACCTGGGTAAAAACATTGTGTCCCTTGTCTCCTGTTACCATCCGCCTAGATGCACAGTTCGGGACCCCCTACCCGAGATCCGCCAGTTTTGACACCGGCAATCCCCAAGCTTAGGCTCTTGCCACTCCTTGTTCCATAATCCATCAAATCTTTACCCAAAACTTGAAAACTTCACAACACAAAACTTAAAGTAGAAAATCTCGTGAGCTCCGTTAGCGAAAGAAAACAAAACACCAATTCAAGGTACTGTAATGAACTCATTCTTTATTTATATTGGTGTTAAACCTACTGTATTCCAACTTCTCTATGGTTTATAAACTATTTTACTAACCATAGATTCATCAAAATAAGCAAACAACGCACGAAAAACAGAATCTGTCAAAAACAGAACAGTCTGTAGTAATATGTAGCTAACGCAAGATCTGGAACCCCAAAATTCTAAAATAAACTTATGGACGTGAGGAATTTATCTATTAATCATATGCAAAAAGAATTAACTAAATATCACTTTCCAAATAAAAATGACAGCAGTTCTCGTGAGCGCTAAAGTTTCTGTTTTTTACAGCAAGATTAAAAAGACTTTCCCCAAGTCTTCCCAACGGTTCTACTTGGCACAAACACTAATTAAACACAAAAAACACAACCAAAACATAGGCTAGATAAATTATTTATTACTAAACAGGATCAAAAAGCAAGGAATAAAAATAAAATTGGGTTGCCTCCCAACAAGCGTTATCGTTTAACGCCCCTAGCTAGGCATAAAAGCGAAGATAGATCTAGGTATTGCCATCTTTGGAAGGCAATCCATAAGTGGCTCTCATAATAGATTCATAAGGTAATTTAATTTTCTTTCTAGGGAAGTGTTCCATGCCTTTGCTTAACGGAAATTGGAATCTAATATTCCCTTCCTTCATATCAATAATTGCACCAATCGTACTAAGGAAAGGTCTACCAAGAATAATAGGACACGAAGAATTGCAATCTATGTCAAGAACAATAAAATCCACGGGCACATAATTCCTATTTGCAACAATAAGAACATCATTAATTCTTCCCATAGGTTTCTTAATAGTGGAATCCGCAAGGTGCAAGTTTAAAGAGCAATCATCGAAATCACGGAAACCTAGCAAATCACACAAAGTCTTTGGAATCGTGGAAACACTAGCACCCAAATCACACAAAGCATAGCATTCATGATATTTAACTTAATTTTAATAGTAGGTTCCCACTCATCATAAAGTTTTCTAGGGATAGAAACTTCCAACTCAAGTTTTTCTTCATAAGATTGCATCAAAGCGTCAACGATATGTTTGGTAAAGGCTTTATTTTCACTATAAGCATGAGGAGAATTTAGCACAGATTGTAACAAGGAAATAAAATCTATCAAAGAGCAATTATCATAATTAAATTCCTTGAAATCCAAAATAGTGGGTTCATTAATATTTATAGTTTTGACTTCTTCAATCCCACTTTTAACAATTTTAGCATCAAGATCTAAAGACTCCAAATTTTTGGAACGCCTTCTAGGTAAAGGTGGATCATATTCAGTCCCATAATTATCAAGATTCATATTGCAAAACAAAGATTTAATAGGGGACACATCAATAACTTTTAGATCTTCATCTTTATTATCATGGAAACTAGAAGAACACGCTTTTATAAAGCAATCTTTCTTAGCACGCATCCTAGCGGTTCTTTCTTTGCACTCATCAATGGAAATTCTCATGGCTTTGAGAGACTCATTGATATCATGCTTAGGAGGAATAGATCTAAGTTTCAAAGAATCAACATCAACAGAAATTCTATCAACGTTCCTAGCCAACTCATCAATCTTAAGCAATTTTTCTTCAATCAAAGCATTGAAATTCTTTTGCGACCAAATAAATTCTTTAATATTAGATTCAAAATCAAAGGGTATATTATTAAAAATTTCCATAAGAATTGTTGTAGGAATTACATAATTATTAGAGGAATTACTAGGATACGGCCTAGGATTAAAGTTTCCTCTATACGCATTGTTACCAAAATTATTCCTACCAACAAAATTCACATCCAAAGATTCATTATTATTCTCAATCAAAGTAGACAAATGCATATCATTAGGATCAGAAGAAACACTTTTATTAGCAAATAATTTCATAAGTTCATCCATCTTACCACTCAAAACATTAATTTCTTCTATCGCATGCACTTTCTTATTAGTAGATCTTTCAGTGTGCCATTGAGAATAATTAACCATAATATTATCTAGGAGTGTAGTAGCTTCTCCCAAATTGATTTCCATAAAAGTGCCTCCCGCGGCCGAATCTAAAAGATTTCTAGAAGCAAAATTCAATCCGGCATAAAAATTTGTATAATCATCCAAAAATTCAAACCATGTGTAGGGCAATTGCGTATCATTAATTTCATCCTCTCCCAAGCTTGTGCAACATGTTCATGATCAAGTTGCTTAAAATTCATAATATCGTCTCTAAGAGAGATGATCTTAGCGGGAGGAAAATACTTAGAGATAAAAGCATCTTTGCACTTATTCCATGAATCAATACTATTTTTAGGCAAAGACGAAAACCAAGATTTAGCATGATCTCTAAGCGGAAAAGGAAATAGCTTCAATTTAACAATATCATTGTCCAAATCTTTCTTCTTTTGCATATCACACAAATCGACGAAGTTGTTTAGATGGGTAGCGACATCTTCACTAGGAAGGCCAGAAAACAGATCTTTCATGACAAGATTCAGCATCGGTAAGAGGAGCAATCGGAGTGCTAATAAAATAATTGCTGTTGGTATTGGTAAAGTCACACAATTTGGTATTATCTTGAGCCATCGTGACAAGCAAGCAAACCGACACACAGGCAAACAAGAAACGAGCAAAAAGAGGCGGATAGAGAAAGAGAGAGAGGATGGAGAGAGAGAGGGCGAATAAAACGGCAAGGGTGAAGTGGAGGAGAGGAAAATGGGAGGCAAATGGCAAATAATGTAATGCGGGAGATAAGGATTTGTGATGGGTACTTGGTATGATGACTTTTGCGTAGACTCCCCGGCAACGGCGCCAGAAATTCTTCTTGCTACCTCTTGAGCACTGCGTTGGTTTTCCCTTGAAGAGGAAAGGGTGATGCAGTAGAGCAGCGTAAGTATTTCCCTCAGTTTTTTAAAACGAAGGTATCAATCCAGTAGGAGGCCACGCACGAGTCCCTCACACCTACACAAACAAATAAACTCCTCGCAACCAACACGATAAAGGGGTTGTCAATCCCTTCACGGTCACCTACGAGTGTGAGATCTGATAGATATGATAAGATAACATTTTTGGTATTTTTATGATAAAGAGAAATAAAGATGCAAGTAAAATAAATATCAAAGGAAATAACTAAGTATTGGAAGATTAATATGATGGAAAATAGACCCGGGGGCCATAGGTTTCACTAGAGGCTTCTCTCGAGAGCATAAGTATTATGGTGGGTGAACAAATTACTGTTGAGCAATTGACAGAATTGAGCATAGTTATGAGAATATCTAGGTATGATCATGTATATAGGCATCACGTCCGAGACAAGTAGACCAACTCCTGCCTGCATCTACTACTATTACTCCACATATCGACCGCTATCCAGCATGCATCTAGAGTATTAAGTTCAAGAGAACAGAGTAACGCTTTAAGCAAGATGACATGATGTAGAGGGATAAACTCATGCAATATGATATAAACCCCATCTTGTTATCCTCGATGGCAACAATACAATACGTGCCTTGCTGCCCCTACTATCACTGGGAAAGGACACCGCAAAATTGAACCCAAAACTAAGCACTTCTCCCATTGCAAGAAAGATCAATCTAGTAGGCCAAACCAAACTGATAATTCGAAGAGACTTGCAAAGATAACCAATCATACATAAAAGAATTCAGAAAAGATTCAAAATTGTTCATAGATAAACTTGATCATAAACCCACAATTCATCGGTCTCAACAAACACACCGCAAAAGAAGATTACATCGAATAGATCTCCACAAGAGAGGGGGAGAACTTTGTATTGAGATCCAAAAATAGAGAAGAAGCCATCTAGATAATAACTATGGACCCGTAGGTCTAAAGTAAAATACTCACACTTCATCGGAGAGGCTATGGTGTTGATGTATAAGCCCTCCGTGATCTATACCCCCTCCGGCGGAGCTCTGGAAAAGGCCCCAAGATGGGATCTCGTGGATACAGAAAGTTACGGCGGTGGAATTAGGGTTTTAGCTCCGTATCTGGTAGTTTGGGGGTACGTAGGTATATATAGGAGGAAGGAGTATGTCGATGGAGCAATGTGGGCCCCATGAGGGTGGAGGGCGTGAAGGTTTCATTCCGTTTGGACTCCGTTTGATATTATTTTTCTGCGAAACCCTAAAATAGGCAAAAAAAACAACAATTCTGGGTTGGGCGTCCGGTTAATAGGCTAGTCCCAAAAATAATATAAAAGTGTATAATAAAGCCCAATAATGTCCAAAACAGGATATAATATAACATGGAACAATAAAAAAATATAGATACGTTGGAGACGTATCAGTAGGTAAGAACGGTTCTACCGACGTGCTTTGCACATAGGTGGCTGGCGGGTGTCAGTTTCTCCAACTTTAGTTGAACCAAGTGTGGCTACGCCCGGTCCTTGCGAAGGTTAAAACAGCACCAACTTGACAAACTATCGTTGTGGTTTTAATGCGTAGGTAAGAACGGTTCTTGCTTAAGCCCGTAGCAGCCACGTAAAACTTGCAACAACAAAGTAGAGGATGTCTAACTTGTTTTTGCAAGGCATGTTGTGATGGGATATGGTCAAGACATGATGCTATATTTATTGTATGAGATGATCATGTTTTGTAACGGAGTTATCGGCAACTGGCAGGAGCCATATGGTTGTCGCTTTATTGTATGCAATGCAATTTCCCTATAATTGCTTTACTTTATCACTAAGCGGTAGCGATAGTCGTAGAAGCAATAGTTGGTGATACAACAACGATGCTACGATGGAGATCAAGGTGTCGTGCCGGTGACGATGGTGATCATGACGGTGCTTCGGAGATGGAGATCACAAGCACAAGATGATGATGGCCATATCATATCACTTATATTGATTGCATGTGATGTTTATCCTTTATGCATCTTATTCTGCTTTGTTTGATGATAGCATTATAAGATGATCTCTCACTAAATTTCAAGATAAAAGTGTTCTCCCTGAGTATGCACCATTGCCAAAGTTCGTCGTGCCGAGACACCATGTGATGATCGGGTGTGATAAGCTCTAGGTCCATCTACAACGGATGCAAGCCAGTTTTGCACATGCAGAATACTCGGGTTAAACTTGACGAGCCTAGCATATGCAGAGATGGCCTCGGAACACTGAGACCGAAAGGTCGAATGTGAATCATATACTAGATATGATCAACATAGTGATGTTCACCATTGAAAACTACTCCATTTCACGTGATGATCGGTTATGGTTTAGTTGATATGGATCACGTGATCACTTAGATGATTAGAGGGATGTCTATCTAAGTGGGAGTTCTTAAGTAATATGATTAATTGAACTTAAATTTATCATGAACTTAGTACCTGATAGTATTTTGCTTATCTATGTTGTTGTAGATAGATGGCCCGTGCTATTGTTCCGTTGAATTTTAATGTGTTCCTTGAGAAAGCAAAGTTGAAAGATGATGGTAGCAATTACACGGACTGGGTCCGTAACTTGAGGATTATCCTCATTGCTGCATAGAAGAATTACGTCCTGGAAGCACCGCTAAGTGCCAAACCTGCTGCAGGAGCAACACCAAATGTTATGAATGTCTGGCAGAGCAAAGCTGATGACTACTCGATAGTTCAGTGTGCCATGCTTTACGGCTTAGAACCGGGACTTGAACGACGTTTTGAACATCATGGAGCATATGAGATGTTCCAGGAGTTGAAGTTAATATTTCAAGAAAATGCCCGGATTGAGAGATATGAAATCTCCAATAAGTTCTATAGCTGCAAGATGGAGGAGAATAGTTCTGTCAGTGAGCATATACTCAAAATGTCTAGGTATCATAATCACTTGACTCAACTGGGAGTTAATCTTCCAGTTGATAGTGTCATTGATAGAGTTCTTCAATCACTGCCACCAAGCTACAAAAGCTTCGTGATGAACTATAATATGCAAGGGATGAATAAGAAAATTCCCGAGCTCTTCGCGATGCTAAAGGTTGCGGACTTAGAAATCAAAAAGGAGCATCAAGTTTTGATGGTTAACAAAAACACCAATTTTAAGAAAAAGGGTAAAGGGAAGAAGAAGGGGAACTTCAAGAAGAACGGCAAACAAGTTACTTCTCAGGAGAAGAAACCCAAGTCTGGACCTCAGCCTGAGACTGAGTGCTTCTATTGCAAACAGACTGGTCACTTGAAGCGGAACTGCCCCAAGTATTTGGCGGATAAGAAGGATGGTAAGGTGAACAAAGGTATATGTGATATACATGTTATTGATGTGTACCTTACCAGAGCTCACGGTAGCACCTAGGTACTCCCTCCGTCCGGAAATACTTGTCACCAAAATGAATAAAAGGGGATGTATCTAGACGTATATTAGTTCTAGATAAATCCCTTTTTATCTATTTTGATGACAAGTATTTTCGGACGGAGGGAGTATTTGATACTAGTTCTGTTGCTAATATTTGTAACTCGAAACAGGGACTACGGATTAAGCGAAGACTGGCTAAGGACGAGGTGACGATGCGCGTGGGAAATGGTTCCAAAGTCGATGTGATCACCGTCGGCACGCTACCTCTACATCTACCTTTGGGATTAGTTTTAGACCTAAATAATTGTTATTTGGTGCCAGCATTAAGCATGTACATTATATCTAGATCTTGTTTGATGCGAGACGGTTATTCATTTAAATCTGAGAATAATGGTTGTTCTATTTATATGAGTAATATCTTTTATGGTCATGCACCCTTGAAGAGTGATCTATTTTTGTTAAATCTCGATAGTAGTGATACACATATTCATAATGTTGAAGCCAAAAGATGTAGAGTCGATAATGATAGTGCAACTTATTTGTGGCACTGTCGTTTGGGTCATATTGGTATAAAGCGCATGAAAAAACTCCATACTGATGGACTTTTGGAATCACTTGATTATGAATCACTTGGTACTTGCGAACCGTGCCTTATGGGCCAGATGACTAAAACGTCGTTCTCTGGAACTATGGAGCGAGCAACAGATTTGTTGGAAATCATACATATTGATGTATGTGGTCCGATGAATATTGAGGCTCGCGGCGGTATCGTTATTTTCTCACCTTCACAGATGATTTGAGCAGATATGGGTATATCTACTTAATGAAACATAAGTCTGAAACATTTGAAAAGTTCAAAGAATTTCAGAGTGAAGTGGAAAATCATCGTAACAAGAAAATAAAGTTTCTACGATCTGATCATGGAGGAGAATATTTGAGTTACGAGTTTGGCCTACATTTGAAACAATGTGGAATAGTTTCGCAACTCACGCCACCCGGAACACCACAGCGTAATGGTGTGTCCGAACGTCGTAATCATACTTTACTAGATATGGTGCGACCTATGATGTCTCTTACTGATTTACCGCTATCGTTTTGGGGTTATGCTTTAGAGACGGCTGCATTCACGTTAAATAGGGCACCATCAAAATCCGTTGAGATGACGCCTTATGAACTATGGTTTGGCAAGAAACCAAAGTTGTCGTTTCTTAAAGTTTGGGGCTGTGATGCTTATGTGAAAAAGCTTCAACCTGATAAGCTCGAACCCAAATCGGAGAAATGTGTCTTCATAGGATACCCAAAGGAAACTGTTGGGTACACCTTCTATCACAGATCCGAAGGCAAGACATTCGTTGCTAAGAATGGATCCTTTCTAGAGAAGGAGTTTCCCTCGAAAGAAGTGAGTGGGAGGAAAGTAGAACTTGATGAGGTAATTGTACCTGCTCCCTTATTGGAAAGTAGTTTATCACAGAAACCGGTTCTTGTGACATCTACACCAATTAGTGAGGAAGCTAATGATGATGATCAAGAAACTTCAGATCAAGTTACTACCGAACCTCGTAGGTCAACCAGAGTAAGATCCGCACCAGAGTGGTACGGTAATCCTGTTCTGGAGGTCATGTTACTTGACCATGACGAACCTACGAACTATGAGGAAGCGATAATGAGCTCAGATTCCGCAAAATGGCTTGAGGCCATGATATCTGAGATGGGATCCATGTATGAGAACAAAGTGTGGACTTTGGTTGACTTGCCCGATGATTGGCAAGCCATCGAGAATAAATGGATCTTCAAGAAGAAGACATACACTAATGGTAATGTTACTGTCTACAAAGCTCGACTTGTTGCGAAAGGTTTTCGACAAGTTCAAGGAGTTGACTGCGATGAGACCTTCTCACCCGTAGCGATGCTTAAGTCTGTCTGAATCATGTTAGCAATTGTCGCGTTTTATGATTATGAAATTTGGCAAATGGATGTAAATACTGCATTCCTGAATGGATTTCTGGAAGAAGAGTTGTATATGATGCAACCTGAAGGTTTTATCGATCCAAAGGGAGCTAACAAAGTGTGCAAGCTCCAGCGATCCATTTATGGACTGGTGCAAGCCTCTCGGAGTTGGAATAAATGTTTTGATAGTGTGATCAAAGCATATGGTTTTATACGGACTTTCGGAGAAGCCTGTATTTACAAGAAAGTGAGTGGGAGCTCTGTAGCATTTCTAATATTATGTGTGGATGACATATTGTTGATTGGAAATGATATAGAATTTCTGGTTAGCATAAAAGGATACTTGAATAAGAGTTTTTCAATGAAAGACCTCGGTGAAGCTGCTTATATATTGGGCATCAAGATCTATAGCGATAGATCAAGATGCTTAATTGGACTTTCACAAAGCACATACCTTGATAAAGTTTTTGAGAAGTTTAAAATGGATCAAGCTAAGAAAGGGTTCTTGCATGTATTACAAGGTGTGAAGTTGAGTAAGACTCAATGCCCGACCACTGCAGAAGATAGAGAGAAAATGAAAAGTGTTCCCTATGCTTCAGCCATAGGCTCTATCATGTATGCAATGCTGTGTACCAGACCTGATGTGTGCCTTGCCATTAGTCTAGCAGGGAGGTACCAAAGTAATCCAGGAGTGGATCACTGGACAGCAGTCAAGAACATCCTGAAGTATCTGAAAAGGACCAAGGATATGTTTCTCATTTATGGAGGTGACAAAGAGCTCATCGTAAATGGTTCTAAATCGCAAACTGGATACGTGTTTATATTAAACGGCGGAGCTGTCAGTTGGAGCAGTTCTAAACAGAGCGACGTGGCGGGATCTACATGTGAAGCGGAGTACATTGCTGCTTCAGAAGCAGCGAATGAAGGAGTCTGGATGAAGGAGTTCATATCCGATCTAGGTGTCATACCTAGTGCATCAGGTCTAATAAAAATCTTTTGTGACAATACTGGTGCAATTGTCTTGGCAAAGGGATCCAGATTTCACAAGAGAACCAAGCACATCAAGAGACGCTTCAACTCCATCCGGGATCAAGTCCAGGTGGGAGACATAGAGATTTGCAAGATACATATGGATCTAAATGTTGCAGACCCGTTGACTAAGCCTCTTCCACGAGCAAAACATGATCAACACCAAGGCTCCATGGGTGTTAGAATCATTACTATGTAATCTAGATTATTAACTCTAGTGCAAGTGGGAGACTGAAGGAAATATGCCCTAGAGGCAATAATAAAGTTATTATTTATTTCCTTATTTCATGATAAACGTTTATTATTCATGCTAGAATTGTATTAACCGGAAACATAATACATGTGTGAATACATAGACAAACATAGTGTCACTAGTGTGCCTCTACTTGACTAGCCCATTGATCAAAGATGGTTAAGTTTCCTAAACCATAGACATGAGTTGTCATTTGATCAATGGGATCACATCATTAGGAGAATGATGTGATTGACTTGACCCATTCTGTTAGCTTAGCACTTGATCATTTTTGTTTACTGCTATTGCTTTCTTCATGACTTATACATGTTATTATGACTATGAGATTATGCAACTCCTGAATACCAGAGGAACATTGTGTGTGCTACCAAACGTCAAAACGTAACTGGGTGATTATAAAGGTGCTCTACAAGTGTCTCCGATGGTACTTGTTGACTTGGCATAGATCAAGATTAGGATATGTCAATCCGATTGTCGGAGAGGTATCTCTGGGCCCTCTCGGTAATACACATCACTATTAGCCTTGCAAGAAATACAACTAATGAGTTAGTTGCAGGATAGTGCATTACAGAACGGGTAAAGAGACTTGCCGGTAACGAGATTGAACTAGGTATTGGGATACCGATGATTGCATCTCGGGCAAGTAACATACCGGTGACAAAGAGAACAACGTATAGTGCTATGCGGTTTGACTGATAAAGATCTTTGTAGAATATGTAGGAACCAATATGAGCATCCAGGTTCCGCTGTTGGTTATTGACCGGAGACATGTCTCGGTCATGTCTACATAGTTCTCGAACCCGTAGGGTCCGCACGCTTAAAGTTCTGTGACGATCAGTTTTATGAGTTTATATGTTTCGATGTACCGAAGGTAGTTCGGAGTCCCGGATATGATCACGGACATGACGAGGAGTCTCGAAATGATCAAGACATAAAGATTGATATATTGAAAGCCTACATTTGGACATCGGAAGAGTTCCAGGTTAAATCGGGATTTTACCGGAGTACCGGAGGGGTTACCGGAACCCCCCGGGGGCTAATGGGCCTTGTTGGGCCATAAGGGAAAGAGAGAGGGGCCATCCTAGGGCAGGCAACGCGCCCCCTCCCTCTGGTCCGAATTGGACTAGGAGAGGGGGCGGCGCCCCCCTTTCCTTCTGTTTCTTCCCCTTCCTTTCCCCCTCCTAGTAGGAGTAGAATCCTACTCCTACTAGGAGGAGGATTCCTCCTCCTGGTGCACCAACAAGGGCCGGCCAGCCTCCCCCTTGCTCCTTTATATATAGGGGCAGGGGGGCACCTCTAGACACACAAGTTGATCACAAAGATCTCTCCCAGCCGTGTGCGGTGCCCCCCTACACCATAATCCACCTCAGTCATACTGTAGCGGTGTTTAGGCGAAGCCCTGCTGCGGTAGCATCATCAACATCGTCACCACGCTGTCGTGCTGATGAAACTCTTCCCCGAGCTCTACTGGATCGTGAGTTCGCGGGACGTCACCAAGCTGAACGTGTTGTGATGCCCTCAATTCAATCGTACACTAATCATACACGCAAATGTGTACGATCAAGATCAAGGACTCACAGGAAGATATCACAACACAACTCTAGACACAAATTAAAATAATACAAACTTTATATTACAAGCCAGGGGCCTCGAGGGCTCGAATACATAAGCTCGAATACACAAGAGTCAGCTGAAGCAACAATATCTGAGTACAGACATAAGTTAAACAAGTTTTTACTTAAGAACGCTAGCACAAAAGCAACATTGATTGAAAAGGCAAGGCCTCCTACCTGGGAGCCTCCTAACTACTCCAAGTCGTCAGCGGCCGTCACGTAGTACTAGGCACCCTCGGGGTAGCAGTAGTCATCAGTGGCGTCGTCTGGCTCCTGGGATCCGTCATCTGGTCGCAACAATCGGGTATGGGGGGAAAAGAAGTAGCAAAGCAACCGTGAGTACTCATCCAAAGTACTCGCAAGACTTACATCAGATCTAAACTAAGTATGCATCTGTATCAAAGGAATGGGTTGTATCTGTGGACTAAACTGTAGAATGCCAGAAGAGAAGGGGGAAAGCCTAGCCTATCAAAGACTAGCATCTTCTGGAAACCACCATCTTGCAGCAACAGTAGGGAGTAGAGTAGCATAAAGTGAAGTAACAGTAATGTTATCAACCTCGGCCAGAGATCCTTTCTCGACTCCCTGCGAGAAAGCAATCCCAGAGCCATACTATCCAGTTATCATCTCATATCCAAGTCTCATATCCATCCATTTCTCATCACAAGTATCCAGTTCTATTTGTATCGATCGGGATACAACTCCAAGTGTCCATTACCATAGGACAGGCTATCGATAGATGTTTTCTTCCCTGCAGGGGTGCACCAACTTACCCACCACGCTCGATTAACTCCGGCCGAACACACTTTCCTAGGTCATGCCCGGCCTCGGCCAAACAATACGCCGTAACCTGACCTAGGCTTAATAGAGAGGTCAGCACGCCGGACTAAACCTATGCCCCCAGGGGTCATGGGCCATATCCTCGGGAACTCCTGCATGTTGCGAACGCGGCCGGTGAGCAGACCTAGCTACCTCCTTCAATAAGGCAGGAGCTTACGCAGCCAACCCGGCGCGCGCCGCTCAGTTGCTAACGTCTATTAAGCTTCGGCTGATGTATACGACGCAGAACGCCCATACAATGCCCACGTGATGGTTAGTGCTATCAGGCCAGAGGCCCCTTGGATCAAATATCCAAATCATAGTGGATTGGGAGCACATGGTAACGAGAAGAGACTCACGATCGATGTGACCCCGTCGCCCCGTCTCGAGTACTTGCGGCAAGGGCTAAGAATGCCCGGCCACGCCTCGTAAGTATCTCGCGGGCACCTTCTAGGTCAACCCGACTCCACATCACTCGCTATTAAGCTCGTGTGGGTACCCCTCAGGGCCGACCTGTCTTTAGTAACATGGCTCAGGGTAAAGTCATAGTAACCATAGTAACTGTGTGTCTAACACTGTCGGTGTCAAAACCGGCGGATCTCGGGTAGGGGGTCCCGAACTGTGCGTCAAGGCCGGATGGTAACAGGAGACAAGGGACACGATGTTTTTTACCCAGGTTCAGGCCCTCTCGATGGAGGTAATACCCTACTCCTTCTTGATTAATATTGATGATATGGGTAGTACAAGAGTAGATCTACCACGAGATCAAGGAGGCTAAACCCTAGAAGCTAGCCTATGGTATGATTGTTGTGTATGGAGTTGATTGCCTACGGACTACAACCCTCCGGTTTATATAGACACCGGATAGGGTTAGGGTTACATAAAGTCGGTTACAATGGTAGGAGATCTTGAATATCCGCGTCGCCAAGCTTGCCTTCCACGCCAAGGAAAGTCCCATCCGGACACGGGACGAAGTCTTCAATCTTGTATCTTCATAGTCCAGGAGTCCGGCTGAAGGTATAGTCCGGCTACCCGAACACCCCCTAATCCAGGACTCCCTCAGTAGCCCCTGAACCAGGCTTCAATGACGACGAGTCCGGCATGCAAATTGTCTTCGGCATTGCAAGGCGGGTTCCTCCTCCAAGTCCTTCATAGAAGATTGTAAACAACAAGAGTGGTGTCTGGCTCTGCAAAATAAGCTTCCACATATTGCCATAGATAGAATAATATTAACACAAATCAAATCTGCTGATGTATTCCGCAGTGCATCATCACACTACAGTCAAGTCCTTCACTCGAATTGTTTTCACTTTTCCACCTCAGCGTGTTTGGCGAGGCGGTTTCCTTGGCACGTCTTGTCAAAGCAGAGATCGTGTACCCCCCTTTTACAGGATTCTCATCAATACGGACGTGGGTAACCCAACCGCGCCACTTATCACGGCGCTTGGGAGGCAAGCGAGTTTTACTAGGCAGGTGGGGACGCACAATCGCATCCGCCCATATAAGGGGACAATGATCCACCTTTTTACCTATGCCTTCTTCCTCCTTTGCCTATCCACCTCCTGCGCACCCGAGCTCTAGCGCCCAAGCCCGCACTTCCCACCTCAACCTTCTCCAGCAATGTCTGGAGAGGGAGGCAAGTGGATGGTCTCCTCCGTCACGGAGGGGAAAATCAAGAAGCTAAGGAAGGCCGGATACCTGTCCAAGGACATCGCGCATCGGCTTCCTGAAGAGGGGCAGCTTCTCCCCACCCCAAGGCCCCATGAGAGGGTAGTATTTCTTCCCCACTTCCTCCGCGGACTGGGTTTTCCACTCCACCCATTTGTCCGGGGGCTCATGTTCTACTACGGCCTGTATTTCCACGATCTGGCCCCGAACTTCATCCTCAACATCTCGGCGTTTATCGTCGTGTGCGAGGCCTTCCTCCGCATCCGCCCCCATTTCGGCCTCTGGCTCAAGACCTTCAACGTCAAGCCCAAGGTGGTGCGTGGCAGCCAGGCGGAGTGCGGAGGCGCCATGGCGGGAAAGATGGCCAACGTCCTATGGCTCGAGGGCTCCTTCGTGGAGACCCTGAAGGGGTGGCAATCATGGTGGTTTTACATCACCAAGCCGCGCGATCCGAAATGGATCGAAGCCCCCGAGTTCCGATCCGGACCCCCCACACGGCTTATGTCCTGGAAAGAGACGGGCCTGTCGTGGGGCGACGAAAAAGAGGTGACCGGACTGCAGACATGCATCCAGTCCCTGGTGAGCAAGTCGATCAAGCTCGTCAATGTAGTCCAGGTTATGCTCGTCCGCCGGATCCTCCCGTGTCAACAACGGGACTTTAATCTGTGGGAGTTCGACCCGGCGTAGCATCAAACCCTTAACAGGCTCTTCGACACGACGTATGAAGACGTCTGGAAGGTGCTAACCAAAGGCGCCGAGGCTCCCACATCCGCTTCCGAGGACCGCGGATACAGCTCGCAGCGTCGCTCTAGCGAGGTAAGCTATTTTCACCTTTTACAGGATGTTAAGTTTTTTCATAGTTTGACTCTATGCGGGATCTAAACTCCCTCACCTTTGACAGGCTTGGCGGGTGCAGTCCGGATCGATTAACTGTCCGGCTCCCCTGCCCGAAGACCCAGCCCCTACTCTCCTAGTGAAGCTGCTGGTTCCGGCGCCTTATGTGGTGCCGGAGAAGAAGGCCAAGAAGAAGAAGGCCACGGGGACTCAAAAGAGTGCCCGTAATGTGGTGGTGTCGGACTCATCATCCGACGAGTCCGAGACGCTCTCCTCCGTGAGAACGAGGAGGAGGAAGAAGAAAACTCTCCCCCTCCAGCGGGGGGGAGGAAAGAAAAGGAAGGCCGCCCCAACGGGGGAGGTCGAAGGGTCCAAGAAGAGGAAGACCCCTCCGCCGAACTACTCCCCCGACGCCGAAGAGGACGAAGAGGAGTGGCCAGATAGGGCCAAGCATCCGGCGAAATCGTAAGTATTCGGCTATCAGAGTAACTCATGATGTTCCTTTGTCGCACAACTTTCCCTAATGTCGAACATAATTATGCAGCCTGCCCCGGGCCGAACTCAACGAGTCGTCGAGCAGCTCCCTGGATTCTTCGGACATGAACTCAGTTCCGCCCGCTGTCTCCCCTCGCACTGCGGACGATGCCGAAGTGGCGTCGCAACAAGCTCCGGGGCAGGAGGAGGTGGTCCTGGAGGAGCTGCAAGGCGACCTCCCGGACCACAGGAGTAAAGGGGACAAGACCCTCCAGGGCTCCAAGTCCGGCTTTGTGCCGAACACCGCGCCGGAATCTTCAACAGTTCCGGACCGCGGTAGGCGAACTCCTTCCAAGAGGAGCAAGCCTTCTGAGCCGGCGGCCTCCGTCCAACCGGAGGTACCGGACAATCTGCTGGAGGTGCTTGACGGCGCCTCCATCGACGAGGAGCACCGTACTATTATGAGTATGGTGATCCAGAAGGTTCAGTCCGCCAAGAGCGGACTGAGTGAAGCTTGCACTAGCCTCCTAACAGGCTTCGAGGTAAGTAAAAAATATGTAAAAATATAACCGCATAGACAGTAGCCCCTGATGCTCTGTTTGGCGTTCGGAAAGAAAAGCCGAATAGAGGATCTATTAAATTTCGCAGGAGTCTAACAATAAAGAGTCAATATGCGTATGCAGGCTTCGCTGCTATCCACCGCCGCACTGACTGCGGAGGTGGGTGTCCTGAAACAGGATCTCAGGCGGACCGAGCAAGAGCTCGGCCTTGCCAAGCGGCAGCTCGAGGAGAAAGAAGGTAAGAAATACCTTATAGAAAAAGGTGCCTATAAAAAGACGTGATTGCAAAAAATAACAGGAGTGTACTGCTTATTGTAGGGGCCACGACTGAGGTGGCGACCCTCAAGCATGCGCTATCTGAGGCCGAAAAGAAAAAGGCCGCGGGGCGCACCGAGCGAGAGAGACTTGGGGCTCAGGTCAGCGAGGTGCAGCAAGAGCTTCAGGCTCTCATGAAAAAACATGAGAGTTTGGAGCTTGAGTCAAAGACTCAAGCATCCGAGCTCGCGGCGGCCCTGGAGACTGCCAAGTCTGCCAAGGCCGAAGCCCAAAAGGCCCTCCAAGAGTTGGAGGAGATGAAGAAGATTGCAGCGGGTAAGGCATTCTTTATGCAAAGCAGAAATATAAAAGTAAACTACTTGTTACTTACCCGAATCCGGAGCTCTCCAGGGGCATTCGCAGATCTTCCCCGCAACGTATCCGATGCCGCCGCATTCTACCGAGCTGAAGAGGGCAGCTCGACAGAGAAGGTGTTCTGGTCTCAGTATGCTGAGGCCGGACACCCTGTGCCCTTGAGCGACCAGCTGAAACAGCTGGTCGAGCTCCACAAGGCGGCCGAACATGCCATGAAGGGCTTCATAGTTCGGCTGTGGCCCGAAGAGGCCCTACGTGGGAGCTACTTCGGGCTGGTGCGGCGGCTGGTGGAGGCCTGTCCAAGGCTCGAGGTCATCAAGCGCTCCGTCTGCATCGAAGGTGCCCGTAGGGCCCTTGCCCGTGCAAAGGTGCATTGGGGTAAGCTAGACGGTGAAAAGCTTGTGAGGGACATGCCGCCGCCGAGGAAGGAGCATCGCAAGCCCGAGAACTACTATAAGGATGTTCTTGCGGGTGCCCGCCTTGTGGCGGATGAATGTACCAAGGATGTAATTTTTGAATGAACTCACTCGTGTTTATCCTGTGCGCCGAAAACTTGTTCATATGCTCTAAGCAATGCTTGTTGAATTTAAAATATTACTTTCTGTGCGGCCGTTTATCAAAAAATTGAGAGATGGCCAGTCGTCGGCTTCTGCCCCCATGCCACTAGTGCTTGGGTGTTTGGGATAAACATGAGCGCTCTTTTTCCCATAGTTGGGTCCTTCGAGGGAGGCGCTCAGCACAACGAACCAGGCAATCGGACTATAATGCTTGAACACTCTCACTTAGCCATAGAACTCTATAATTTTAAATTTCGGCGAAGCCCCTAGTTCGGAAGACCGAGTTCGGGGCGCTATCCACGCCTTGGCCGGACAAAGCCAGCTCCTCGCTCGAAGCGGCATAAGCCTTTAGGGACTCGAAAAACCTCTCGAACAACGACCGGTCTCTCGCCACATCATGACAGTCAGTTTTAGCTTTCTCCACTGAGGTGCTTAACCCAGCTGAACCGGGGCACAATCGCAGTGGTTCTCCTAGTGCTACCTTAGCCGATAGAGCGGAACGTAAGGCACGAAAACATAGGAGCCGGGCAAACCCAACTATTGACCCAAATCATGATTCGGAGCCGATGCATATAGTGCTATACGTTCGGGGTGCCGCACTTGTGAAAGTGTATGGACTTCTCACACCATAATGAGGGGTACTGAAGCCCCTGGCGTGTTTGTCGTACCATGGTGTACGGGTGCGATCATGTCATTTAATAAACATATATATGAAAAGAGGATAATGCAAAAAAATAGACAAAAACCTATGCATTGTTTATAGAGAGGCTATTTATCAAAGCCGAACGATACAAGTAGTGCGATAAGCAAAAAGATGACTATTTAACATGTCCTGACCAGGGGCAGGCCACGGAATTGTATTTAAAACGGGTATACCGCTCGTAACAGAGACCACCTGGGAGTTCCATAATGCGGCATGGCTTGTCTGCCTCCCTGGATCTTGCATCGTTTGTGCGGCAGTCGACTTGCCGAACAGGTCGTCCGAAGTATGGAGTCCTGAAAATAAGAAAAAATTAAAAAAAGAATCCGGCAGCCCCTAGTACGTTTTAAGCCGTATTTTTGGCGTGCCGTTATTGTGCCTCTTCCCCTGTGCCCATGGTATTTCAAGGGCGTAGTTATGTACGCGAGGTACTGGTTTCGCTATGTCGCGAAAGCTGGGGTTGGGGCCACATTGCTACGCTTGCTTAGAGTGTGCCAGGCGGTCCTGCTGTAGGTTACTCCGGGCGCGCTTGGCAGTGTCTGGCTTTTTAATGGCCGGACTGGAGAATTGCCTGAGAAGGCTACTTTGTACCTCCGCTGCGAGAGCCGTCGTATGCTCCTCCGTATAGAGGGAGCGTTCGGTGTTTCCGTTGACCGTAATTACTCCTCGAGGGCCTGGCATCTTGAGCTTGAGATATGCGTAGTGCGGCACCGCATTGAACTTTGCAAATGCGGTTCGTCCGAGCAGGGCATGATAGCCACTGCGAAACGGGACTATATCGAAGATTAACTCTTCACTTCGGAAATTGTCCGGGGATCCGAAGACCACGTCAAGTGTTACTGAGCCTGTATAGTTGGCTTCTACACCTGGTATAACGCCTTTAAAGGTCGTTCTTGTGGGCTTAATCCTTGAGGGATCTATGCCCATTTTCCGCACTGTATCCTGATAAAGCAGGTTCAGGCTACTGCCGCCGTCCATGAGGACTCTTGTGAGATGAAATCCGTCGATGATTGGGTCGAGAACCAATGCGGTGAAGCCGCCATGACGGATGCTAGTGGGATGGTCCCTTCGATCAAAAGTGATCGGGCAGGAGGACCATGGGTTGAACTTTGGGGCGACTGGCTCCATCGCGTATACGTCCCGTAGCACACGCTTCCGCTCCCGCTTGGGAATGTGGGTTGCGTATATCATGTTCACCATCCGCACTTGTGGGGGAAAGCCCTTTTGTCCGTTGTTGTTCGGCGGCTTGGGCTCCTCGTCGTTGCTGTGCAGCCCCTTGTCTCTGTTTTCGGCCCTTAACTTGCCTGCCTGCTTGAACACCCAACAATCCCTGTTAGTGTGATTGGCTGGCCTTTCGGGGGTGCCATGTATCTGGAACAAGCGATCGAGTATTCGGTCCAAACTGGACGGGCCCTGAGTATTCTTTTTGAATGGATTTTTCCACTGACCGGATTTATAGCCTTTGAATCCGGCATTGACTGCCGTGTCTTCATTGTTGTCGCTGTTAACGCAGCGTTTTTGCTTATTCCGACGTGTCCTGCCACTTTTGTCCTTGGTATCCGAATTACCAGGGTTCTTTGATAAGTTGTTACTGCGAGCTAGCCAGCTGTCTTCTCCCGCGCAAAAGCGGGTCATGAGTGTCGTGAGGGCTGCCATGGATTTCGGCTTTTCCTGTCCCAGGTGCCGGGCAAGCCACTCGTCGCGGAATATTATGCTTGAAGACTGCTAGGGCCTCTGCGTCCGGACAGTCGGCTATCTGGTTTTTCTTTGTTAGGAACCGTGTCCAGAATTGTCTGGCCGATTCCTCTGGCTGCTGAATTATGTGGCTTAAATCGTCGGCATCCGGCGGTCGCACGTAAGTGCCCTGGAACTTGTCAAGGAATGCATCTTCCAGGTCCTCCCAAGAACCGATTGAGTCTGCTGGCAAGCTGTTAAGCCAATGTCGGGCCGGTCCTTTAAGTTTGAGCGGGAGGTATTTGATGGCGTGTAGATCATCGCCACGTGCCATGTGGATGTGAAGGAGATAATCCTCGATCCATACCGCCGGATCTGTTGTGACATCGTATGATTCGATGTTTACGGGTTTGAAACCCTCTGGGATTTTATGATCCATTACTTCATTCGTGAAGCATAGCAGGTGTGCGGCGCCTCTGTACTGGGCTATATCATGACGCAGCTCGGAAGAGCTATGTCTGTTGTGTTCGGCCCGGCCGGATTTGTTGTATCCGGCGTGAAGATCATTGTCACATGCTATAGGGCGCCTGCGCGATCCGTAGATCAATCTTGTTTGTCTTGCCTTATCCTCCAGTATGTCTCGCAGGTCGGGCGTATTTTCCCGTGCCTTAGTTGAGCAGCGTCGGGGCATGGCTTGGGTGGAGGGCCGAGAGGCCTCTCTATCGCGGCCGCGAGGTGGCCGGTCTGCCATGTCATGCGCTGGTGATGTAGGTGCTTCCTCCTCTGATCGGGGTAGCGGCCTGCGCTTCGGGTAACTCTTGGACGGGCGTTCGAGTTCATACTCTTCGGCCGCAAGGACTTCAGTCCATCTGTCAGCTAGCAAATCTTGGGTAGCTCTAAGCTGTTGCTGCTTTTTCTTGAGGCTGCTTGCCGTGGCTAAAAGCCTGCGTTTAAAACGCTCTTGTTCGGCGGGGTCTGATGGTATGACGAATTCGTCGTCATCGAGGCTTGCCTCGTCTTCGGAGGGAGGCGTATAGTTATCATCCTCGACCTCTCGGTCTGCCGCTCTCTCATGAGGGCTGGCTTCTCCATCTTCCTGTGCCGAATCTTGCTGAGGTGGGTGTTCTTCGGTGCTATCCGGGGTAGTATTATCTCCCGTGCCGGAATCACCGTTTTTGCTTTGGCGGGATTTAGAGCGGCGCCGCTGATGTCGGCGCTTTGGCTGTTTCTTGGGGGCGTCATCCCCCACTGTTCCATCGCCATCTCCATCTTTTGGAGTATCCACCATATATATGTCATATGACGAGGTGGCCTTCCAGCGCCCTACAGGTGCTGGTTCCTCTTCGTCTCCTACATCGTCATCCATGCCGTCGATGTCTTCGGAGCTGAAGTCAAGCATGTTGGTTAGATCGTCGACAGTGGCTACAAAGTGGGTGGTGGGTGGGCTTTGAATTTTCTCATCATCCGTATCCCACCCTCATTGACCGTAGTCCGTCCAGGGCTCTCCTGATAAAGAGAGAGACTTAAGAGAATTCAGGATGTCGCCAAAAGGCAAATGCTGAAAGATGTCTGCGGCGGTGAACTCCATTATCGGCGCCCAATCGGATTCGATTGGCAGGGGCGCGGGGGGTTCGAAGTCCGGGGAGGAGTCTAAATCCTCGGATTCACGGGTCGTGCAGAGTGCGGGGCTAGCGTTCGGCTCGATCGCTTTCGGGATCGCAGCCCCCAAGGTGACGTCCAACCGCTCATCCTCGATTGGCGCAATAGGCTCCGAGTTAGGGGTCGGAACCGATGCGTGTGCAGCCTCCAGGACACTGTCCGGGGGCAGAGCTAGATCATGCCCCTCGAGATAGTGCGGCGCGCTTGGCAGTGGCTCAAATCCGTCGTAGATCAAGTCCCCGCGGATGTCAGCCGTGTAGTTTACGCTTCCAAACCTGACCTGATGGCCAGGGGCATAGCTTTCGATCTGCTCCAGGTGGCCAAGCGAATTGGCCCGCAGAGCGAAGCCGCCGAAGACGAAGATCTGTCCGGGGAGAAAAGTCTCACCCTGGACCGCATCATTGTTGATGATCAAAGGAGCCATCGGGCCTAAAGGCGACGACACAGAGGAACTCTCAATGAAAGCACCAATGTCGGTGTCAAAACCGGTGGATCTCGGGTAGGGGGTCCCGAACTGTGCGTCAAGGCCGGATGGTAACAGGAGACAAGGGACACGATGTTTTTTACCCAGGTTCGGGCCCTCTCGATGGAGGTAATACCCTACTCCTGCTTGATTAATATTGATGATATGGGTAGTACAAGAGTAGATCTACCACGAGATCAAGGAGGCTAAACCCTAGAAGCTAGCCTATGGTATGATTATTGTGTATGGAGTTGATTGCCTACGGACTACAACCCTCCGGTTTATATAGACACCGGATAGGGTTAGGGTTACATAAAGTCGGTTACAATGGTATGAGATCTTGAATATCCGCATCGCCAAGCTTGCCTTCCATGCCAAGGAAAGTCCCATACGGACACGGGACGAAGTCTTCAATCTTGTATCTTCATAGTCCAGGAGTCTGGATGAAGGAATAGTCCGGCTACCCAAACACACCCTAATCCAGGACTCGCTCAAACACCAAGGGGAAAATCCGAGGAATCACCCCCGGTGAATTCCACTCGATGTTGTCATCAAGGCGAACGTAAGAGGATCCATCCTCGAGGTTCACGTTTGATGGGTTGCACGACAGAGTCATAACGGAAGTGGTTAAGGAGGAAATCACCCTCGATGACCTCAACTGTATAGCTACACTGCGGAGATCTCATCAGGAGTGATGTAAGAGGTTCCACCCTCGGCACTCGATGGTAACTCTGCAGAGTCGTACAACTAGGGGGGTGATGTGCGCTGTCGGGGCCTGGACATCAATCACATTGATCGATTCATCGAACATAAAGCGGGGCAACTGGGACAAGGTGGGGGTCACTGATGGATCACTAACCAACCTATACTAAGCAGTTTAGGACAAGCAGGTAAGGTATGAAAGCAGGTAACAACAACAGGCTATGCATCAGAGTAGGATCATACAGAAAGCAGTAGCAGTTCTAATGCAAGCATGAGAAGGAAAGAAATGGGCGATATCAGAATGCTCAAGGGGGGTTTGCTTGCCTGGTTGCTCAGACAAGAAGGAGGGTTCGTCGGTGACGTAGTCGATCACAGCGGCATCATCGGTCTCGGGGTCTACCGGAGAGAAGAGGGGGAAGAAACAGTAAATACAGAGCAAACAAAGCATCACAAGGCATAACATGACGACAGGCAGAGCTAGGGTTGCCTTAACGTAGTACTACACGTTGCAGACGGAGGGGATAAACATCCGAGGATGAATTTCTGGCGTTAGGCGGATTCCGGACAACGGGAAAGAGGGGGAAAGTTCCAAGTTCAGCATGCTAGGGGCATGTGACATATGAACGGACCGCGTACTCGGATTCGGTGGATTTTTCTGAGCAACTTTCATATAGAAAACATTTTCATCTGAGCTACGGTTTAATTTCTATGAATTTTCAAAGTTTAAACAATTCCTAGAATTATCCAAAATAACAGAAAAGAAATATGATGTCAGTATGACATAGGTGTGACGTCAGCAGTCAACAGTCTGGTTGACTGGTCAAAGCTGACCAATGGGGCCACTGGGGCCCACATGTCAGTCTCTGCTGGCTTAACAGTGGATTAACTAAACTAACAGGGTCAATTAGGGGAGTGGGCCCTGGGCGTCATTGAGTGTTTTAGGTTAACTAATCATTTTTATTTATAAAACGTTATTAGACTAATATAACAGAGGGGGGCCCACATGTCAGCGAGAGGGATGAACAGTGCCCCGCGTTGACTTTGGTCATCGTGGTCAAAAGGGCGCAGGGGCCCACTCGTCAGCGATCATGGGTGGGTCCCACACGGCGCCAGCTCAGCGGGGCCGGCGACTCGTCGGCGGCGACGCCAGAATGCGGCGGAGGCCTCGGGACTCGTCGGAAAACGCGCTCCGGCCACCGTTTTGCGCGCGTGAGGTGGCGTTCGACAGAGGGGAGCGAGGCGCGTTGTGTGGCGCTAACGATTGGCCTCGGGAAGACCTAAAACGACGACGACACGTGGCGAGGCGGACGCCAGAGTTCGGCCATCTCCGCCAACGGCGACAGAGGGCACGGGGAGGGGATCTAGCGGCACGAATGGCCACGGTGAGGGGACCTGAGCACGTTTGAATGCTCGGATGAGCAGGTCAACGACCACAACGTCGGCGGTGAGCCTCGCGGCGGAGCTGCGTTCGGGTGGCGATGGGAACGGTGGCTACGGCTACTAGGAGAGGCTGAGGAGAGGGGAGATCGAAGCGGCTGCTCACTGCGGGTGTAGGGAAGCGAACGAGGGAGCCGGAGGGAGCCCAACGGCGATGTACGTCAGCGATGATCCCGGGCGAACGGAGGTTGAAGACGACGGCGTGACGGCGCTCTAGCGCCTCCGAGCTCCTGCGGATGGCACCAGGGGGCGAAGCGGATGACGGCAAGGATCTACGTCATGGCGGTGACGCGCGTGGTGGCCGGTGGCCACGTCGGAGCAAGGTGGACGACGACGGGCGCGCTCGGGCGTGGATGGGGAATCGGGGGAGAGGAAGC
>NC_041384.1:144763983-144799808 GCF_002162155.2 Triticum dicoccoides
AGAGGGAGAGGCAGAGAGAGCAAGTGGGCGAGTGGGGAGGGAGCCCGAGGCGTCGGGGGGGTCTTATCCCTCTCTCGTCGACGATGGCGAGTGGGTTCGGCGGGGCTACGCCCCTGTTCCGACCCCGGTCGGGGGGACAGGGAAGGGGACGGGCAGGGGGGAACTGGGCTGGCTCAGGTGGGCAATGGTGGGCCGGCCCAGGTGGGTTAGGTCCAGGGGGTTGCTCTCTCTCTCTCTTGTTTTCTCTAACCGTTTTCTTTTCCATTTGAACTTTCTGTTTTCCAAACTTTTCAGAACCAAAACAGTTTTATAAATTATAAAACTTACACGTAAAATATCATCATGTTTTAGGCTACTGCCACAATTAGTTTAGCACTTAAATAAAACAGGTTAGCATTTTTGCAAATTAAAAAGCATTTAAACAAATGTTATAAGCACTGTGTTAGCTAATTTGGTGCACTTAAACACTTTGTGAAAATGTTGGTTCACCACCAATATTACCAGGAGAATATTTTACACATGACGAACATTTTAGTTTTCATGTTTGAGCAATTTTGAAATTCACTTAGAATTTGAATTTGAATTCAACTGAAATAATGAAAGAGATAGAAGACAATGATGACCAAACACTTGTTTAGCAAAATGATTAGCTTAACCCCAAGGGTTACTGTAGCATCATTACACCGGGGTGTTACAACTCTCCTCCTCTAAAAGAAATTCTCGTCCCGAGAATTAAGAGGTAGAAGGGAATAGGTTGGGGTACTCAGCACGGAGGTTATCCTTGCGTTCCCAAGTGGCTTCATCTTTAGAATGATTTGACCATTGCACCTTGAGGAACTTGGTAACCTTCTGGCGTGTTCGACGTTCCGCTTCTTCAAGAATGCAGATCGGATGCTCTTTGTATGTGAGATCATCTTGCACTTCAATCAGTTCCGGATCCACTTCACATTCCGGATCCTTGAAGCATCGACGGAGTTGCGACACATGGAAGACATCATGGACGTGAGAGAACTGAGGTGGAAACTCCAGTTGATAAACCACCAGTCCACGACGGGCGAGGATGTGGAAGGAACCAATGTAGCGCGGAGCAAGCTTACCCTTGACTCCGAACCGATGAGTGCCTCTCAAAGGGGTGACACGCAGATAAGCTTGTTCACCAGGTTGATAAGTTGAACCCCAGTGTTTCCGATCATAGTTGCTCTTCTGGCGGGACTAGGCCGCCTTGAGATTATCCCGGACAATGCGAACCTGCTCTTCAGCTTGTTTTTATAATGTCTGGACCAATGAGCGGCCATTCCCCAGTTTCTGACCAATTCAGAGGGGTTCGGCACTTATGTCCATAAAGCACTTCAAAGGGTGCCATCTTCAAGCTGGCTTGATAGCTGTTGTTATAAGAGAACTCCGCATAAGGGAGAGATTCTTCCCACTTCTTGCCAAAATAAATAACACAAGCTCGAAGCATGTCTTCAAGAGTTTGATTGACTCGCTCGACTTGGCCTTGGGATTGGGGATTATAAGCAGTGCTCCAGGTAATATGAGTTCCCATTGCCTCTTGGAAACTATCCCAGAACTTAGAAGTGAAAATACTGTCGCGGTCTGAACTGATCTCCTTCGGAATGCCGTGGAGTGACACAATTCGGGAGATATACAAGTTTGCTAATTGACTAGCAGTGATAGTCTCCTTGACTGGCAAAAAGTGAGCAACCTTCGAGAATTGGTCGATGACGACAAAGATAGCATCGTTACCTTTCTGAGACTTTGGAAGGCCAGTGACGAAGTCCATCTGAATCTTATCCCATTTCCATTCAGGAATAGGGAGAGGTTGCAGAAGTCCAGCCGGTTTCTGATGTTCTGCTTTGACGCGACGACAAACGTCACATTCTTCAATATATCGAGCAATGTCTTGCTTCATATTAGACCACCAGTACTTCTACGGATGTCTAGATACATCTTGGTACTTCCCGGATGAATGGAGAGAGGGGTATCATGCGCTTCTTTCATCACCTTCTCTGTCATAAGCTCGAACCGCGTACGACAATGTGATCTCTGAAGTATAAGGTTCTGTCTTCACCAAGTGAGAAATCTCTGGATTTCTCTAAGGCAAGATCCTTTGTCATCAAATCAACATGAGCATCTTTGGCTTGAGCAGACTTGATTGCTTTTAGAAGAGTTGGTTCCAAGACAAGGTTATCCAGAGAACCCTGTGGAACTAGTTGAAGGTTCAGCTTGCATAGCTCTTCATAAAGGCGGGGTTGAGCTTTGAAGACCATGTGATTGTTGCAATAAGACTTACGGCTCAGGGCATCGGCCATTACATTAGCCTTGCTAGGTGTATAAGATATACCGCAGTTGTACTCAGCAATAGCTTCCATCCATCGCTGCTGATGGAGGTTCAGATCTGCCTGAGTAAACAAATACTTCAGACTTTGATGATCAGTGAAGATTTCGCAACGATTACCGAGAAGGTACTGTCGCCATAGCTTCAGTGCATAGATAACTGCAGCAAGCTCAAGGTCATGAACTGGGTAGTTCTTAAACTTGACTTCGAAAAAGCCTATGACAAAGTAAACTAGGACTTCCTTCTTGAATGTCATAAAATGCGTGGTTTTAATGAAACCTGGTGTGGATGGATTAAGCAAATTCTATACGAGGGGACAATTAGCATCAAGTTGAATAACTGTACGGGGCCGTACTTTCAAAGTGCTAAGGGGGTCCGCCAAGGCGACCCCCACTCTCCTTTTCTGTTCAATTTGGCTGTGGAATGCCTCACCAAAATGATTAAAAATGCCCAAAAAAATAAGTTGATCACATGCCTGGCATCTGACCTTATTCCTGAAGGGGTGTCTGTTCTGCAGTACGCAGATGACACCATCATTTGCTTGGAGGATGATATCGATAAGGCAGTTAACCTGAAGTTGCTGCTATATCTGTTTGAAATGATGTCTGGGTTAAAAGTGAACTTCCAGAAAAGTGAAATCCTCACCATGGGGGGATGAAAATACTATGAAAAGTATGCGGAGTTGTTTAACTGTGAGATAGGCAGCTTTCCCATTAAATACTTGGGCATGCCTGTGAGTTATGCAAACCTGAAAAACTCTGATTGGGAGTTCATTGTGAGTAAATACCTGAAGAGATTCGAGACCTGGATAGGTAATGCGGCTTCGATGGGTGGGAGACATACCCTGCTAGATTCCGTGGTTACACAAATCTCTCTGTATCATATGTCGATGTGGCTTATGAATAAAACTTTTATTGAGAAACTGGATAAACACAGAAGGAGATTCTTCTGGCAAGGGTGTAATAAGAAAAGGAGATACCACCTTATGAGATGGAGTAGAATTTGCAGATCCAAGGATAAGGGAGGTCTGGGTATCAAAGATCTGCGTAAACAAAACATTAGCTTAATGGTTAAATGGTGGTGGAAACTTGAAACGCAAAAAGGACTCTGGCAGGATATTGTCCGGGCCAGATACCTTCGCAACAAAACTGTTGCGGATGTTACTGCCAGATTTTCTGACTCACCTTGCTGGAAATCTTTGCTAAAAGTAAAAAATGTATATATGTTGGGCAGAAAAATAGAAACAAAAAAGGAGACATCACTAGGCTGTGGAAAGACTCGATTAATGGGTCTCCTTCTCTTCAGGATCAATTCCCTCAGTTGTTTGATATCTGTAGTTTTCCAGATTGTAATGTGAACAAGTTGGCCGGCAACAATGCCAGCTCTTTCTTTAGACGCACGCTTACCCCTGATATGCTTAAGCAGTGGGAAGCATCGCAATCTATCATCAATAACATCCCTCTTGCTAAGAGCGGCGATGGTGAAAAAATCTCCTGGGGGCTTAATCAGAATGGCAAGTTTTCCACAAAATCTGTGTATAAGATGTTGGAAAAACCCCTCGTTGAGTGTAACTATAAGTGGATATGGAAAGCAAAACTTCCTCTTAAAATCAAAATCTTTTTATGGCAGTTATCCCAAGACACAGTGCTCATGAGACAAGTGATGAGGGAGAGAAAGTGGCCAGGGAATCCTTGTTGTTCCTTCTGCAGGGAGGTAGAAACTTCTAACCACCTTTTCTTCACTTGCCCCATTGCTAGGGTGGTTTGGAGATCTATTGGGGTGGTGCTAGGCACTGATATGTGCCCTAACAACTATTGGTAGTATTTCGCCTGGTGCAATAAATTTCTCCCTGGCAAAGATACCTTCTATACTGTGGGTTTAGTGCTACTTGTTGGGCCATCTGGCTGGCGCGCAATCGTGCTACCTTTGAGAAAAAACAGATTAAGACTCCTTTTGAGATTGTTTTCTCCCTCTGTTCGTTTCTTTTGTACTGGACAGGTTTACAGAAAGGAGAGGCGGCTGGAGAACTTCGCGCAGGTGCAGAGATGATCAAGGATGGCACGCTGCAGCTGATGAAACTGTGCGACTCCGTCAAGCAAACGATCCAGACATGAAGTCCAAGTTGTGGCCTCGTGCGTGGCGGGAGCTGGAGGAGATCTTCTTTGTCCTTTGTCGTCTGATACTTTTGCCTAGTTCTACCAATTCGGGCGGTCTGATGTTTGCGTCTGTCTAGTCATTCTTTTGGTTGGCTGTAATAGACTTGATATTGGTGTTACCAGGTTTTTGCCCCATGACATCCGTTTCGATGGCGGGCGGATGTGGTGGGTTTCCTAGTAATGCTTGAACCCGCTCTACCCTCTTTCCCTCCTCCTGTTATCTTGAACTAGTTTGTATTTCCGTTCTTAGTAATGGAAAGGGGTAAATGCACGGTTCGAAAAAAAATGAACTGGGTAGTTCTCTTCATGAGAACGCACTTGACGAGAGGCATAAGCAATCACTTTGCGCTCTTGCATTAGGACACAGCCTAATCCTTGACGTGAAGCGTCGCAGTAGATGACGAAATCCTTGCGAGAATCAGGAGGAGCAAGCACTGGGGCAGATGTCAGCTTGTCTTTGAGTGCCTGGAAATTTTCCTGACATTTATCTGTCCAATCAAACTTAACGCCTTTGTGGAGCAGATTGGTCAGTGGCTTTGCGATCTTGGAGAAGCTCTCGACAAAGAGGCGACAATAGCTGGCAAGTCCGAGAAAGCTTCTGACTTGCTTGACAGTCTTTGGAGGGGTCCAATCAAGAATAGCCTGAACGCGCTCTGGGTTGACGGCAATACCATCCTTGGAGATGGCATGACCAAGGTAGGTGACTTCGGGTAACCAAAATTCGCACTTGGAATACTTGGCATAAAGTTGATGTTCTCGAAGCTTCTCTAGAACAAGTCGAAGATGTTCAGCATGTTCTTCTTTGATCTTCAAATATACCAGAATATCATCCAGATAGAATATGACAAACTTGTCGAGGTAATCCATGAATATGTAGTTCATCAGACGAGAGAATGTGGTTGGAGCATTGGTTAAGCCAAAAGACATGACGGTGTACTCGCAAGAACCATAACGAGTGACGAATGCGGTCTTTGGAAAATCCTCTTCCCGAACACGGATCTGGTGGTAACCCAACCTCAAGTCGAGTTTAGAGAATATCGATGAACCGGCCAGTTGATCATACAGATCATTGATCCGAGGAAGGGGATATTTGTTCTGAATTGTAGCTTGGTTGATAGGACGGTAGTCTTGGACCAAACGATTCGTTCCATCCTTCTTCTTTACAAAGAGAGAAGGTGCTCCCCAAACTGAGGAACTTGGACGAATGAAACCACTGCGAAGAGATTTTTCGATTTCCTCCTTAAGTTCAAGGAGTTCATGAGGCGGCATCTTGTAGGATCATTTGGCAATAGGAACAGTGCCTGGTTTCAAATCGATGACAAACTCAATAGCCCGGGCAGGAGGTATTCCTAGAAGTTCTTCTGGAAAGACATCTAGGAAGTCGCGAACAACTTGAATCCTTTCAATTCCCTCAAGAGGTGCTGCATTCAACGCATTCAAATCATAAAGTCGTGCTTCAGCGTTTTGAACAATCTGAGCATGGTAGCTTACTATCTCATCTGAAGGGTGCAGAAGGTGGACGGTTTTAGTGGCGCAAACGATAGAAGCCATATGTTCTTTCAACCAATCCATTCTCAGAATGAGGTCAATATTGGAAGACTTCAGAATAATGGGGGATGCAAAAAATTCCAACACTTCGATTTCAACTGAAACGTTGTAGCTAACCATGGAGGTTTGGCATTGGCCTGCAGGGTTTTTTACCACTAGTGGAGTGTGCATCTCTTCGTATTTAATGTCATGCATGAATGCAAACTCTTCTGATATGAAGGAGTGCGATGCTCCTGAATCGAACAAAATAGATGCTGGTACTGAATTAACAAGAAGAGTACCCATCACCGTGGCAGGCTGGCCTTGAGCTTCATTCAGATCAATATGATTAGCCTGACCACGACCATAAGGTCTGGCATTGTTGTTATGGGGCTGATTGTTACGGACAGTTGAAGGCAGAGCCAGTTGATTCTGATTTTGAGGGCATTTCCTGGAACGGTGACCTGGAAGGCCACACTTGAAGCACAGACCATCATTGGGATTAGGAGCAGAAGCTTGGGGGGTACAACCCGAAGGGACTGCCTCTGCGATGGAGGAGGCAGACGAGGTGCGGCATAGGTCTGTCTTGGTGCAGGTGCAGCTGGACGATACATGTTATGGGGAATCCATATCCGTCGCTTCTGCACTGACGGGCCCGAAGATGAGCCAGCGTTACGGCTGCGCCTGAGGGATCCCTGGTGTTCCTGAAGACCAGTCTCAACCTGAATAGCCTTGTTCACCAATGTGGCGAAGTCGACAAAGTCATGAGCGAGCAGTGCTAGCTTAATATCAGGGTGAAGTCCATCATGGAACTTTTCTTGCCTACGAGTATCAGTTGCAATGTCTTCTTTAGCATAGCGAGACAAGTCCAGAAATTCCCGCTGATAAGCATCTACAGTATTCTTTCCTTGGGTGAGGTTGCGGAAATCTCGCTTCTTCCTGTCCATGATTCCCTGAGGAATGAAGCGGGCACGAAAGGCAGCTTGGAAATTTGGCCAAGTGATGACCGTTCCAGTAGGCAGGGTACGCATGTGGCTGTCCCACCATTGAGCAGTGGTATCCTTCAGAAAGAAAGATGCAAAGGTGACATAGCTAGCAGGGGCCACACTAGCAGACTCCATTTCATATGTGATGTCGCGGAGCCAGTCATCAGCATCAAGGGGTTGAGTTGAGCTGTGGTGAATAGTTGGGTTGAGACGCATGAAGTCCTGCAGAGTTACTGGGGTTGGCTGCTGATTCATGTTCGGATGAGGAAACTGAGCCATCATTCCTTCCATGAACTGGCGGTTCAGCTCAAATTGTTGTATCATTCCAGCAAAGAATTTGGGCGGTGGTGGATCGTTGGCACCACGGCCACGACCAGCGGGTCTAACCATCCTACTAACATGTAACAGGGAGTAGTTTAGCATTGAGCATTTGCAAGACAAGGATCATTCATGATGAAACATGCATAAGGAAAGAGGTACGATGGATACCACTTAGTAGTCAACACGACAGTGTGTGTACCATTCAGAATACTAATCTACGAAATTTCTATGGCTTATCCAGCTCTGGGGTGAATGTGGGCATGGGATCCTAATGTTAGAGTTAGTAAAACCATTTTAACCCGAATAGAAGAGAGATCAGAGTCCCAGAGTATAGACGAGGAATAAAAGATCCTAATACCACCCATATGGCGACGTGGACCCATAAGACACACAACCAATGTTAGTAAAAGTTTTTCAGTGACTAGACTCAACTTCGGCCAAGGAGTTGGAAAGGGGGCTACCTACGGGCAGTCGGCTTTGATACCAACTTGTGACGCCCTCGATTCAATCGTACACTAATCATACACGCAAACGTGTACGATCAAGATCAAGGACTCACGGGAAGATATCACAACACAACTCTAGACACAAATTAAAATAATACAAGCTTTATATTACAAGCCAGGGGCCTCGAGGGCTCGAATACATAAGCTCGAATACGCAAGAGTCAGCGGAACCAACAATATCTGAGTACAGACATAAGTTAAACAAGTTTTGCCTTAAGAAGGCTAGCACAAAAGCAACATTGATCGAAAAGGAAAGGCCTCCTGCCTAGGAGCCTCCTAACTACTCTAAGTCGTCAGTGGTCGTCATGTAGTAGTGGGCACCCTCGGGGTAGCAGTAGTCATCAGTGGCATCGTCTGGCTCCTGGGATCTGTCATCTGGTCGCAACAATAAGGTATGGGGGAAAAAGAAGTAGCAAAGCAACCGTGAGTACTCATCCAAAGTACTCGCAAGACTTACATCAGATCTAAACTAAGTATGCATCTGTATCAAAGGAATGGGTTGTATCTGTGGACTAAACTGCAGAATGCCAAAAGAGAAGGGGGAAAGCCTAGCCTATCAAAGACTAGCATCTTCTGTAAACCACCATCTTGCAGCAACAGTAGGGAGTAGAGTAGCATAAAGTAAAGTAACAGTAATGTTATCAACCTCGGCCAGAGATCCTTTCTCGACTCCCTGCGAGAAAGCAATCCCAGAGCCATACTATCCAATTATCATCTCATATCCATCCATTTCTCATCACAAGTATCCAGTTCTAGTTGTATCGATCGGGACACAACTCCAAGTGTCCGTTACCGTAGGACAGGCTATCGATCGATGTTTTCTTCCCTGCAGGGGTGCACCAACTTACCCACCACGCTCGATTAACTCCGGCCGGACACACTTTCCTGGGTCATGCCCGACCTCGACCAAACAATACGCCGTAACCCGACCTAGGCTTAATAGAGAGGTCAGCATGCCGGACTAAACCTATGCCCCCGGGGGTCATGGGCCATCTCCCCGAGAACTCCTGCACATTGCGAAAGCGGCCGGTGAGCAGACCTAGCTACCTCCTTCAACAAGGCAGGAGCTTACGCAGCCAACCCAACGCGCGCCGCTCAGTCGCTAACGTCTATTAAGCTTCGGCTGATGTATACGACGCAGAACGCCCATACAATGCCCACGTGATGGTTAGTGCTATCAGGCAGAGGCCCCTCGGATCAAATATCCAAATCGTAGTGGATTGGGAGCACCCGGTAACGAGCAAAGACTCATGATCAATGTGACCCCGTCGCCCCGTCTCGAGTACTTGCGGCAAGGGCTAAGAATGCCCGGCCACGCCTCGTAAGTATCTCGCGGGCACCTTCCAGGTCAACCCGACTCCATATCACTCGCTATTAAGCTCGCGCGGGTACCCCTCAGGGCCGACCCGTCTTTAGTAACATGGCTCAGGGTAAAGTCATAGTAACCATAGTAACTATGTGTCTAACACCAAGGGGAAAACCCGAGGAATCACCCCCGGTGAATTCCACTCGATGTTGTCATCAAGGCGAACGTAAGAGGATCCACCCTCGAGGTTCATGTTTGATGGGTTGCACGACAGAGCCGTGACGGAAGTGGTTAAGGAGGAAATCACGCTCGATGACCTCGACCGTATAGCTACACTACGGAGATCTCATCAGGAGTGATGTAAGAGGTTCCACCCTTGGCACTCGATGGTAACTCTGCAGAGTCGTACAACTAGGGGGGTGATGTGCGCTGCTGGGGCCTGGACGTCAATCACGTTGATCGAGTCATCGAACATAAAGCGGGGCAACTGGGACAAGGTGGGGGTCACTGATGGATCACTAACCAACCTATACTAAGCAGTTTAGGACAAGCAGGTAAGGTATGAAAGCAGGTAACAACAACAGGCTATGCATCAGAGTAGGATCATACAGAAAGCAGTAGCAGTTCTAATGCAAGCATGAGAAGGAAAGAAATGGGCGATATCAGAATGCTCAAGGGAGGTTTGCTTGCCTGGTTGCTCAGACAAGAAGGAGGGTTCGTCGGTGACGTAGTCGATCACAGCGGCATCATCGGTCTCGGGGTCTACCGGAGAGAAGAGGGGGAAGAAACAGTAAATACAGAGCAAACAAAGCATCACAAGGCATAACATCATGATGGGAAGAGCAGGGTTACCCTAACGTAGTACTACATGTTGCAGACAGAGGGGATAAACATCCGAGGATGAATTTCCGGCGTTAGGCGGATTCTGGACAACGGGAAAGAGGGGGAAAGTTCCAAGTTCAGCATGCTAGGGGCATGTGACAGATGAACGGACCGCGTATTCGGATTCGTTGGATTTTTCTGAGCAACTTTCATATAGAAAACATTTTCATCCGAGCTACGGTTTAATTTCTATGAATTTTCAAAGTTTAAATAATATCCTGGAATTATCTAAAATAACAGAAAAGAAATATGATGTCAGTATGACATAGGTGTGATGTCAGAAGTCAACAGTCCGGTTGACTGGTCAAAGCTGACCAATGGGGCCACTGGGGCCCACATGTTAGCCTCTGCTGGCTTAACAGTGGATTAACTAAACTAACAGGGTCAATTAGGGGAGTGGGCCCCGGGGATCATTGAGTGTTTTAGGTTAACTAATCATTTTTATTTATAAAATGTTATTATACTAATATAACAGAGGGGGGCCCACATGTCAGCGAGAGGGATGAATAGTGCCCTGCGTTGACTTTGGTCAATGCGGTCAAAAGGGCGCAGGGGCCCACTCGTCAGCGATCATGGGTGGGTCCCACGCGGCGCCAGCTTAGCGGGGCCGGCGACTCGTCGGCGGCGACGCCAGAATGCGGCGGAGGCCTCGGGACTCGTCGGAAAACGCGCTCCAGCCACCGTTTTGCACGCGCGAGGTGGCGTTCAAAAGAGGGGAGCGAGGCGCGTCGCGTGGCGCTAACGGTTGGCCTTGGGAAGACCTAAAACGACGACGGCACACGGCGAGGCGGACGCCGGAGTTCGGCCATCTCCGCCAATGGCGACAGAGGGCACGGGCAGGGTATCTAGCGGCACGAGCGGCCGCGGTGAGGGGACCTGAGCACGTTTGAGTGCTCGGACGAGCAGGTCAACGACCACAACGTTGGCGGCGAGCCTCGCGGCGGAGCTGCGTTCGGGCGACGACGGGAATGGCGGCTACGACTACTAGGAGAGGCCGAGGAGAGGGGAGATCGAAGCGGCTGCTCAGTGCGAGTGTAGGGAAGCGGACGAGGAAGCCGGAGGGAGCTGGACGACGACATACGGCGGCGGTGATCCCGGGCGAACGGAGGTTGAAGACGACGGCGTGACGGTGCTCTAGCTCCTCCGAGCTCTTGTGGATGGCACCAAGGGGCGAAGCGGATGACGGCAAGGATCTACGTCATGGTGGTGACGCGCGTGGTGGCCGGTGGCCACGTCGGAGCAAGGTGGACGACGACGGGCGCGTTCGGCGTGGATGGGGAATCGGGGGAGAGGAAGCGAGCGGGGGCTCTGGTGGGGAGAGGGAGAGGTAGAGAGAGCAAGTGGGCGAGTGAGGAGTGAGCCCAAGGCGTCGAGGGGTCTTATCCCTCTCTCGCCGGCGACGGCGAGTGGGTTCGGCAGGGCTACGCCCCTGTTCCGACCATGGTCGGGGGAACAGGGAAGGGGACGGGCAGGGGGGAACTGGGCTGGCTCGGGTGGGCAATGGTGGGCCGGCCCAGGTGGGTTAGGTCCAGGGGGTTGCTCTCTCTCTCTTTTGTTTTCTCTAACCGTTTTCTTTTCCTTTTAAACTTTCTGTTTTCCAAACTTTTCAGAACCAAAATAGTTTTATAAATTATAAAACTTACACCTAAAATATCATCATGTTTTAGGCTACTGCCACAATTAGTTTAGCACTCAAATAAAACAGGTTAGCATTTTTGCAAATTAGAAGGCATTTAAACAAATGTTATAAACACTGTGTTAGCTAATTTAGTGCACTTAAACACTTTGTGAAAATGTTGGTTCACCACCAATATTACCAGGAGAATATTTTACACATGACGAACATTTTATTTTTCATGTTTGAGCAATTTTGAAATTCACTTAGAATTTGAATTTGAATTCAACTGAAATAATGAAAGAGATAGAAGACAATGATGACCAAACACTTGTTTAGCAAAATCATTAGCTTAACCCCAAGGGTTACTGTAGCATCATTACACCGAGGTGTTACACGTGTGCTGAACGCGGAGGTGTCGTACGTTCGGTACTGAGGATCGGTCGATCATGAAGACGTACGACTACATCAACCGCGTTGCCATAACGCTTCCACTTAACGGTCTACAAGGGTATGTGGACGACACTCTCCCCTCTCGTTGCTATGGATCACCATGATCCTGCGTGTGCGTAGGAATTTTTTTGAAATTACTCATTACCCAACAGGGGGACGGGGGCCGCTCGGAGTTTTCTTATGGTATAGTAGTAGTGCTGCGTACGGGCCGATGCTACTGCTAAGCCCACTAGCTGTAGTTTGGTGGATGATACGTCTCGAATGTATCTATAATTTTTTATTGTTCCATGCTATTATATTATCAACCTTGGATGTTTTATATGCATTTATATGCTATTTTATATGATTTTTGGGACTAACCTATTAACCCAGAGCCTAGTGCCAGTTTCTATTTTTTCCTTGTTTTAGAGTATCGCAGAAAAGGAAAATCAAACGGAGTCCAATTGACCTGAAACTTCGCGGAACTTATTTTTGGAAGGAAAGCAACCCGGGAGACTTGGAGTCCACGTCAAGAAAGCAACGAGGAAGCCACGAGGTAGGGGGCGCGCCCTCCACCCTCGTGGGCCCCTCGTGGCTCCCCCGATGTACTTCTTCCTCCTATATATCTCCATATACCCTAAAACGGTCGGGGAGCACAATAGATCGGGAGTTGCGCCGTCAGAAGCCTCCGTAGCCACCGAAAGCCAATCTAGACCCGTTCCGGCACCCTGCCGGAGGGGGAATCCTTCTTCGGTGGACATCTTCATCATCTCGGTGCTCTCCATGACGAGGAGGGAGTAGTTCTCCCTCGGGGCTGAGGGTATGTACCAGTAGCTATGTGTTTGATCTCTCTCTCTCTCTCTCTCGTGTTCTTGATTTGGCACGATCTTGATGTATCACGAGCTTGGCTATTATAGTTGGATCTTATGTTTCTCCTCCCCCTCTACTCTCTTGTAATGGATTGAGTTTTCCCTTTGAAGTTATCTTATCGGATTGAGTCTTTAAAGATTTGAGAACACTTGATGTATGTCTTGTCGTGCATATCTGTGGTGACAATGGGATATCACGTGATTCACTTGATGTATGTTTTGGTGACCAACTTGCGGGTTCTGCCCATGAACTTATGCATAGGGGTTGGCACACGTTTTCATCGTGATTCTCCGGTAGAAACTTTGGGGCACTCTTTGAGGTTCTATGTGTTGGTTGAATAGATGAATCTGAGATTGTGTGATGCATATCGTATAATCATACCCACGGATACTTGAGGTGGCATTGGAGTATCTAGGTGACATTAGGGTTTTGGTTGATTTGTGTCTTAAGGTGTTATTCTAGTACGAACTCTAGGGCTTTTTGTGACACTTATAGGAATAGCCCAATGGATTTATTGGAAAGAATAACTTTGAGGTGGTTTCGTACCCTACCATAATCTCTTCGTTTGTTCTCCGCTATTAGTGACTTTGGAGTGACTCTTTGTTGCATGTTGAGGGATAGTTATGTGATCCAATTATGTTATTATTGTTGAGGGAACTTGCACTAGTGAAAGTATGAACCCTAGGCCTTGTTTCAACACATTGCAATACCGTTTGTGCTCACTTTTATCATTAGTTACCTTGCTGTTTTTATATTTTTAGATTACAAAAACCTATATCTGCTATCCATATACCAATTGTATCACCATCTCTTCGCCGAACTAGTGCACCTATACAATTTACCATTGTATTGGGTGTGTTGGGGACACAAGAGACTCTTTGTTATTTGGTTGCAGGGTTGCTTGAGAGAGACCATCTTCATCCTACGCCTCCTACGGATTGATAAACCTTAGGTCATCCACTTGAGGGAAATTTGCTACTGTCCTACAAACCTCTGCACTTGGAGGCCCAACAGCGTCTACAAGAAGAAGGTTGTGTAGTAGACATCAAGCTCTTTTCTGGCGCCGTTGCCGGGGAGGTTAGCACTTGAAGGTATATCTTTAGATCTTGCAATCGAATCTTTTTGTTTCTTGTTTTAGCACTAGTTTAGTTTATAAAAGAAAACTACAAAAAAATGGAATTGAGGTTCCTCATACACTTCATCTTTTTAATATCTTTCGTGAGTATGATGAAAAGGAAAATTGTTCTCAAATGCTAGAAGAAGAATGCATTAAAATGTTTGGCACTAAATCTTTGAATGATGAGCATGATTGCAATGTTGTTAGTATGAATTTCTTGAATATCTATGATGCTAATGATATGCAAAGCCACAAGCTTGGGGATGCTATATTTGATGAATATGATATTTTTAGTCCCCCAAGTTTTGATGTGCAAATTTATTATGATGATAGCATGTCTCCTATTTATGATGATTATGTTGATGAAAGTGGTTTCGGAGAGGTCATGACTTTATTTTGTGATGAATCCACTATTTCGGAAGAGGTTCCGATTGATTATGAGAACAAAGTTGCTATCTATGATGATTATTGTGATGACTCGTATGCTATAAAGAATAATGATATCCATGAATCTGGTCATCATGATTTTAGTTTTCAATTGGATTATGCCCCACATGATAATTATTTTGTTGAGTTTGCTCCCACTATTATTCATGAGAAGAATTTTGCTTGTGTGGAGAGTAGTAAATTTTCTATGCTTGTATATCATGAAAAGAATGCTTTAGGTGCTGGTTATATTGTTGAATTCATTCATGATGCTACTGAAAATTAATATGAGGGAGGAATATATGCTTGTCGGAATTGCAATAATATCAAGTTTCCTCTCTATGTGCTTAAAATCTTGAAGTTATGCTTGTTTTACCTTCCTATGCTAGTTGATTATTGTTCCCATAAGTTGTGTTTTCACAAAATCCCTATGCATAGGAAGTGGGTTAGGCTTAAATGTTCTAGTCATATTCTTATTGATGCTCTCTTTATGTTTCAATTCTTATCCTTTATGTGAGCATCATTGAAATCACCATGCCTAGCTAGGGGCGTTAAACGATAGCGCTTGTTGGGAGGCAACCCAACTTTGTTTTGGTTCCTTGATTTTTGCTCATGTTTAGTAATAAATAATTCATCTAGCCTCTGTTTAGATATGGTTTTATGCTTTTAATTAGTGTTTGTGCCAAGTAGAACCTTTGGGAAGACTTGGGGAAAGTCTTGTTGATCATGCTGTAAAAAACAGAAACTTTAGCGCTCACGAGAATTGCTGCCATTTTTATTTGGAGAGTGCTATTTAGTTAATTCTTTTTGAAGATGATTAATAGATAAATTCCTCACGTCCAGAAATTTATTTTAGAATTTTTGGGGTTCCAGAAGTTTGCGTTAGTTACAAATTACTACAGACTGTTCTGTTTTTGACACATTCTGTTTTTCGTGTGTTGTTTGCTTATTTTAATGAATCTATGGCTAGTAAAAGAGTTTATAAACCATAGAGAAGTTGGAATACAGTAGGTTTAACACCAATATAAATAAAGAATGAGTTCATTACAGTACCTTGAAGTGGTGTTTTGTTTTCTTTCGCTAACGGAGCTTACGAGTTTTCTGTTAAGTTTTGTGTTGTGAAGTTTTCAAGTTTTGGGTAAAGATTCGATGGACTATGGAATAAGGAGTGGCAAGAGCCTAAGCTTGAGGATGCCCAAGGAACCCCAAGGTAATATTCAAGTACAACCAAGAGTCTAAGCTTGGGGATGCCCCGGAAGGCATCCCCTCTTTCGTCTTCGTTCATCGGTAACTTTACTCGGAGCTATATTTTTATTCGCCACATGATATGTGTTTTGCTTGGAGCGTCATTTTATTTCATTTTGTTTTGCTTGATGTTTGAATAAAACACCAAGATCTGAAATTCTTAAATGTTAGAGAGTCTTCACATAGTTGCATAATTATTCTACTACTCATTGATCTTCACTTATATCTTTCGGAGTAGTTTGTCATTTGCTCTAGTACTTCACTTATATCTTTTTAGAGCACGGTGGTGGTTTTATTTTGAAGAAATAGATGAACTCTCGTGCTTCACTTATATTATTTTTAGAGTCTTTAGAACAGCATGGTAGTTTTCTTTGGTTATGAAACTAGTCCTAATATGATAGGCATCCAAGAGGGATATAATAAAATTTTCATATGAGTGCATTGAATACTAAGAGAGGTTTTATACTTGATGATTGTTTTGAGATATGAAGATAGTGATATTATAGTTGTGCTAGTTGAGTAGTTGTGAATTTGAGAAATACTTGTGTTTAAGTTTGCAAGTCCCGTAGCATGCACGTATGGTGACCGTTGTGTAACAAATTTGAAACATGAGGTGTTATTTGATTGTCTTCCTTATGAGTGGCGGTTGGGGAAGAGCGATGGTCTTTTCCTACCAATCTATCCCCCTAGGAGCATGCACGTAATGCTTGGTTTTTGATGACTTGTAGATTTTTGCAATAAGTATCTGAGTTCTTTATGACTAATGTTGAGTCCATGGATTATACGCACTCTCACCCTTCCATCATTGCTAGCCTCTTCGGTACCGTGCATTTCCCTTTCTCACATTGAGAGTTGGTGAAAACTTCGCCGGTGCATCCAACCCCCGTGATATGATACGCTGTGTCACAAATAAACCTCCTTATATCTTCCTCAAAACATCCACCATACCTACCTATTATGGCATTTCCATAGCCATTCCGAGATATATTGCCATGCAACTTTCCATCGTTCCGTTTATTATGACACGCATCATCATTGTCATATTGCTTTGCATGATCATGTAGTTGACATCGTATTTGTGGCCAAGCCATCGTTCATAATTTCATACATGTCACTCTTGATTCATCGCAATCCCGGTACACTGCCGGAGGCATTCATATAGAGTCATATTTTGTTCTAGTATCGAGTTGTAATCATTGAGTTGTAAATAAATAGAAGTGCGATGATCATCATTTTCTAGAGCATTGTCCCAAGTGAGGAATAAAAAAAGAGAAAGGCCATAAAAAAGAGAAGGCCCAAAAAAAGAGAAAGGCCATAAAAAGAGAAGGCTCAAAAAATGAGAGAAAATGAGAGAAGGGACAATGCTACTATCCTTTGCCACACTTGTGCTTCAAAGTAGCAACATAATCTTCATGATAGAGAGTCTTTTGTTTTGTCACTTTCATATACTAGTGGGAATTTTTCATTATAGAACTTGGCTTGTATATTCCAACAATGGGCCTCCTCAAGTGCCCTAGGTCTTCGTGAGCAAGCAAGTTGGATGCACACCCACTTAGTTTCTTTTGTTGAGCTTTCATACATTTATAGCTCTAGTGCATCCGTTGCATGGCAATCCCTTCTCCTTGCATTAACATCAATCGATGGGCGTCTCCATAGCTCATTGATTAGCCTCGTTGATGTGAGACTTTCTCCTTTTTGTCTTCCCCACATAACCCCCATCAACATATTCTATTCCACCCATAGTGCTATATCCATGGCTCGCGCTCATGTATTGCATGAAGGTTTATAAAGTTTGAGATTACTAAAGTATGAAACAATTGCTTGGCTTGTCATCAGGGTTGTGCATGATGAGAGCATTCTTGTGTGACTAAAATGGAGCATGACCAGACTATATGATTTTGTAGGGATGAACTTTCTTTGGCCATGTTATTTTGAGAAGACATGATTGCTTAGTTAGTATGCTTGAAGTATTATTGTTTTCATGTCAATATTAAACTTTTGTCTTGAATCTTATGGATCTGAATATTCTTGCCACAATAAAGAAGATTACATGGATAAATATGTTAGGTAGCATTCCACATCAAAAATTATGTTTTTATCATTTACCTACTCAAGGACGAGCAGGAATTAAGCTTGGGGATGCTGATACGTCTCCAACGTATCTATAATTTTTCATTGTTCCATGCTATTGTATTATCAACCTTGGATGTTTTATATGCATTTATATGCTATTTTATATGATTTTTGGGACTAACCTATTAACCCAGAGCCCAGTGCTAGTTTCTGTTTTTTCCTTGTTTTAGAGTATCGCAGAAAAGGAAAATCAAACGGAGTCCAATTGACTTGAAACTTCACGGAGCTTATTTTTGGAGGGAAAGCAACCCGGGAGACTTGGAGTCCACGTCAAGAAAGCAACGAGGAAGCCACGAGGCAGGGGCGCGCCCTCCACCCTCGTGGGCCCCTCCCCTGACGTACTTCTTCCTCCTATATATCTCCATATACCCTAAAATGACCGGGGAGCACAATAGATCGGGAGTTCCGCCGCCAGAAGCCTCCGTAGCCACCGAAAGCCAATCTAGACCCGTTCCGGCACCCTGCCGGAGGGGGAATCCTTCTCCGGTGGCCATCTTCATCATCCCGGTGCTCTCCATGACGAGGAGGGAGTAGTTCTCCCTCAGGGCTGAGGGTATGTACCAGTAGCTATGTGTCTGATCTCTCTCTCTCTCTCTCTCTCTCTCTCTCTCTCTCTCTCTTTCTCTCTCATGTTCTTGATTTGGCACGATCTTGATGTATCGTGAGCTTTGCTATTATAGTTGGATCTTATGTTTCTCCTCCCCCTCTACTCTCTTGTAATGGATTGAGTTTTCCCTTTGAAGTTATCTTATTGGATTGAGTCTTTAAAGATTTGAGAACACTTGATGTATGTCTTGCCGTGCATATCTGTGGTGACAATGGGATATCATGTGATTCACTTGATGTATGTTTTGGTGACCAACTTGCGGGTTCCGCCCATGAACTTACGCATAGGGGTTGGCACACGTTTTCATCGTGATTCTCCGGTAGAAACTTTGGGGCACTCTTTGAGGTTCTATGTGTTGGTTGAATAGATGAATCTGAGATTGTGTGATGCATATCGTATAATCATACCCACGGATACTTGAGGTGACATTGGAGTATCTAGGTGACAATAGGGTTTTGGTTGATTTGTGTCTTAAGGTGTTATTCTAGTACGAACTCTAGGGCTGTTTGTGACACTTATAGGAATAGCCCAACAGATTGATTGGAAAGAATAACTTTGAGGTGGTTTCGTACCCTACCATAAACTATTCGTTTGTTCTCCGCTATTGGTGACTTTGGAGTGACTCTTTGTTGCATGTTGAGGGATAGTTATGTGATCCAATTATGTTATTATTGTTGAGGGAACTTGCACTAGTGAAAGTATGAACCCTAGGCCTTGTTTCAACGCATTGCAATACCGTTTGTGCTCACTTTTATCATTAGTTACCTTGCTGTTTCTATATTTTCAGATTACAAAAACCTATATCTACTATCCATATACCACTTGTATCACCATCTCTTCGCCGAACTAGTGCACCTATACAATTTACCATTGTATTGGGTGTGTTGGGGACACAAGAGACTCTTTGTTATTTGGTTGCAGGGTTGCTTGAGAGAGACCATCTTCATCCTATACCTCCTACGGATTGATAAACCTTAGGTCATCCACTTGAGGGAAATTTGCTACTGTCCTACAAACCTCTGCACTTGGAGGCCCAACAACGTCTACAAGAAGAAGGTTGTGTAGTAGACATCAGTGGACAGGTCACGCTATAGCTAAGTGGGCTTCCGTTTTGGCCCTGTGGCCCACATAATAGCAGCATTGCTCATGCTAACCAAGGCTACTTCTAAGTCGTACCAGTAGCGCGCTTTGTAACCAGCACTATTGCAAATTACTAGTAGCATGGGGGCCCAAACGAATGCTACTGCTAAACTTCTATGTATAAGCATTTTCCTAGTAGTGTAAGATAACTACACATTGGCACTAAAATTAATCCACTACGCATTGAAATTCAGTTCATGTTAATCCAAGCACACACTGTACATGAGTAATGCTAACCTACTAATTGAACTTGAACAAATAAGATCCAGTTAAATTCGGTCACATTTGACTACACAGCCGAATAGATGCCTTTCGATCCCCAAGTATCACCCGGATGTGTTACATTATCCAAAACAAAAGCAACAATTTCATACAAACCTTTTAATCAAGCTTATCCAATAAAATGAATAACCAGTCCGTCTCCTCCACTTTAAGCAAATTCTCTCCATGCAGATTTCGTATGTCCCGAACTGCAAGGTGAAGTGGTCAGGATTAGGACACACAATAAGTGTATGGAAAACATTCTCTTCTCCATATCCACGGATGGTACACATACTACATGCAATCTGATGATATCAGAGTCTAGACGACTACATTGCCAGACTATTAGTAGCTACCCTCCAAGCAGTGGCAACCTAGGATGGGGCAATGCCCTGGGCAAGCCCCATGCCAATAGTGAGCTACAGTGTCAAATAGTGCGTGCACGCTACAGTCAATGAACATAATTGAGGCCACGCCCCAGGCCATGGCCCGGCCTGCCTGGGGCATGGCGCCGCTATTGCCTCCAAGCACAAACACTAACTTTTGGAGGTATATCAGCTTTCCAGACTAGGTTACATAGACTCCTACCTCATCACCAACCCCACTTGATTGTATTGTATCATCAGAAGACATTTGCTCACCTAGTGCCAATTTATATGCACTACTAACCAAGAAACACCATTCTTCTCATAATGCCAAGCAGAAAAGAAATACTAGGAACATGAATGTCAATAACTGCTTCAGAATCATGGGAATACAATAGATGTCTAATTATAGCCTCATCCCACCTATTTGTGTTCAGTATCATGAGGTCAGAAACCCATTTTAGTCTCGATCTATTCTTTTACGAAATATTTTTGGCCCGTACATCTAGGAACCCAACTATCGCTCCAATGTTGACATTCTTCACATAGTACACTCTCCATATGACTCATCTCTTCAACAATTCCAACCCAGGAACAATTCCTTGCTACGACGTGTAAGAGAAACATGGGAAAGAAGTGTATAATAGGTGACCATTGAGGTAATACTTCACCGACTCTGACTTCTCTAGTAAGCCCCACGCTTGTCTAGCCAAAAGCATCTGATCAAATAACGATAAGTCATGAAATCCCGTACTAACATGACATTTATGCTTAGTTGGAAAAAAATAACTAATGAACCCCTTTATGCTCTTTTTCCCCACCACCAGATGCCTCGGATCATATGGGAAAGGTCGTTACATAAGACGAGGGAAACCTGACGATGTATAAAACCATCACTACCCTCGGTAGGGTGGCAAGCGTAACCTGAAGTACTAGTGGAGAGTTCACACGGGTGGTTTACCTAGGTTCGGTCCCTCATGGTGAGGTAGTACTCTATGCTTGTTTTGTTTTGGATTGATGTGGAAGCACCTCGTGTGAGGGGGTTATAAGTCGATGATGATGATGACTACGTACCAAGGTCTATGTACAATGGAACAGATGCCTCTGACTAACCCTAGGGTTTACATGGATCATAAACGACCTACCAACGAGGGAGCCTTGGCTTGCACATCAAGATGATGCTCTACCTTCGAGTCGGGCCCCTGGATTGCCTGCTTGGATAGGACGACCGCCAGGCCGCCTGAACCTTGAGGTTGGCCCAATGCCGGGCCGCCTGGCTCATGGGCTACCCCCAGTATATTGTCGCACCAGTAGCCCCCAAGTTTGTCTAGACTTTTATAGTCTTGCACTCCTGAGAACGGAACCTAGGCGGGCTCCTTTCGTATTGGAGATAGGTGCAACCCATCTTCTGGGAGCCTGGATTTGAAAATCATCAGGCTAGGCGATTGTTCGGCCTCCAAGAGTATATCGTCAAGGCCTCGGAGCCTCTGACCTCAGGTTTCCGCGGCCTCAAGGCTCCACAGCCTATAGTTTCTAGTGCCATGGCTTTAAAGCGACATCTTTGTGGCTTCTCGGCATGCATCTTCACGGCTGTGACATGTGTCTTTGCAGCTTGCAATTTTTATGACTTCTTAACCTGCATCTCCGCGGCTTTGTGACCTGCATCTTTGTGGCTTTGCAACCCATGTTTTTGTGGCTTCGTGGTCTGCGTCTTGCATCTTCGCGGCCTACGTATCCATGGCTTTGCAGCTTCAAATTGTCCACCACTAGCTACAGGAATTGATGCGTCATTGCCCCTTGCCTTTTCATGCCCCGTCATCACTACCATAAAAGGTAGGGGAACGATCAGTTGGTTTTGCTTGATGGTTGCGTCATGATGATCAGGCCTAGGTCTTCATGCCCATATCTCGCGTAATGGGAAACCACGGAGGAAATGGGACACGTGTCAATTCGTGGAGGTTGTTGCTTGGGTTTCCCCTTGGGATATAAAGAGAGGGGAAATAGAGGTGTTTTCCCCACTTCCGCACTCCTCTTGCAAATCTACTAACATTTCTCCCACCTCCGTTTGGATCACTATTGTTGCAAGCTTTGCGCTTGTCACATCCATGCTTAATAGGAATGATAGGCTACTAATATCAACAAGGTGCACCTTCTTCTCCAGGAGCCCATCCGAAAGGAACCTCAAAGGTGGGTGACCGGCCCGGAAGTTAATCCTGGGTGCGCATGAGTGAGGACAAAGTGCGCATGAAAGACAAGTGTTGGTATGTGGGCCAATCTAGATCCCAAATGCAATAGCCAAGAACCAATGGGTTTGGCTAGGGCGTTACAGCGTCCTAGAGCCCTTCCCTCCTTTCTCCTTTATCACTTCAGCAAGCCACCAATGACGCAAGGCGAGGAAGGTCGTGGCCGGAGTGGCCCCAATGCCTCTGTCGCCGACGAGTGGAAGAAGAGGAAAGTAGATGCTTCCGTCGGCGAGAAGGAGGCAAGCAATACCACGGGCAAGTGGTTGGCAGATGGGAATGAGTGTGACGGTGATAGGGAAGACGCGTGATGACTAGCGTCGGCGGACGAGAAAGGCGGCTGATGTGGGGTGCTGGCGAGCTGAGGGTGTGCCGGTTTATATGTTCATGAAAGAGCGCGCTCCGACAGCAACCGGGGATGGAATTGGCACGCACGGGGGGAGGGGAGGGGTGGTGTGTGGCGGAAATGCCGTTGTACCATTCACAAGAGTCGAAGCGGCAGTCGTACGAACAAATGTGCCATTGACAGAAGCAAAAGCGGTTGGAAGAAAACAAATTGAAGTTTCCCTCCTCCGTAGGCTATTGGGTTTGGAGCTCACTCCATAGCAACACCCCCACTATTTGAAGCACTTTGCAGAAAATGTGGAGGCCTAGGCCGGTATGTCGAACCTGCTAAACCAGGTTTTTTTGCCTCGAATGCCATATGGGCGGTTACTAGGGCAATCCAACCATTATTGCGCATCTGCTAGAGTTGCTCCCATATTGTAGTAACAAACCATCGGTAAATTGAATATTAGTGCAATAAAACCTGGGGACGCTCTCACTATAAACATGAGCCATGTGCTTCAAACAGTACAGGCTCTGAGGTCTGAGGTTCGTGAAAGATAAAACATATAAGGCCTCGTTTGGTTGAAAGGTATCCCGGGGGGATCCCCGCCATTTCCCTGGTTCAGAAAAGCACGAGGCTGAGTTGGCCCAGGGCAGCAGACCGTGCCATTTTGGTAGCACGCGAGGGGTGAAGGCCCCTGGGCTTTCCTCGGCCTTTCCCTGGATAAGATCTCCCGATGTCGACAGGTCAGGGAGAAAACCCTCGACTCGCTCGCTCTCTCTTGCTAGTTGTGACCGAGAGGCGACGCCTACCGCCTCCAGTCATCCTCCGGCCTCCAGCTCTACGCTTCTCCGTCCAGCGACCGGAAAGCGACGCCCCCCACCCCTCCCTTGAGAGAACTGCCTCCACTCGCTCCTCCTCTCTGGCAACAGACCGGGGTCCTCATCTTCCATCTTCCATGGTTCTCCCCTCTGCAACCAAGGTTATCCCCTCCACCTCCTCTTCCACCCCAGCGTCATCCTCCTCGCCATGAGGCAGTGCTTCACGAAGATCTGTTTGTCCTAGCTGGTTGCCATCCGGAAACCTGCAGACTGTAGTGGTTGCTCTATTATTATGAGTGTTGGTCGGATACTTCTTATCCTTGTGGCTGAAGAAGAACCAATGTTCTGGTCTTGTGTTCTAATATTGCATTGTTTTGTTTGAGCATTGTTTGAGGGTAGCGCATACAAAACTGAATTTCATGCATGGAGTAGTATGTCATTATTCTGCTAAGCATACTATTACAATCACATATACAGAGTGGTGTATTGCAAGGTCACACATAGGCAAGCTTGTTTGATTATATTGCGCAACATGCATGAGGAGAGTTGTCATTACCTTGTATTAGATCCTAAGGCTCATTTTGCACAAATCAATGTTTTTAAGTCAATCCTCTTCGATTGTATCTTGTTGCTCAATTAGTATATGCACAATGTTTTAGTATTATGAGAAGGGAAAATTTATTGGTGGGTGGTTTCAATCATGGTAGGATTGATGCATCTGTGTTGGCTATATTCGGAAGAGGGCAAATCGTTGTGCCCTAAACTGACAAGTATTGGATTGTGTGTTGAATGGAGGTGCCCTCTGACATTAGCAAGTCTTTTGCTTTATCCGAAGACGCTTAGTAATGGCGCCGTGTTCAGTGGCGCGCAATCTCAATATGTGAGGAAGCTTAAATTTATTGGTTGGTATCAACTGAACGACTTGTCAACTAGAGATGTGGTTGGTGATTTTTATGTCCTGCCTTGTCATTTCCTTTTCAGTAGAAATATTTTTTGCACTTACTGTATTTGATTGAACTAGTCTTGATGAAAGCAACTGAAAGATGTATTTAGATGTGCTAAGCTTAGTATCCGCCATTTTGGATTAATGACTATGCTGGTAGGTTAATAACATTTTGATGTGGCTGATCTACCATGTCTCTGTTTGAGCAATAGTTTGTGCTTTAAAATTTATTTTCTAAGCCTTTTCAACAAATGCTTCATGAAAAATTGAAAACCTTATGGCGCTTATTAACTTTAGATCACCCTGAGTCATCCTAGCATGATATGTTGGCAATTATCTGAATCTTTTGTTGTTGGTTATTACCAGTTGCAATTGTATATGGATCGACAATGCTTTTAACAAGAGTGTTTTCTAGCTATTGGCTCTCTGCAGTCATAATGGGTACTCCTATCCAATATAGGCACTCAAATTTAAGTGTAGTGTCTCTGTTTGTGCCATGCTTCACATGAGCAATTATATGAAGTTTTGGTTCAGAGAGAAGAAACATGGTTTCCTTCGATAAAAAAGAGGGTAAGATCAGATGTAGAATAGAACTGATTTTGTTACCTGTTTATGTGTAGGGAAAGCACAATTGTTGTTTGAAAGCAATAATTACTAATCGTCAACTGCAAACTAGTCCCTCCATTGTCCATTTGTCCGTGACTGTTGCTTCTTGTCACCAATCTAATTTTTTTTAGAAAAGGAGGATGTATCCCCGGCCTCTGCATCTGGACGATGCATGCAGCCATATTATTAATTATTCACAAAGACCATACAAGATGATACATCAATAAGCCAGAAGCCACCATCTTAGCAATGTTGTTGCTACTCCTAACCCCTTGATGAAGGCGTGCCGAATGTCCGGGCCTAATACCAAACAGACATCGCACAAAAACCTAACATCTAAAGCCGGGTGTCTCATCCAAGCCACTACCTGGATTGAGTCCCACACCGGTCTGGCACACTCCCAGTGAGCACCGCACACTACAAGGGCCGGCACCTCCATCTTCTCTTGGTCCATCCTCAGAGCAGAACTGATGCATCGACCTTGACAGGCCTATCTGCCATCAACGCCACCATGACGCCAGACAGCTTCCTCCTCCTGCGCGAGTCCATCTCCAATACGCGCCCATCGTCGAACCTCCGCGGTGCCATGCCGTCGGGATCCGCCGTTGGCCTTGCGGTAGATGTAACACCGCTCCTCCAGTAGTCCCCTCCAACCAGCACTTGCTCCAAAGCGATGTCCAGGGAGAACGACACCAAAGCCGTCGTCATCGTCTGATCCGGTAGGCCCAGATCTAGGGTTTCCCCCGAAGCATCCCGAGCATGATGACGCAAACTGCAACGACAATGCCTCAACAAGGAAACAACATCGGAGACGCCGCCATCGTCCGCCATGACCGAAGTCGGCGCGATTTTCATCGGCAGTCGCGCCACCAGGCCGTGCACCTCCAGCGCCGCTGGTCCCTTGAACCTGAGCAAACTCCAAAAAACGAGGCCCTCAAGAGGGACTACGATGCTAAAGCACCGCCATCGCTCGATCGCAATGAGATCTAGGGTTTCCCCCGGAGTTGCCCGCGGTGTCAAAGACCTAGACAAGGGCGTCTCCGCCCAGTTGCCAGCGTGCCACACCCTCCATTGCGCCGTCCGCATCCCGGTGACCATGGCCGGTAGCCAGCCACCGGGCCTCACAAACACGCCCAACCACCGACGGAGCCGCGCCGCCACACCCTGTTCTGCCGCTGCACGTACGTACCAGGAGCACCGGGCCGACGGCATCCGCCCGCAACCACCGCCGTCCCCTCCACATCAGAGCTCGGCGACGCGCGCCGTGGTAGCGCTGCGCTGTCGGCCACCACCCGATCCCCCAGTTCGAGGGGTAACAATGCCCGAAGAGCCATGACCCGCCGCCGCCAGATCCGAGCGGGCTTTTCCCAGGGATGTGTTAGGCGGCGGTGGATGGGTGAACGCCGGGAAGAGTCCTTGCACCGGGGGTGAGATGCCCCGCCCGAGTCGCCCTAGAGGAGGACGACGCGGGGGCTGATCCTATTTTCCGGGAGGGCCTTAAAATTGGGGAAGAATTTCACTTCCCCGGCCTCTGCACCAACTAGGGATGCATACGGCCATTTTAGTATGAGTACCAAGATAAACATGGTCAGAATTTTTTTTAATGAGTATCAAGATATTTTTTGATGAGTGGTTCCACCACACATCAAACTTGATCCTCAATAAATGGGAGAAAACCCCCGTGCATCACCTGTCAATTCTAGGAATTAAACTCAGGTCGTTAGGCTGCACAACCGCATGCCCAACCACTGAGCCAAGGCTCTCTTTGCAATGGGCCTTGAGAACAATAGTCAAGAACCAAGGTTGGGTTCGACATTTTCTCACCGTCTTTGTGGTTTAATTTCGCTGCAGGTCGTGGATTATGGAGTCCACATGATCATATAGATGGATGATGCTGGGCAATTTCCTCTCTTCCGCTTTCCTTTTTTTGTTCTTTAGATCTTCTTGATTTGTGGGATACTTGATCTTGCAACTGTGACTTGACTAATAGAGTAGAAAATATCTTATTAACAGGAGAGACAGGCAGCAACACGATGAGGATTAGGGAAAGTAGCAGCAGCAGTATGACTCTGCACAGAAACGGTTTCGAAAAAGCTTGAACAGCAATGAGCTTGTTTTATTTGCTGATAACGCTATATAATGTGATTTCTCTATCATTGAGCGTAACATCTTGTTTTGCAGTACACTGGAAACTCAAGATGTTAGAGCAATGGTTGCATAAAGTAGGACACTACTAGTAAATATGCCCGTGCGTTGCACCGGGATAGAAAAAATCACACTTCTATTAAAAGAATAGAGTGCTCAAGGTGAGATAATTTGGATGTGCAGTTGTGGTATAAAGATAAAAGAACTTTTGAGAATTCTCACGTGGAAACATTCGTTAATTAAATATGATAGTTTGATAAGGAAATGCATATTTATAGCTATTAATGTATGAATTGAGGGCTACCTTGATGTAGATATATTACTTAAATACATGTAGATTTTTTTTTTCACTTTGTTTATCTTGTCCAAGTCTCTTTAGCCATGAAGTTATGATATTTTTCTTAAGTGGCATTGCTTCATTTGACATTCCCACTATGAAACAAATGTAGTTGTAGTCTCGAGTTATTTCTTTTAATTGTGTGTCCACAATTTTCACCTTCAATTAATGAATCGAATCCGATTGCATGATCTTATTTTGCTTTATTCATCAAATTCAAACCCCAACTCCCCTGTGTCATTGATATAGAGTAGTTTTAACATGCTTCCTCTTAGCTCCTCTTTTCACATAAGAGGTAAGAGTATATAATAGATCCGAGCCGTTGATCTCATTAATTGATGGTCTGATTAACTCTTACCTTCTTACCTCACATGCAAAAAAGAGGGGGTAAGAGGGACCATGTTAATATTTGCCATTGATATATGATTAGGTAGACCGATACCGATGTGGAGCTCGCTGGTACTGTATTTCTCTTTAAAAAACCTTCAATGATTGCATTCAACTACTATATCATTAATTTTACAAAACAAATAATTTCATGCACAAATTTATTGTTTGATTATATGCAAACCACTTCTAACTACTATGTGCGATCTAAGCATAGTAGTGTAGCTATAATGTTTATCCACGGTACTAAGCACGCGTAGGCTTTCTAGGTTTTTTGCCATATGATTTTGTGTTCCCGGTTCTCACAGCATTTTCGAGCTTGTAATTGTATGGCATGTAATAACAGTAGTACAAATGTCAGAGTAATTATGTCTGGTATCTATTCATTTTACTCAGGAACCTTTGAATCGGTCGACTAGCACCGGTATTCATGCGTTATCACCATATTTTTGTTGGACATCCTTCCTTCTTATCGGTCAAGTTTTTGTCCTATTTCTTGCGTGGTTTATCTCCTACTATCACGTCCAAATTGTCCAGCCAGTCGCAAAATATAGTTCTACTCTATTAGAGTCTCCATGTTGAAGCTATTTAGCGAAGGAAAAGGATCTTATTTAGATTCACAAAAAAAGATTGATCGTACCAAATGGATTGTTTGAAACTACACATATTCATGATGCTTCAAGAACTTGTAAATTTGCACAAAAAATGTTTTTTATGATTGATGTTTTAATGCTCCAGAAAAAAATTATCATGATTTTTTTAAATGTCGCACAAATCTCGTCAATTTTCATGGAAATTTACATGCACACGGAAGATAATTGTGACTATATTTTTTCAAATCAAAAGGCTTGATAGTTGAGAATATACCGTTGTTACGGTTTTACCTGGTAGTTCATCCACTTTTTTGACATTTTTGCACTAAGAATACCTAAAAGAAAATACTAATTAATTGAACCTGGCTCATAGAAAAATTAAGCATGTCTGGTGCGCTGCAATACTAACGTAATGTGGCTCCTTAATTAGCTCCTTGTGATGCTCCGGAAGCCCGCTCCCATCGGAGCAGGCGGCGCTGTACATCTCGGCATCGTGGATTCGTGGTTGAGCTTTGCTGGCCCAGAATTGCTACCACTTTCAGACGCAGCCAAGCCGCTGCAGTTGGTACTCGGCCACTCGCGGTTCTCTTATACGTACCATACTGTCCGCCAGCTCCACCATGGACATCTCTACCTCCTTATAATCGATGCTCGCTTCCTCACATAATTGTAAACATATCTTATATTCAGCTCTTTATCAATAACAACATTCAAGGTCCATTCATATGAAGATTACTGCTAGTCTGCCATAAGGGCGTACTCAACAGATTTAATTACAGTGCTTTTCCATGCCAAAATAAATATAAGGGGTGAGAATCTTGTTCGCAAACTATCCTTTGTTAGCACAGTTATCAACTAAATACTGATTCCGAGATCACGAGGAACGAGGACAGCGAAACAACTTTAAAAGAGAGCCTTGTTACATAAAGAGGGAACTCAGCTAAGTCATACGTGTACATCAGATAGTCATATTTCTATACGCCAGTAAATCCATGGAAGTACTCCCTCCGTTCCAAATTACTCGTCGCAGAAATGGATGTATCTAGATGTTCTAGATACATCCATTTCTGCGACGAGTAATTCGGAACGGAGGGAGTAGATAACATAATAACTAGGTGATGTGAGGCTTGGCATAGAGGAGGTAATAGGCGTCGAGGCCACCAAGCCCAACCTTGAGTGATGCTCCTCCCTTTCTTCCTCTACTATTTTTTTCTGAACAGCCTTTCTTCCTGTACTGATTCACTTAACTCCATGCTTTCCTGATCATCCTCTTCCTCTTATCACCAGCTAGGGATTTAACTAATCAGGGTAAATGCTGAAAGGTACATTCCACAAACCATGTCAATAAGATTTACATGGATCGATTGATCAAATAGTGAATATCTGAGAAATCTAAATCTAAACTAACCAAAAAAAGCAAACAATCTTCAGGCTATGTGAATGTACCCACATGTCTGCTCCAAAGAATTGGTTATGGAAAGAAAAGGGAGTACAGTGGAGTTGGGTTCATGCCTAATGGACGACCAATCGTTCCTGCTACTCCAGCTTCCCGCCTCCCAGCTTGAATTGGTGCTGCCACTATGGCCAGCAAGCATCCGCCGCCAAGATTCATGTATGGCTGCTTCGCGTACGCCAACACGCCCTGTCTTACCACCGGCATGCTGCTGCTCATCCTGCCGTCTACACGCCCTGTCTTACCACCGGCATGCTGCTGCTCATCCTGCCGTCTACACGCCCTTGCAGATTCAGTGCACCGGGAGAAGAAAAATCAATGAAAAATAGAAAGACCAGATGTTATACGCAATGAGAGGTGACACACATCAAGGAACTTATTTGTGAAGGACCGAACTAACAACATTCATATACTGTTTAAAAGCTTGGGGCTTCCCTTGAATGTCAACACTCATTTAGTTCTACACCAGTCAATGTAAAAAATTAAGGAGCAGCATCAAAGATCAACCAAAATGTTACAAAATAATTTAAAAACGCAAGGCCCAAATCTGGAATGGTCATTGTGAATTGGCTCAGAGAATGTGAACCATATAACCTGGAAAGTGCTATATATAACAGTATAACCGAAGATTATCACAAAATTCATAACTGTCAACCTCTAGTCCTCTACCGACATAGTTGTGCCCATTAAAAAATCACCAAATTTGAGGTTGAAATTAAATTGCATTTAAGCCAAGGTTATGATCAAATATAGTATTCCCGCAAAAAAACAGCTTAAGAGAAGTTGTAAGATTTTAGGACATAAATTTGTTGGATAACTGCATATAAATATGTTTTATAGAACTAAACTCTCTTATATTTCTTTATAGAAGGAGTACTTCACAATCTGAATATAAACTGATATACATGAGTAGAGCCAGAGCTTTCTGAATCATCAATTAGACAATTAGGATATGCTATTATACCTCCCGGTCTAGGATGCAATCAACTAAAAAGTCTTAAGGTCCCAAAATTTAACAATTGTCATTTGAACCTACAGAAGCTTGTGGAAAGAACAGAAAGCAAAAGTTACAACTAACCAAGTCTAGATGATATATAAATTATTTTGGAGGAAAGATGTTATCTAGGAACACATCTTATGTTTTTGTACAGGTATCACTGACCCCAAAAATATAAAGGATATCTTCCGCTAGAGCGTGAGTTTATTCACCTTGTTAATATTAGCACTGTTGTGAGCAACTGAGCATATATGGCAACTTTATAGGTTGGACCAAACAATAGATTCTCCTGTAATTTGTGTGGTACTGCTTAATAGGTTGGATCAAAATCTTACCTTCACAGAACTCTTAGCCCTACCAGAAACAATCCACCGACCATCAGGAGCGAATCAAGCAGATCAATCCTCTCACTATGACCCTGATATGTGTGAATGAATTTCTACCATGTCATTTCTTTTCCTCTTCCACGAGTTCCTCTTCATCTTTAGCTTCAACAAATTTCTTTTAAACCAATGGACAACACCATCAATGTCAACAAACAAGATGAAATTAACCAATAACTGGTTCCACACACCATGAGAGACATAGCCAACACACATCCGTGATCCAATCCTGCTTTTCAGATAAAAATTCAGAATAGAATTATCTCTTTATCAGCAGTTCGTCCAACTTGCTGGACTGCCTCCTAATCAAAAGGCTTCTACCTTGTGGCCTCTCTCTTTCAGGCCTCCTCTTCTTCCCCTACTTGAGGCAGGCCTGACCATAAGTACCAACCTGTGCTTAATCTTTGAGACACCAGTAGCTAGCTGCTCAGTTTAGTGAACAATAGTTTATTTGTACAAGTAAAAGAGCAGCATCGGAATGGGTTTGATTGACTAAACTGAAAATCAATAGTTGAAACAAATAATCATGGATGCATCCACCACAAAAACAAGGAACTGGAAGAAAAAGTGGGTTGTGGCTGTCATCATGTCACAGCAACAGTGTGTGCATGAGCATATCGACCTCAGCGCCGCCAGCCTATGGCTCAGGCAGGGAGAGAGGGAAAGGAGGCCTCACCGTGGTAGGGCTAGGAGGGGGCTGGAGTGCCCCACCTCGCGTGATCCCCCTTCTTACCCCGCGTAGGGGCTCGTCGCACGCGGGCCATCGAGGAAGGGCTGGATGGGTAGGAGGGGATGGATCAGGGGATCCTCTCGTCCTCTGCTTCGACGCCTGTCTCCACCTGCAAGGACTTCGCGCCGCCGCGCCGGACCCCTCCGTCTCCCGCGCCAGTCCGCCTTCGCCCAGCTCCGGCGAGCTCCTCGCTAGGTCGCCGCACAACCCCTCCTTTCTTCCTTCTTCTCTCCCTGGCCTCCCTGTCTCCTTTGTGCCCAGGAGCCGCGGATGCCATGGATCCGCCCGTGCTCCGCCTTCCTCGTCGTCACCGGCGACCCCTGCCTCCGGATCTGCCCCCAGCCCCTGCAAGCTCGAGCCGCCGCCGTCGCCGCCGCTCGAGCCGCCGATTTGATCCGCTCCCAAATAATAAAATCAGACGTATGGACCGCGGGTTGAATATACCAAAGTACAGGGTTTTTTTGCAAAAATGAAACAATATCTCAGTTTAATGACTTAAAAAAGGACTGCGGGTTGAATTCTGAAAAACAAAGGGACTTTTATGCAAAAACGTCGACGACGTACGACCAGAAGCAATCGTTGGTTTATTAGTACGTAGAGACGTAGAGATAGAGATAATGAATAGTATGATTTTGAGTATTGTATATAGTGTATGTTATGTAATGACTTAGTTATGCTTGAAGAGGGTAACGGAGCCGAGTCTTTGTATACGATAGTACATTTGCTTGGTGGTAGAAAATCTCATGTAAGACAGAAAATTTTATGTATGACATGTATGATTAATGCTACAAGATGCAATAATGAGTAATTATGTTATTGAATTATTATTATTATTCTGCATGTTTGGAACTAGTGAGTTTTATGACAAGTTTTTAATTGTTGTGATTTTTCTGAAAATATTTAGAAGTATTTGATTTTTTTTTCTAAATTGAAGAAAATTTGAAAATTATGCTGATTCTCAGTGAAGTTCTCTGATTCTTGCCTTTTCTAATTTCTGGTTGCTTCGGTGGTAAGGGTTTCCTCCCCCTATTGCCTGTTGCCAAATGGTTGCAGAAATTTTCCCTGTGGTTGGTGAGGAATCTCATGTGCATGTGAAAATAACCCCTAGGGGCTTGTGGCCCTGGGTGTTATCCCCCTTGCTACCAAACAAGGCCTAAAAGTTCCTGGCACACATATTAGTTATCACAAATAAAAGTTCATGTCACTCATATTAGTTATCAGAAGGCATACATTACATGTTGATAGGCCAAAACATACCAAATCACATGATGTACATGTCACATTCAACAAGTAGAAAAAAGAGCATTACATGGCCCCAAGTTTCATGCTTGACAGGTTATTGCTCAGTGACTCGACAGTTTCATCAGGTGAATCGTCATTTGCATGTAAAACTGGTTCTGGTTCTTCAACATGCACAGGAGAAACCTTATCCTCCAATTCTGCTTCGAGGTTTCTGAATTCCTCTTCTATATCTTCTTCATCAGCCAATGAATCCAAAGGCGCTGATTCTGCATAACAATTGGATCAGAACATAAAAAAGACTACCTACATATAAAGATCCATTGGCTTGTCACAAATTAAGGAAAAATAAAGTTGCTTCCGTTGCCCAAAGGCCTATATATATATAGTATGTAGGGCACAGAAATCTAAACCAAATACATTATGAGGCTAAACCCAGATAATAAAATATATAAGTAACTATATGCATGATTTTACCATGGAAAATATTATTTTACAGCATAAACAAGATTAGGACAGTGATGTACACGCTGACTAGTAAGTACAACTAAGAACATGATCATTTGCACAGAAATGAATACCAGTGAGAAATAATGCATATCCATTTTATCTCTAAAACTGACTGCACATGGAACTCAAATATGTGTCGTGTCAACGGATGATCAAACCAAAACACAAAATTATCTGAAACTAGGTTTCATAGCCATTCAGACTGGTTGGGTTTGGTGCAAAATGAAGAGTCCAGTCAGTAGGTTGGCCTGGCTAAAGTTACATTTGGGAACTTGGGTTGGATCAGATTTGGACTGGGTTGGGCTTTGAATGTTCCGATATGTGCAAGACTTACACTATATTTCAGGTTGGTTGACAACGGAAGAATAAGCCCATAAAATCTCAAACTTACGACTATACAGAGCTTTGCATATAACTGAACTCCTGACAAATTGCATATTACTTCTCCCTACGTATAAAGAGAGCACGTACAGGAAAAAGAAACTATCTCATGTCTACAAGATAAACTTCCTCAACTGGAAGCTGGAAATTCCAAGTTGACAACTTACCTAAGGCAGTGTTAATTTTTCTTTGTGCTGCAACAAGGTCATCAACCTCCTTTAGGTGGGTATTAATGTCCTCCATGCTGACATTATGCTCCTTCATTGCTTTCATACCAATTTGGATTGCTTCATAAACCTAATAGAAGATACCGCATGTAAAGAGTTAATTATTTATATAACATGTCCATTTTTGGTTACATGACTATCTATGATTGGACATCTGTCTCTTGTAAAACTATAGTACCTGTTTGGTTGATTCAGCACTAGCAATCAGGCTTATAACTTCTTCAACCCTCTCTAATAGTTGTGCACATTTGTTCCTGCTTTCTGAAAATAATTTAGACTGCCTCACATAACGAAAAGCACCCTGTTTGTCTCCGGCCTTGAAGGACATTAACGCCGCTCTCCTTGAACTATAAAAAATATGGATATTTAATACAAATTCTAGCATTACCATTCAAGAAATCAACCAAAATAAAAATAATGAAGCTTCAGATCAAAGCATGATCATGGACTTGGCACTTAATGCAGTCTTCACTAATTCTTTACTTATTTCAGATCTCACTAATGCTGAATTATCAACAATACCTGTAGATATGACATAATTCAAAAATGTGGAAAGGCAAATCATGTAGCACCAAAAACAGTAATAAAAACACCATACTGGAACGTACACACTCATCTCTTCAGTTACAAAAGCATAACATAAGCAGCAATATAAAAAATGATGCAGCAAGTGACAGAGAATTGGATATTGTGTATTCGACAAAAAGACAGAATCAGACATCTGAAACTTGAGTATTGATGGAAATCGTAATAAGAAGGACACACCTAACACCCCCCACCCCCACCACCCCTCTCACCCACCCGAAAAAGGTATGGATTCAGCCTGACAGTGTGATTTTGTGCGACTTGTGGGGTAGACATCCTACAAGGAGCTGTGGCGTTACAACGAATCACATCTCCAAGGTTCATTATTTTCTTGAAATAGGTTGATCATGTTTGGCAACTAGAAAAATTTAATGGTTTAATTAGCATTCACGTAAACAGTGGAACAAATTGTCATCACAATAACTACAGTAACAACCCCTAACAATGATGAAGACCTTGACAACTACTACCTCCGTCAGGGTTTATTAGGCCCCTTGTATTTTGGGTTAAGCTTTGACCATAGATTTGGTTAGCAAAATATAAGTGATATGTCATAGAAATTATATTGTCGGATTCGTATTCAAATGAAGGTTTGATATCACTTTTTCTACATATAAATCATATTTTATTACACAAATGTATGGTCAAACTTTGGCTCAAAATATGAGGGGGCCTAATAAACCCGGA
>NC_041384.1:144800065-144868641 GCF_002162155.2 Triticum dicoccoides
CACCAGTACTAGTCATCTGAAATACATTGGTTGTAAAACTGCCCTACAATAGCAGCTGTTGGAATGTGTAGGGCTTAGGTCTATGCAATCTACATAGGAGTTCTACCACAACACATAAGAGTTCATGCAAATTTGGTAGATTGCAAATCAATAAGTAGACTAACATTTCCCATCGGCGATCAAGCACATCAAACTGCTGCTGCAATTTCTCTTCTTGCCAAACTAAGTGTAATGTATCACAGTCAAACTTCGAGACGGCAGGAGCATGAGCAGAGACAAGTGGAAACTTCACACCCTGAAGCTAGCCACCCAACTTAAGTATTAACACATGAGGGAACTCACTGCAACAAAGCCACAGAAAATGGAACAAAAAATCGTGAACCTCGACTGGGTCTTCCTTCCTGATCGCAAGATACCGTGTTTTCCCACTTTGCGTCAAGTAACACAACGCTGCATGAGCATCCTCCCGTCCGTAAAAGAAGCTATTGAATTTAGTCATAGTAATGACACATGTTGATGTCCAATGGGAGCCTCTCAGCTGCGTAGCAATGTCCTCAAACCGTTCCTGCAATTGAATAGCAGGGCATCAAATCAGCATACTAACACTCTTAAGAACATTGCCCGAAAAAGGGATTTATACCTCAACCAAAGATCTAAACACAAGGATGTCCTCCTGTACAATCGGACGCCTTGAGATAGCCATCTGGCTTACCCTCCTGACCAGCTGATACAAGCCGCCTGCGGTCGGAACAATTAGCTCGGATTTAAGCAGTATCTCCCCATCGGCACGCATCTCCTCCTGAAATGTCCAGAAAAAAATTGTCACTAGCTCACGGCGATAGCACACGCTGTACATACAGTGAGGTTGATGTAGAAACTGACCAGAACTTGCGGCAAGCAGAGCGGCGTGATGCCTCCGGGGCGGGCAAACCAAACGCTCGTTACCTGCGGCAGTCGCCGTCGCCGTCATGGTCTCCGGAGAGAAAGCAAACGAACCCTCGCATTTGAGGTGGGGGTCACTTACCAAGTGGGCGGGGGCGGAGCAGAGTCGGAGGCGTCGGGCGATGCGCAGGAGGAGGTCCTTCCAGAAGAGGAGCTTGGGCTCGGGCCAGTCGCGGCGCTGCCCCGTGAAGGCCTTGAACCTGGCGTGGAGGTCGGCGCCGTCTGGATCGTCCCACCAGCTCGCACCGCCCACCTCCGCTCGCACCGCTGCCTCCCAACCTTCTTCTCCACCCTCACCATCGTTGGATGCCATAATCAAACTCCGGCGCCTCGGTGGCACGCGAGATGTCGCTGCGGCGGTGGGCTCGCCGGGGAAGGGAACGAACTGCAAAAGAGAATGGAAGAGAACAAAGGGCTGTGTTTTTTTTTTTTTTTTGAGGGGAACAAAGGGCTGTGCTATACGCTGCTTCCTGCGAGCGTTAAGCACGGGGCCGCCCACAGCGCTGCCTGAACGGCCCGCAATCGGTGCGGCCCACCATACATTGTTTCTTGATTATCTGGAACTCTGTTAGATAATATAAAAATACATTTGTTTTCAGTGGAATAAAAATAATCATCTGTTTTCAGTGGAATAAAAATAATCATGTGTTATAATAATATGCATACATAAAAAACAATATGAATTTAAAAAACTTACGCAATTTAAGAAAAATGTTAGTTAAATTTAAAGGACATTTCAATATTTTATTAAAGGTTTCATGGAAATAAAGTGTTTATGTAATTTTAAAAAATGTTCATTTCATTAGAAAAAGTGTACACATATTTCCAAAATATTTCATGTAATTTAAAAGTGTTTTTAGTTTAAAAAACTGTTTATGAATTTTAATAATGCACAAATAATTTTTAAGAGTATTTATGCAGTTGAAAAAATATTAATGTAATTTTATAAAAGTACTCACGCATTGAAGAAAAAATTGCATATTAATGAAATACTCCCTCTGTCCTGAATTACTTGTCTTAGATTAGTCTAGATATGGATTTATCTAGACACGTTTTAGTGTTTAGATACATCTGTATCTAGAAAAATCTAAGCCAAGATTTTTGGGATGGAGGTAATAGAAATCGATATATTTTTACAAAAAGAGAAAATGCTAAACCATAAAAAATAGAAAAGAAAAATAATAGGAAAGAAAAGAGAAACCCCCTCAAAAATGGAAATTGGAAAATCAAGAAAGAAAAGATAAAACTAGAAAGTAAGATAGCTGATTTTTTCTAAAGTGAGTGATTAATTAAGACAAGACGGAAAATATTCCCTCACAGCATGTTTGGCAGCCTGAGAAACAGGGAATGAGATTTAGGCTTTGGAAAATAGATTATCCATCTCAAACCCATGCTTGATGTGTGGTTCAAATTTTCTAATGGTAATTTAGCCATCCCACCTGAAACTAGGAAAGGGATATGTGGAAATTAGCCTCGCCTCTTTTTTTCCCTTTTGAACTTGATTAGCCTCGCCTCCTTAATTCATTTCCCCTTCCCTCCTCAACTTTCTTGCCCCTCAACCAAACAATAGAGCATATGTCTAGTACCCCTTAAACTCCCCTATCACTAATTTGCTTGAACCAAACACGTTTAAATAAGAAAGGTGAGATGGAAAACCCATGCCTCACTTTGTAAGTATGACCCATTAACGACTCTATTAGTAACGTGACTAGCATTGTATCATGGAAAAACCAATATGTTTCTCATTACAATGTATTGTCCGTAATCGCACAGGGAGGCGAGCGGACCGGGCCATGTGTTTGTTCTTTTTCTGTTAAAAAATGTATTTTTTTTGTCGGGGTTCTTTTGGTTCAGGTTTCCATTTGGTTTTGTTTTGTCAAATTTTTCTTGGTTTAATTCTTTTTTGTTCTTTTTTGTTCTTTTTATTTTGTTTTCCTATTGTTTTTCCTATATTTTCTTCTGTTTTTATTTTACCTTTCTCTAATTCAACAATTGATTTCATAATATATGAAACAAATCCAAGAATATATTTTTTATTATGAAAAAAATAAAAACGTATGCATTTTTAAAAAAAAATCGTATTTTTGTAAAAAAATCCAAATGAAAAAACAAATAACTCAACTGAAAACTCAATGGAAACTTGAAAAAACTAGCAAAAAATCGCTGGGAAAAGTGGAGGAAGCGAGGCAACCCCTTGTTCACTTTTCCGCTATTTTAACGCACAGAGCATTCAATAGGAAGATTCTTGTATCATGGAGTTAGAAAGCTTAGGTTATCACCCCACTCAAAAGGGATCACCCCACTCAAAAGGGGTGCATCTATTCCCTCCAGCGAATTGGAATATTTCTTTTCGTAAATGCTAAATGGTGAACGCGTGCTTGTCACTTTTTCGACTCGGCCCGGACACCACAGTTCGCATACAAAGAAATAAAATTATGTCATTTTGTCATGTGATTTTTCCCCTAAAATATTAAAATGCATTGCTTTCAAACCGTGCATCAAAATATTAATCATCTTTCACCTGTGTGTTACTTGCGACGAGATCACCGAGGAGTAGTGTCCTGTTTGGTTCACGTCCTGGCCGTTCGGTGCCTGGCCAGGAGCTTGCCTGCAGGATGTTTGCTTCATGTCCTGGATAAAGCATGATGTGGCCTGGCCTGGACATACCGCAACTTAATTAGCCTGGCTTGGTACCCAGGCAGGTTAGTTAGCCTGGGCCAGGCGTCCTTGTCCTAGCGCCTGGTGCGAACAATGGCGCCTGTATAAAGCGTGTGATGTGACGTTTCACATTCAAAACCAGTACACGATTTGACCCTTCACATGTTCTTGTCTAACCCAGGCACAAGGCCTTCAACCAAACACTACACTTTCAGGCATTCCTGGCCAGGCAGAAAATAGCAAATTTTCAGGCAACTTTCAGGCACTGCTTTTTATCAGGCATGCATGGCACGAGCTCATCCTTGCAAGGGATCGGAGAGGGGAAGGGGGATGAGATCGAGACTTGGAGAAGGGGGATTTCTTTTCAAGGGAGGAGGTACAGATTAGGTGAGAGGTTCAGAGACTTGACATAATTTCCACACACGCACACCTACTCGCTCCAGCTGGCTATATAGTCAGGCAACACTTGGCAACTCGCCTTACAGGTGGGTCCGTGCCAGTAGGCAGCAGGGCCCACCGAATCACACGTCCACCGCATCAGGTCCTGATGATGCCGGTGTGACATTCCCCTCTTCTTCAGAACGAGCGCCATCTTCAGGAACGTCGTCATCGCCAGCCGCTGGCGCGTCCCAGGCTACTGCTTGAGGGAAACGGCGGCGGAGGGTATTGTAGTCCTCCCAAGTAGTTGCTGCCTCGCCACTGCGCCATTGCACCTTGACTTGCACCAGAGCACTTGCGCCCCGCTTGACCATGCGGCGCTCGACAATCTCCACTGGTTCATCGTCGTGGCCGGCGAGGTCGGGCGGTCGGGGCAGCTCGGAGAAGACCGGTGTGTAGTTGGGAGTGAACGGCTTGAGCTGAGAGACGTGGAAGACGGGGTGGATTCTGCTGTCCGCTGGCAGCTCCAGTTTGTACGCCAGCTTGCCGATTCTGTCCAGCACCACAAATGGCCCGAAGAACTTGTATGCCAACTTGGCGCACGGTCTGTTCGCCACCGAAGACTGCGCGTAGGGCTGGAGTTTGAGAAGAACCTTGTCGCCCACCTCGAAGGAGCGCTCGGAGTGATGCTTGTCCGCCTGTTTCTTGAAGCGATGTTGGGCGTGAAGAATTTGTTCGCGTAGTCGTGCCGTGTGCAGGCCCCAGTCCCAGGGCTCGCCGTCGATGATGGGCACCTTCTTGTCGTCCCAAAGTGTCATGGCGCCCAGGTTGGGTTCAATGCCATACAGAGCTTTGAAGGGGGTGCACTTGATCGAGGAGTGGAACGACGAGTTGTACCAGAATTCCGTTGTAGGTAGCCAGCGGCGCCATTGCCTAGGCGACGTGCACGGCGCAACGCAAGTACATCTCCATGCACTGGTTGACGTGTTCGCTCTGGCCGTCCGTTTGGGGGTGGTAAGCCGTGGAGAAGAGTAACTTGGTGCCCGCGCTGGCGAAGAGTTCGCGCCAGAGCGCGCTGGTGAAGACGCGGTCGCGGTCGGAGACGATGGAGCCAGGGATGCCGTGCAGCTTGACGATCTGATCCCAGAAGACCTTGGCGACCTGAGGAGCCTTGAACGGGTGCCGAAGCGGAATGAAGTGCGCAGATTTGGTCAGCCGATCCACGACTACCAGGATTGAATCGAAGCCCTCTGATGATGGTAACCCTTCCACGAAATCCATGGTGAGGTCGCGCCAGGGAGCAGTTGGCACTGGCAGGGGCGCGAGCGTGCCCGCCGGCTTGGACTGCTCGTGTTTGGCATGCTGGCACATGGAGCACTGCCACACGTAGTCGGAGACGTCGGTCTTCAATCCGTCCCAGACGAAGAGCTTCTTGATGCACTGGTAGGTGGCCGTCGCGCCAGAGTGGCCACCCAGCGTGCTATCGTGCAGAGCGCTAATGATCATGGTGCGGAGAGTCGTGTTCTTGCCGATCCACAAGCGTTCCTGCTTGTGGATGAGCCCTTTGTAGAGCTCGTAGCCGTCATCATCGAGACTGTGGATTGCAAGGCGCGCCAGACGATCCTGTGCATCGGCGTCCGTGGCATAGGAGTTGGCCACCTCTTGCACCCATGCCGGCTAGCAGATGGAGAGCGCGTCGAGGTTCAGGGTCGCGCCCACACGAGAGAGAGCATCCGTGGCTCCATTGTCGCTGTCGCGTCTGTAGCGGAACTGGAACTGCAAGCGCACCAGCTTGGCCATGGCCTTGCGTTGCAAATCAGTAGCGAGCTGCTGATCTTGCAAGTTGTAGAGACTCTTGTGATCGGTGACGATGGTGAAGGGGCCCCGTTGCAGATATGTGCGCCATTTCTCGACGGCCATCATGACGGCGAGGAACTCCTTCTCATACGCCGACAGCTTCTAATTGCGCACTCCCAGGGCCTTGCTTTGAAACGCCACCGGGTGCCCGTCCTGTTCCAGCACCGCGCCGACACCGATGTCGCACGCATCCGTCTCAATCGCGAACGGTCTCGTGAAATCGGGGAGCGCGAGCACTGGCGCGGTCACCATGGCGCGCTTGAGGAGATCGAACGCCACTTGTGCCTTCTTGGTCCACTCGAAGCCCTTCTTGGTCAGTAGGCTTGTGAGCGGCTTGGCAATGATGCCGTAGTGTGCAATAAACTTGCGGTAGTAGCCGGTGAGGCCGAGGAAGTCGCGCAGCTCGGTGTCAGTTGTTGGCGTCGGCCATGCCACCATAGCTTGCATCTTCTCAGGGTCCATGGCGACGCCGTCCTTGGAAATGATATGGCCGAGGTAGGAGATGTTGTCTTGCGCGAATGAGCACTTGGACTCCTTGGCGTATAGCTGGTGCTCGCGAAGAAGAGCGAGAACGGGACGAAGATGTTCCAGGTGCTCCTCCAGCGTTTCACTGAAGATCAAGATGTCATCCAAGAAGATAATTACGAACTTGCACACGTACTTGGCGAAGATTGCATTCATCAGGCACTGGAACGTGGCCGGCGCGTTCGTCAGCCCGAATGGCATGACCTTGAAGTGGAAATGTCCATGGTGCATCTTGAACGCCGTCTTCTCTTCGTCGCCCGCGCGCATGCGTATCTGGTGGTAGCCAGCGCGAAGGTCCAGCTTGGAGAAGAATGCTGCTCCAGCCAGCTCGTCGAGCAGTTCGTCCACTATGGGCAGGGGAAACTTGTTCTTGACCGTGGTGTCATTGAGCCGGCGATAGTCGACGCAAAAGCGCCAGGTGCCGTCCTTCTTCTTGACGAGCAGCACGGGCGCGGCGAACGGGCTCATATTGTGTTCAATGACACCTGACTGAAGCATCTCTTGAACTTGGCGCTCGATCTCGTCCTTCTGCAAGGGCGAGTAACGGTACGACCACGAGTTCGTGAGGCGCGCGTCGTCCACCAGGGTGATAGCATGATCATAGCGACGGTGAGGAGGCAGGCCCTTCGGTTCAGCGAACACATCAGCGAAGTCCGTCAGGACGCTCTGCACACTTGGTGGGATTTTGGCCGCCTGCGGCTCAGGTGAGCGGGGCAAATCCAGCACGGCCATGTACCAAATGTCGTTGTCGGCTTGCCATTTGCGCAATTGGTCTGGTTCGATTTCCTCCACCCGCTCGTGTTGCTTCAGTCGAACACCTTGTAGGGTGATCATGGCGCCGTGGTGCTCGAAGGTCAGCGTCTTGTCGAGCCAGTGGCAACTCATCGGGCTGAACTGCTCCAGCCAGTCCATACCGAGCACGCCGTCGTACGCACCCAACTCCAGTTGCCGCATATCAGTGGTGAAGGTGTGGCCCTGAATCCACCAGTTCAGGCCTTGTACCATGCTGTTACAGGTCATGTGCGCGTTGTTGCCACGCGAACCTCCACTGCGGGCACTGAAACGGTTGGAGCGTGCACGCGCTCGGCGAACACCTTGGAGACGAAGCTGTGCGTGCTCCCGGAGTCCACCAGAAGCAACATGACTTGATTGCCGACGAGTGCGCACAGACGGATGGTGCGCGGTGACTCGGTACCGGCGACCGCATGGGTGGAGAGCATGCAGCACTCAGGCGTGGGATCCTACTCCACCGGGGCGTCGAGCAAGTCCAGGGCATGCACCGCGTCGTCAGTAAGCACTTCCCCATAGTCGCCAACTTGGATCGTGAGCAGTTGTGTGGCCGGCTTGCATCGATGGTCGTGTGAGTAGCGATTGCCGCATTTGAAGCAGAGTCCATTGGTGCGGCGATGCTCACGCAGTTGTCGTTCGCGCGCGAGGTCATTGTTGGGAGCCGCCGCGCCTCCCGGCCGGAGCTGTAACATCCCAAATTTTCAATTCGGAATGTTATACACTAGATCATCATTGCATACCATACTTTATTTGCTTTTGGTTTGATCATAGAAATTCTACGCAACTCAAGTACCCACGGAGAGAGTTGGGGATTTCGTTATTTTCATATTTGAGTTTTCTCAAACTTTGAGAATAGGATCATTTGATTTTAATTATTTTATCATCAATTATTTCTATTACAAAAATATGAGAGAGGGAATAAAATGACTTTCCAAAAATAAAGAAATATTGAGGATTTAATAATAAAATCAAATAAGATTTTATTTCGGAGTTTTGTGTTATTTTATTTGAATTTACGAAAAATGCATGTTTTTCAAAATTGCATTTAGGCCCCAAATAAATGTTCACTTTCTCCGGCTTGATTTAGAAACCGGGGAAAATTTATTTCGGGATTTTTGGAGTCCGTTTAGTATTTCTTTTATTTGTTTTTCTACATGAAATATTTTTAAAAAAAAACGCAACCGACCTACGGGCCGTGTCCAACCCGGACACTAGGCCCGTCCAGGCTTTATAAGCCGGGGAGCCCAGCCCGGGAACTCCCAAACCCTAGCGCCGCCGCCCCGCGCCGCCGCCCCGCCCGCCGGATCCGTCGCCGGAGTTGCCGGAGGTAGTTTTTTTTTCAGTCGCCGGTTTTCCCCAAAAACCGTTCGGTTTTTCTCGACGGCTTTGTTCGTTTTTTTTTGGTTTCGTTTTTTTTAAATAGATCGGTTTTTCCGATTTATTTAAATAGCGAGCGTTCGTTCGTTCGTTCTAGCGAACGTTCGTCATTTTTCTTTTCTCGGATTAAATCTGCGATTGTTCTGATCGCGATTTCTGATCCGATTTTCGTTAGTATAACTTTTTGCTCGTTTATCAGAATCAGGCGATTCAAGCGCCTGGAGTTTCGTCTCGAAACCCTCTATCCGTTTAACCAACTCAAACAAGTTTTTGCTTCTGTAAAATTTGACCTAGATCCAGATTAGTAGAACGAAGTTTGTTTCTTTCGCCGTTTGACTTTCGTTGCTTCGTTTGATTTGATTCTTTTTGCAAATCGGAGTTCTTAAGTTGAACCTTCTGGTTAGATCTCTTATTTGATTTTTACCTGTGCATTAGTTGAGTACTTATTGTATGCTTGTTTGTTTGTCTGCGATAGAATACTCGGAGTGCGCCGCATGTTACTTCAAATCTCTAGGTTTCACGGATCATCAGCAAGGCAAGTAACACTTTGATCATGCTTTCCAACTACCCAGTTTTATTGCGTTAGATCAATCCTCACACATTGCATGATTAGGATCTAATTAAATTGTGGGTTTGGAAAGTAGTTGAGGTAGTACCTATTACCTGTTGTATTATAAAACCTTTGGGAGTTACTTCTATGTTTGCCTATTATGCCATGCTATGCTAGTAGACGTGGATTGGGTGAGTGAATATCAATGACAGATGTGAGTTTGTTAATTAATGGTTTATCTAAGATGGCAACTTAAACACACATCTGGGTGGATTGAGGTACCTGGGTATTCCAGGATTGCCTGTTTTCTTTTGGACTGCCACCCAGGCCCAAAGGGATCATGAGATTTTTCATACTAGAAACTTCCGTGTGCACCCACAAGCTATTATGGGCTCTAGCATAGTTGATTAAGTCGTGCGAACTCTTACAGGGTAGACTAGCAGATGTAGGGGAAAGTAGGTGTAACGGTCTATCCGTCGTAAGGTGCTAGCGCTTCTGAAAGACTATGTCTCGGTCATCCGTTTCTCAAATACCATGTAGTGCGAGAAACCAAACGGAGGTGATCGAGTCTTGTGGGGAAAAGTGCGCAAACCTCTGCAGAGTGTATAAACTAATCATGGTTAGCCGTGTCCCCGGTTATGGACATCTTGAGTATCTAGTACTTGGATTATCATGTGAATCTCAACATGTTACTATAAAATTAAGTTTGACGGGTTTGGTTAATGATGTTTAATTGGGATTGAGGATGCTGTCAACCATTCTCAATGTTTAACAACTACCATGATAGTTAAATAAAATTTATTCCATTGCAGTAGGGAAAAATTTGCTTTACGCAAAACTGTAACCATAGAGCTTTCCACCAGCCAAATATGCATATAGTATAGTTGTTTCATTCCATTACTCTCTATGTGTTACTTTGTCAGCATATTTCATGTGCTGACCCGTTTTCGGGCTGCAATGTTAATGTTGTAGATTTTTCAGACGACGATTAAGGAGTTTTAGGTCGTGGTTCTATACTCAGTGATGCCGTTGGAGTTGATGGACTCACTTATCTTTTAAGCCTTCCGCTGTTATCGTTATTAGATGGCCTTAAGCCATATTTATTGTAATAAGTTCTCTATTGAGACACTCGATGTAATAAGTGTGTGATTGCTACTCTGTTATAAATCCTTCAAGTACTGTGTGGTGTCAGCATTACTGATCCAGGGATGACACCTGAGCACAGAGATCAGACTATTTGAGGTCTGGTCGCTACAAAGATGGTATCAGAGCACATGCTGACTGTAGGACACGACCACTAAGCTAAAGACCTAGATCACTACTCACTCTCTTCTCTTCTGACCTCTCATCTTTTCTACTCTTTAGGATGGCGGATGCAAGGAACAAATTCACGCAACCGGATGAAGATACACCCTTTGAACGTCACTTGAAGGAACTCATTAGATACCTGAACATAGGAGTACCAAGCTTCACTGGAACCTACAATGCCACTTTACCTGAAGAAGAGCGCTGGATGATTCAAGTTCAAGTTCCAGGAAGGACGTTCATGCCAGTCACTGAGCCCATAGAGTTTTCTTTGGATGCACCAACTTGGAGTCTAGGAAAGAGCATGACAGCTGACATCGCCATGGGACGCATTGGAGAAGTCCACCGCAATGATCTCAAGGATACTATCTACTAGATTTGTGGGCGCCGAGATGAGCACTGGGAGATGATCAGCACCAGAAAGGATAGATCAATTGCAGCTTTTATCCAGGAATTAAACCAGCACATTCGACGTCAGGAGAACCAGATGTGCGCCGACATGATAGACCTGAAGAAGGCAAGTACAAGAATCAAGGAACTGGAGGAAGAACTCAAGGCTACACGTGAAGATTATGAAGAGGAAATAGAAGTATTAGTGGATAAGAATGCCGACCTAACAATGAAGATCGGGATATTTATGGGAGGCCCTACACCAGTAGATGAAGACGAAGAACACAAGGAGATTCGCCCGGAAGACTACATCATCATCGACGACACCGACTCGGATCCAGATGATAGCGATGATGACTATGTTGATGAAGCCGGAGCAGATATCATGGAGTCTACAACCGAAGAATATTTCTAGTAGACCACCTCATCAGTAGTATTAGTCCACCATGTAAATACAGTAGTCCGAGCACTTTTGCGATAGTTAGATCGATTGTATGCCCTTGTTTGATTGAATGAAGTGAATTGTTTGTTTTTTCCTCATGTGCATATGGGTAGTGTTTTCTTTTTAGACCCCCTCTATTCTTAAATCTCATTTTTTTAAACCCTCAGATGCCTCCGAGACGTGACCCCGGATTTACCTTCCCACCGGAGCTCATCCAGTTGATCCAGCAGCAGAACACATTGATGCAGTTGCTAGTCCAGAATCAGAATCAAGGAAACAACAACAACCCACCACCACCACCACCACCTGTTGATCACTTAGCCCGTTTTCTTAGGCTGAATCCGCCGGTGTTTTCCAGTAGCACCGAGCCGATAGTAGCAAATGATTGGCTCCGCAAGACAGCTAGAGAGTTGACCACAGCCGGATGCACAGATGCGGAGAAGGTGAAGTTTGCCACACATCAGCTTGAAGGACCCGCAGCATCATGGTGGGAGAATTTCACAGCCACTTTCCCTATCGACACTATCACATGGGACCAGTTTCAGCAGGCTTTTCGAACTGCCCATGTTTCAGCAGGAGCTATGGCCTTGAAGAAGCGAGAGTTTCGCAACTTGCGCCAAGGAGGACGGACAGTTGGCCAGTATGTGAAGGACTTTAGTAAATTAGCACGTTATGCCCCGGATGACGTTGCTACGGATGCAGCTAAGCAGGAGAAGTTTCTGGAAGGACTAAATGATGAGTTGAGCATGCAGTTGATGGTAGCAACCTTCAACAACTACCAGGAGTTGGTACATCGTGCTCTTATGACTGAAGGGAAGCAGCAACAAATTGAAAATCGCAAGAGGAAGTATGCACAAGGAAAGTACAATTCAGGAGCTCAGCAGAAGCCACGATTTACCCCTAGACCAGGAGGACATTTTCAACATACCCATGGAGGAGGTAGCTCGCACAATCACAATGGCACCAAAAATGATAATGGTAATGGAGGAAGCAACGGCCAGAACCGTACCAACCCATCAACCCCAGCCAAGAAAGACCTGAGCCAAGTCACTTGCTTTAAGTGTCAGAAGACCGGACATTATGCCAATGAATGTCCTGAAGGCCAGAATGGCAATGGAAGCTCTGGGAAGAAGCCGAACCCTTTCAACAGGGGACAGGTGAACCACGTTAACGTGGAGGAGGTTGAAGAGCAGCCGGATGCAGTAATAGGTAAGTTTTTTGTTAAGTCATTTACTGCACTCATTCTTTTTGATACTGGTGCATCACGTTCATACATATCAAGGGGATTTGTGGATAAGTATAACCTGCCCACTAAGGTTCTTAGAACACCTATGCTAGTAAGCTCACCAGGAATGGAGTATATGGCCAGTCAAGGATGTTTCCAAATGCCATTAAGTATAGGAAGGCATATTTTCCCAACGGATTTAATTATTTTGGAATCCCAAGGTTTGGATGTAATTCTCGGTATGGATTGGCTGTCGATGTATGGGGGAAACATCGATTACGCCAGTAAGACAATTTTGCTTACGACGCCAGAAGGAAGAAGGATCAAGTATGTATCCCGGCATGCGCCAAATAGGACACAAGTAAATTCCTTATCAGGAGTTGTGCAGGAGGAAGTACCAGTGGTAAGGGATTTCCCTGACGTATTTCCAGAAGAGTTGCCAGGCATGCCACCGGATAGAGATATTGAGTTTTTGATTAAGCTTTTGCCAGGCACAGGGCCAATATCGAAGAGACCATACAGGATGCCCGCAAAGGATTTGGTGGAGATTAAGAAGCAAATTAAGGAGTTACTGGATAAAGGTTACATTCACCCAAGTTCGTCGCCTTGGGGATCACCAGTACTTCTAGTGGAGAAAAAGGATGGATCGTTAAGGATGGTTGTTGATTATCATGGGTTGAATGAAGTAACGATCAAAAACAAGTACCCACTACCAATGATCAATGATCTGTTTGATCGATTGCAAGGAGCTAAAGTGTTTTCCAAGATCGATTTGCGATCAGGGTACCATCAATTGAAGATTCGGGAGCAAGACATACCTAAGACAGCATTGACCACAAGATATGGGCTGTATGAGTACACCATTATGTCATTTGGTCTGACTAACGCACCTGCCTATTTTATGAACATGATGAACAAAAGTGTTTATGGAGTTTTTGGATAAGTTCGTCGTAGTGTTCATTGATGATATCCTTGTTTACTCGAAGAATGAGGAGGAGCATAAGGAGCACTTGCGTTTGGTACTTGGTAAGCTCAGAGAACACCAGTTATATGCCAAGTTTAGCAAATGTGAGTTTTGGTTGAAAGAAGTTGGATTTCTTGGACACGTTATATCCGGAGAAGGTATAGCAGTAGATCCCACTAAGGTTGATACCGTGACAAATTGGGAAGCCCCAACAACAGTTGGAGAGATCCGGAGTTTTCTTGGACTCGCAGGATACTACCAGAGATTCATTGATAATTTCTCAAAGATTGCGAAGCCTATGACGGAGTTGTTGAAAAAGGATACCAAGTTCATATGGACTGAGGAGTGTGAGGCTAGTTTCCAGGAGTTGAAGAAACGTTTGGTTACCTCACCAGTATTGATTTTGTCAGATCAGACCAAGGATTATGATGTGTATTGCGACGCTTCACATCGAGGACTTGGAGCAATGCTTATGCAGGAAGGAAGAGTGGTTTCCTATGCCTCACGACAGCTTAAGCCGCATGAGTTAAATTATGCTATGCATGATTTGGAGTTAGCAGCCGTAGTGCATGCATTGAAAACATGGAGACATTTCCTCATTGGAAATCATTGTGAGGTGTACACGGATCACAAGAGTTTGAAATACATTTTCACGCAGAAGGAGTTAAACCTCAGACAAAGGAGATAATTGGAGCTCATCAAGGATTATGATATGAGATTGCATTACCATCCCGGGAAGGCTAATGTAGTAGCTGACGCATTGAGCCGTAAGAGCCATGTCAATACACTAATAACGGGAGAAATACCAAAGGAGTTAGCTGAGGATCTTCGTGAGCTATGTTTGGAAATAGTTCCGAGAGGCTATGTAGCAGCATTGGAGATTTAGTCAACTTTGATGGACAAAATCAGAGAAGCTCAGAAGACTGACAAGGATATTGCCTCTATAAAGGAGAAAATGAGCGAAGGAAAGGCTAAAGGATTTCGTGAGGATGAGCACGACACCCTATGGTTTGAAGACCGTGTTTATGTGCCCAATGACTCGGAGATCAGGAAGTTGATTCTGCAAGAGGCACACGACTCACCATATTCGATTCACCCAGGAAATACCAAGATGTATTTGGATTTGAAGGATACTTTCTGGTGGACCGGAATGAAGAAAGACATTGCGGAGTATGTAGCAGTTTGTGATGTATGTCAGAGAGTAAAGGCAGAGCATCAGAAGCCAGCAGGATTGTTACAGCCATTGCCGATACCCGAATGGAAGTGGGATAAGTTAGGCATGGATTTTATCACGGGATTACCCAGGACTCGTTCAGGCTATGACTCGATTTGGGTTGTAGTTGATCGGTTGACGAAAGTAGCTCATTTCATCCCGGTAAAGACCACTTACACCAGTGCTAAGTTGGCAAAGATATACATGACCAAGATTGTATGCTTACATGGAGTTCGGAGGAGTATAGTATCAGACAGAGGAACCCAGTTTACCTCAAAGTTCTGGAATCAGTTGCACGAAACTTTGGGTACCAGGCTAGAGTTCAACACAGCTTTTCATCCGCAGACAGATGGACAGACCGAGAGAGTCAATCAGATTTTGGAGGATATGCTGAGAGCCTGTGCGCTAGATTATGGATCTAGTTGGGACGACAATTTGCCATATGCAGAATTCTCTTACAACAACAGCTATCAATCCAGTTTAAAGATGGCCCCTTTCGAAGCCTTGTACAGAAGGAGGTGCGGGACACCGTTGTCGTGGGATGAAGTTGGAGACCGTCAGTTGTTCGGGCCTGATTTGATTAAGGAGTCTGAACAGAAGGTGAAGTTGATTCGCGATAGGCTTAAGGTAGCCCAGTCCAGGAAGAAAAGCTACGCAGATTCTAAGCGCAAGGAGACAGTTTACGAAGTCGGAGACCGAGTTTATCTTCGAGTATCCCCACTTCAGGGAATAAAGCGTTTTGGTGTTAAGGGAAAGTTAGCGCCACGATTTGTAGGACCATACCGAGTATTGGAACGTATGGGAGAAGTGGCCTACAAGTTGGAATTGCCCGAAGGATTGTCAGGAGTTCATGATGTGTTCCACATTTCTCAGTTGAAGAAGTGCCACGCGGAGATGGCTGACATACCCTTGAGAGACACAGTGCTATTGGAAGCAATTCAGTTGGATAACAATTTGACCTATGAAGAGAAACCAGTTAAGATTCTCGAGTTTGCCAGCCGAGTCACCCGCAGCAAGGTTATCAAGTTTTGTAAAGTTCAGTGGAGCCACCACACGAAGGATGAAGCCACCTGGGAGCGAGAGGAGGATTTGCTCAAGGACCACCCTCACCTATTTTCTAGCCAACCCGAATCTCGAGGGCGAGATTCATCTTAAGGGGGGTAGGTTTGTAACATCCCAAATTTTCAATTTGGAATGTTATACACTAGATCATCATTGCATACCATACTTTATTTGCTTTTGGTTTGATCCTAGAAATTCTACGCAACTCAAGGACCCACGGAGAGAGTTGGGGATTTCGTTATTTTCATATTTGAGTTTTCTCAAATTTTGAGAATAGGATCATTTGATTTTAATTATTTTATCATTAATTATTTCTATTACAAAAATATGAGAGAGGGAATAAAATGACTTTCCCAAAATAAAGAAATATTGAGGATTAAATAATAAAATCAAATAAGATTTTATTTCGGAGTTTTGTGTTATTTTATTTGAATTTAGGAAAAATGCGTGTTTTTCAAAATTGCATTTAGGCCCCAAATAAATGTTCACTTTGTTCGTCTTGATTTTAGAAACCGGGAAAATTTTATTTCAGGATTTTTGGAGTCCGTTTAGTATTTCTTTTATTTGTTTTTCTACGTGAAATATATATTAAAAAAAAACGCAACCGACCTACGGGCCGTGTCCGACCCGGACACTAGGCCCGTCCACGCTTTATAAGCCGGGGAGCCCAGCCCGGGAACTCCCAAACCCTAGCGCCGCCGCCGCCTTCGCCGCCGTCGCCGCCAACCGCCGCCGCCACCGGAGCACCGCCGCCGCCCGCCGGATCCGTCGCCGGAGTTGCTGGAGGTAGTTTCTTTTTTAGTCGCCGGTTTTCCCCGAAAAACCGTTCGGTTTTTCAATGGTTTTGTTCGTTTTTTAGTTTCGGTTTTTTTAAATAGATCAGTTTTTCCGATTTATTTAAATAGTGAGCGTTCGTTCGTTCGTTCTAGCGAACGTTCGTCGTTTTTCTTTTCTCGGATTAAATCTGCGATTGTTCTGATCGCGATTTCTGATCCGATTTTCATTTTAGTATAACTTTTCGCTCGTTTATCGGAATCAGGCGATTCAAGCGCCTGGAGTTACATCTGGAAACCCTTTATCCGTTTAACCAACTCAAACAAGTGTTTGCTTCTGTAAAATTTGACCTAGATCCAGATTAGTAGAACGAAGTTTGTTTCTTTCGCCGTTTGACTTTTGTTGCTTCGTTTGATTTGATTCTTTTTGCAAACCGGAGTTCTTAAGTTGAACCTTCTGGTTAGATCTCTTATTTGAGTTTTACCTGTGTATTAGTTGAGTACTTATTGTATGCTTGTTTGTTTGTCTGTGATAGAATACCCGGAGTGCGCCGCCTATTACTTCGAATCTCTAGGTTTCACGGATCATCAGCAAGGCAAGTAACACTTTGATCATGCTTTCCAACTACCCAGTTTTATTGCGTTAGATCAATCCTCACACATTGCATGATTAGGATCTAATTAAATTGTGGGTTTGGAAAGTAGTTGAGGTAGTACCTATTACCTGTTGTATTATAAAACCTTTGGGAGTTACTTCTACGTTTGCCTATTATGCCATGCAATGCTAGTAGACGTGGATTGGATGAGTGAATATCAATGACAGATGTGAGTTTGTTAATTAATGGTTTATCTAAGGTGGCAACTTAAACACACATCTGGGTGGATTAAGGTACCTGGATATTCCAGGATTGCCTGTTTTCTTTTGGACCGCCACCCAGGCCCAAAGTGATCATGAGATTTTTCATACTAGAAACTTCCGTGTGCAGCCACAAGCTATTATGGGCTCGAGCATAGTTGATTAAGTCGTGCGAACTCTTACATGGTAGACTAGCAGATGTAGGGGAAAGTAGGTGTAACGGTCTAGCCATCGTAAGGTGCTAGCGCTTCTGAAAGACTATGTCTCGGTCATCCGTTTCTCAAACACCATGTAGTGCGAGAAACCAAACGGAGGCGACCGAGTCTTGTGGGGAAAAGTGCGCAAACCTCTGCAGAGTGTATAAACTAATCATGGTTAGCCATGTCCCCGGTTATGGACATCTTGAGTATCTAGTACTTGGATTATCATGTGAATCTCAACATGTTACTATAAAATTAAGTTTGACGGGTTTGTTTAATGATGTTTAATTGGGATTGAGGATGCTGTCAACCATTCTCAATGTTTCACAACTACCATGATAGTGAAATAAAATTTATTCCTTTGTAGTAGGGAAAAATTTGCTTTACGCAAAACTGTAACCATAGAGCTTTCCACCAGCCAAATATGCATATAGTATAGCTGTTTCATTCCATTACTCTCTATGTGTTACTTTGCCAGCATATTCCATGTGCTGGCCCGTTTTCGGGCCGCAACGTTAATGTTGCAGATTTTTCAGACGACGATTAAGGAGTTTTAGGTCGTGGTTCTATACTCAGTGATGCCGTTGGAGTTGATGGACTCACTTATCTTCTAAGCCTTCCGCTGTTATCGTTATTAGATGGCCTTAAGCCATATTTATTGTAATAAGTTCTCTATTGAGACACTCGATGTAATAGGTGTGTGATTGCTACTTTGTTATAAATCCTTCAAGTACTGTGTGGTGTCAGCATTACTGATCCAGGGATGACACCTGAGCACAGAGATCAGACTGTTTGAGGTCTGGTCACTACAGGAGCGCACCCACCGCGCGGGCCGGAAGCGGCAGTGGTGGTGGTGGTGGAGGTCGCCCTGCCGGAATGATCCGTGGTCGAGCACATTGCGTGCCGGCCTCTTCTTCCACGATCCGAGCCAACACTGCCGCGCGTGTGATGCTTGACGGCTCTTGGAGGCGAACCGTAGCCCGCAGATCGTCGTGCAGACCCAGCAGGAACTGTGTGACGAACAGCTTGGGGTTGAGCGTCGCATCCAGGGCGAGCAGGTGGTACATGTGGGTCTCGAACGCCATCCTGTACTCGGTGATGGTGCTGGTTTGGCGAAGGTGCATCAACTTGTGCATCTCCATCTCGAATTCGTCTGGAGTGAATTCACTGATGACGGCCGCGGCGAACTCTTCCCACGTCGGCGAGCGATGTGTCTGTCGGTACGCCTGGTACCAGCGCGCGGCGTGGCCGTCGATGTAGGGCGAGGCCGTGGTCACCCAGCTGTGCAGAGGAACACGGTACATGTCGAAATAGGTGATGCAGCGGTCGATCCAGAGGCTTGGCGCGTCGCTGTCGAAGTGTGGGAAGTCATGCTTCGGCGGCTTGATCGTGTACTCCTCGCGCTGCCCGGTGTGCGCCTCGCGGCTCGCCATGAACGCGGCGGACTGCCCCACGCCCCCATACGGCATGGTGTGCTGAGTGGGTAACAGGGGAGGGCCATTGTTGGCGAGGCGGACGGCTGGACCTTGAGGCCAAGATCTGCGGGCGTGCTCCAGCGACGTCACCACAGAGGCCTGGGTGTCGCCGTCGTGGTGGTCGGCGGTGTGCGCTGGGTGGCGCTCCGCTGCGGGCGGCGAAGGTGGGAGGTCGCGCTGCTGCTGGCGAACCTCGTCGACGTCAGCTTGGGTGAGATCCAGTTGCTTGCGGATGTGCGCCAGATCCTCGGAGACTTGCGAACGTGATCTGGGCCTCGCGCTGCTTGTTGCTCGCAAGCATGGTCTCGTCGAAGCGCTTCAGGAGCGCCTGCAACATGGTCTTGAGCTCTCCCGTGGATTCTGTCATGGCGGTGATGATGTGACGAGACTGAGCAGAAGGTTTGCTGGGCGGCGCCGTCGCACTCGCTCCAAATCAGGCCAACCCCGCTGGGGATTTCGCGCGGATCTCGCCAGAGCAAGACCGCACCGGCAGTGGTGGATGTTACGGCTTGATCGAGAGGGTATGAGTGGCAGTGAAGAAAAAAATTGGGGGAGGGGGCGAAACCTAGCTCTGATTACCAAATGTCACGAGCTCATCCTTGCAAGGGATCGGAGAGGGGAAGGGGGATGAGATCGAGACTTGGAGAAGGGGGATTTCTTTCCAAGGGAGGAGGTACAGATTAGGTGAGAGGTTCAGAGACTTGACATAATTTCCACACACGCACACCTACTCGCTCCAGCTGGCTATATAGCCAGGCAACACTTGGCAACTCGCCTTACAGGTGGGTCCGTGCCAGTAGGCAGCGGGGCCCACCGAATCACACGTCCACCGCATCAGGTCCTGATGATGCCGGTGTGACAATGCAGCCCAGGCCACCAACCAAACAAGCCCTAGATCCCACACGAGCATACTCCAATTATTATTTTTGAAGCCCAATTTTTTAGCCACAGAAAGCAAGTGTCTAGAATGAACATGATTTTGTCTAGATTCAGACACTCTATTAACTCTCTGGGTCTTCATGACATGCCGTTGGTGGGTAGGAGGTTTACTTGGTGCAATGAACAAGAGCACACCATGATGGCTAGGTTGGATCGTCTTCTGTTCAACAATGTCTGGGAGGATATATTTCCTATCAGTGATCTGCTGCCGCTCAGTTCCAGCATCTCGGACCACTTTCCTCTTCTCCTAATGTGTTCCTGGGTCAGGCCAAAGGCTCGCCGCTTTCATTTTGAAAACTTCTAGGTTAAGCTGCCATGGTTTATGCATACGGTGAAAGCAACTTAGGAGGAGGACGTGGATGCCACTGATCCCATGTTGATCTTCAGTGTCAAACTGCAGCGTACGGCCAAATCTCTTCGTAGCTGGGGGCAAAGGAAACAAAGTTTCATGAACCTTCAATTCCAAATTGCCAACGAGCTGATTCTACGTCTTGATGGCGCACGGGAATTTAGGTCTCTGTCACGCGAAGAACGACTCCTAAAAGCTTTTCTAAAAGGAAAATGTCTCGCTCTTGCCTCTCTGGAAAGGATCCGTCTACGCTAGCGGGCTAGGGTGAGGGATTTGAAGGAGGGGGATGCGAACTCCAAATACTTTCATAGAAAGGCCAATGCCCGGAGGCGTAAGCATCATATACCTTTTTTCAGAGATGGGCAGCGAACAGTTTCAGACATGGATGAGAAATTCAATCTGGTGCGGGACTTCTACCGTGGTCTGATGGGCACACCTACGCCCCAACGGTCCTCTTTGAAGCTGGAGCAACTCAATTTCAATTGCCTTCCCCCCGATTTGGCACGTGGTCTCGAAGTGATGTTCACGGAAATAAAGGTCAAACAAGCGATAATGGATATGCCCTCGGATCGTGCGCGCCGGGCCGGATGGCTTCTCAGGCCTTTTTTACAAGGTGTGTTGGGATATTATTGCCAATGATTTCATGGTTGTCATGCTTGAGCTCTACAGGGGCAATTTTGCCTCTTTTGGTAGGCTTAATTCCTCGATAATTACTTTGTTGCCCAAGAAGGAGTGTTCGCTGCAAGTGGCTGATTTCAGGCCGATTAACTTAAATCCATGGATCTGCAAAAATCTTTGCTAAAGTTCTAGCCGTACGTCTTGCCCCTTTACTACCAGCCCTTATCTCACAAGTTTAGAGTGCTTTCATCAGCCACAGAAGTATTCATGAGAACTTCAAATTCATTCACAATGCTGCCAGAATTCTACATTGGAAGAAATCGCCTGCAGTTCTTATGAAGATTGATATTTCCAAAGCCTTTGATACCTTGTCCTGGGAGTTCATCATTCAGATATTGATAAGGAGAGCCTTTGGTCGGAGTTGGTGCTCTTGGGTCTGTGGCCTTTTGCGCACTGCGTCGTCTTCTGTGTTGGTCAACGGTGAGACTTGTGAGCCATTCTCACTTGGCCAAGGTGTGAGACAGGGGGACCCGTTGTCCCCCGCGCTCTTCATTCTTGCCATGGACACTTTGCAAGCGATGGTGCATTGGGCAGACCATAACAACCTGTTATCGGACTTAGGTCTCACCCCCAACGTTCCAAGGGCTTCCTTCTTTGCAGATGATGCAGTTCTATTTTTCAAACCTTACTCGACAGATATGGGGGTGATCTCAGCCCTCCTGAAGCTGTTTGGAGAAGCGTCTGGTCTTCACATCAATCTGCAAAAGAGCACTGTCACGTGTGTCAGGGGTGATGACTCCATTTCTGCTAGTGTGGCTCGGCACTTTGCCTGTCGGTTGAGGCCGTTTCCGCTTCAGTATATTGGGCTGCCACTGTCAATATACAGATTGAGGCGTCAAGACATTTTGCCACTCGTCGACAAGTTCTCCAACAAGATGAAGGGATGGAAACCCAAGCTAATGGCCCCTGCCGATCGCTTGACACTCATCCAATCGGTACTCATGGCTCTGCCAATCCACTTCATGTCAGTTCTGCCGTTGCCGGCATGGGTGCTGAAAATTATTAACAGGAGGTGTCACGAATTTTTATGGAAAGGTGACAGTGATATCAATGGCGGCCATTGTCTCTCCTACCGTGGTCGAGGGTGTGCATGCCCAAGGAGTGTGGGGGTCTGGGCGTTTTGAACCTCAAGTGCTTTGGCTATGCCCTCCGTTGTCGTTGGCCTTGTTTAAGGTGGGAGGTTGAGGAGAGGCCATGGAATCTACTGCCAGAGGATCTGGAAAAGGAGGTCTCTTACATCTTTAAGGTGGCCACTTGTATCCGCTTGGGGGATGGCAAGAGGCTAAATTCTGGACAGACAAGTGGCTGCCAGGAGGGAACTCCATACAGGATGTGGAGTTTCTACACCCAGGAGCAAATGCTCCTGGTGTGAACAGCAAAATCAAATAAATTCAAAAATAATTCAAAAAATTCTGAATTTTTTTGTGCCATACTTTCACAAATGTTTGTTGTGCCTGCAAAATTTCATCGCAAAATCACGTTGGTGGAAGGTGTGGTAAAAAAACAAAATCGATGCTCTGAAAATGTTACTTACAAAAGCATTTTAGAGCTCTGATTTTGTTTTTTGGCACGCCTTACACCAATGTGATTTCGCAATGAAATTTTGCGTGCACAACAAATATTTGTGAAAATATGTCACAAAAAAATTTCAGAATTTTTTAAACATTTTTTCTATTTTTTAATTTTACTATTCATACCAGGAGCATTTGCTCCTGGGTGTAGAAAGGTACTTCCGTTGCCTTATTCTCTTTTGTCAAGGACTTAGGAAAATCTGTCAAGGACGCTCTGTCAACAGGAATTGGATTAGGGATATCTCTGGAGGCAGGGTACAGGCTATGGCTCAATATCTTAAAATTTGGGACATTGTGCGAAGTACTTCATTGTCGGTGGAAGCTACAGATAGACTAGTTTGGAAGTGGACTGGAGACCACAAGTTCTCTGTTAGTAGTATGTATGGTCTGTTCTTTGCAGGGAATGTGCGCTTTGCATGCCATGGGCCGATTTGGAAATCCAAAGCACCACCAAGATGCAAAAATTTTATGTGGCTTGTCGTCCACCGTAGGTGTTTAACAGCGGATAATCTGGAACGCAGGGGTTGGCCTTCTAATGGATCTTGCCCGCTATGCCTCTTGGCACACGAAGATTGCACACATTTGTTTGTGCACTGCTGTTTCTCCTAGCAGGTTTGGATAAAATTCAGGGATTGGACGAGGGCTCCAGATGATAGCTTTGGTACTACGGAGGATTGGTGGCTGAATACGAGGAAGGAGGTCCACGAGCCGGAACGACGTAATTTTGACACTATCACAATCCTGCTACACTGGAGGATTTGGAAAGAACGGAATGCTCGGATCTTTGAGCAAGTGGCTAGTAGCGTGGACAGGGTGCTGGAACTAATCAGAGAACATATTGCAACTTGGAGGGCTGCTAGCTGCGTTGGCGATCTCTGCTGACTTGTTTTTCTTCTTCTTTGGTGTTTTCTGCTTGCCTCTTGTGGCTGGGTTTTGCCTCTGTTTATTCAGTGTGTATTCAGAGTTTAAACTCTGACGGCGGACAGTTCTGGATCGCCTAGACTGTCTAGCCCTGCTGTATTCTCCCATTTCTATCTAATAAAAGATCAGCCTATGGTCCTTCGAGATTTTCTAGCACTGGCCTATAAGTTAGAATTATTGAGTAAAACTAGATCCCACATGTTGTTCTTTTCTTTTTGCATTTTTGAATATTTATCACCATGGTTGCTGTTCTGATGTGTTGGTCCTATGGGGTCTTAGCACGACGACTTCCCGACTGTCTACTACAACAAGTTGTGCCTGGCTCCGACAAGGGACGATGACGGCGGCGCGTCTTCGGTTCGCTTCAGTGCTTGTAGTCGTCGCTAGGTGGTCTATGAATCTGGATATAATTTTTATTATTTCTAGTGTTCATTGTATTGTCATGATTGAAGATGAATAGATCAACAGTTTCTCGCAAAAGGGAATATTTATCGCCACAAGGACTTTTAAAACTAGATCTCATATTAAAAAGTTTCGACGGATATTCTACATACCATGATGAAAAGCAAAGTGTTTAGTATAAACATGCTTCCCTCACACAAACTGGTGGATTAACAGGTAGGTTGACCATTTGTTATGAATTGTATGTGTGATAAAACAAGTTTTCAAGTATATAATTGTGTGTATGTTTTTAAAATGTTCTTATACAGTTTAAAATGTTTGCACTTGTATTTTTTAAAAGACAAATCAGCGTGATAAAAGTATTCCCTCTGTCTCAAGAGATATATTAATGTAAAAAATTATCTTATATTTTGAGACAGAGGGTGTAACTTGCAATACAAACCTGTATATTTCACCATATTACGAGCTGTTAAGAAGAAACTAGTGTACTTGTATCTTCCCTATACTCCACCTAACTTGCTAGCGACTCACCAAGTTTGTTTCGCGGCTAACATTCAGAACACTTACATCCATTTGCTAATCATGTCGCGAAATGATTCTCACTCTTGTCAGCACAGTGCGAGTACCGTGGAGCCCCAACTCGAATTAGAGCAACATCTTCAGCGTAGGAAATTTCTGTTCATCCAATGGAGGGCCAGAGCAAAGGCCTTCCAGTCTCCACAAGCCCCAGCTCTAACCTGCACAATAGTGGAGCTGCCATCGCTCAAGAAAAAACATCCACAATGATCTCGAATACTAGACAATCACCTCTTCGCCTCACCGGGAACATGTAGGTTTAACCGGCGTGTGCATGGTTATGGTTCTGTTTGTTAGCAACTGTTACTATCTGAGTGTTAAGACTAGATAGGGGGTGAAAAGTTCTACACGCAGTTTTATAAGTTGGAAATTTTAGGCAACTATCTCGTGGATTCTTAAAACTAAACAAACAAGCCAACACATTACAGTAGCAGGAAAAAAATCCAAGTAAGAGTTTTGAGTTTAGAAATTGCTAACATAAGGGGCGCGACGATGTTCATGGTTCGGATAGTTGGCGTTATCCTACTCCACATTGATGGAGACTTCGAACTAAATAGTTCTAGGATCATAAGAATCCTGACCTTGTCATGCACCAAGCGATCTACCGAGTCCAATTAACCTATTTCACCATGGATTTGTCAAGCCTCACTCGGGTAGATCTTTGCACTTAGATCAGATTCAAATTCTGAAGCTATTTTGCATTAGTAGATCGTTGATCTCTTTTAAAAGGGCAGCCCCAGTGCATGTAGCTCCCGCTTGCGCAGGGTCTGGGGAAGGGTCCGACCACTTTGGGTCTATTGTACGCAGCCTTTCCCTACATTTCTGCAAGAGGCTGTTTCCAGGACTTGAACCCGTGACCTCATGGTCACAAGGCAGCAGCTTTACCACTGCGCCAAGGCTCCCTAGATCGTTGATCTCTTTTGCGCCACCAATTTACTAGGATAGAATCGATAATGATCTGCAAAACGATTCATATGATACATCAGCAATGACTCCTTATTGACAGAAAGCAAGTGCAAAGAGCAATATTGCTGCTTGTGCAACAAGTACCTGATTAATGTGCGCAGCAACACATGGGATGACCAGAAGTCCAGACTCCCCAAGAGCACCTCCAAGCTGCTCAACCACAGCAACCAGCACTGGCAATGTTTTCTGTACGAGATCAAGAAAATTAAGCAGAAGCTAGAATATACAGAATTTGGTGTCACACGGAGAGAATAATAATTGCATGTTTAGCAAATTTTACTATTACAACCGCAATTAGCGAGCACACTTTGATTCAGCCGGATGCATTCCCAAATAGGGTGGTATGATTAGGACCATGAAGACACACTTCATCGACTCTGCTTCTGCTACTCTGTGTGTCTAGTGATAACCCCGTGATCGACGACTTGTAGTGATTCCATGGTTAAGCAGTAAATTTCCTTTTGAAATTATGCTACCTTAGCCTAGTTGTTTCCCAGCAGGTAATTCTGTATCAGTTTACATTGTCTTACATGTATAGATCATCTAACCTTAGTGTTAACCCCTAAGTGTTTTGTGCAACTTGAGTCAACGTTAGTGGTGTCAACTGCAATTTACTCAAATTTTTATTCTGCTGCTGATGATGAAGACTGACCTGACTGGCCACCAAAATGACAGCTCGTGCATACTCTTTTCTCGCAAAGACTGACTCTTCCTTCTGTTTAAGACATGACAAGACCTGCAGTGTTGTAGCATTGAATGCCAGCAGAGCAAGATGTAGAAGCCTGTGACAGGAAATATGCCTCCATTAGAGAATCAGATTTGATACTAGATTTCCAACAATAATAAGCAGCAAATCCTATCCAAAGCAGAAAACGCTATAACTCGTCAGTGGCCACAAAAATACCTAGTTAACAGTCACTACGAGCATGAAGCAGGGCACGGGTACGCTTTTTTATCAAACAATTTTGTATCGAACAAAGTAGGCAAGTTTTCATTATTTCTTTTTACATATATTATTTCAATTTGGTTGCTGATTACTTAGTAAGTGTAAACTGAGTAACATGTGCCCAATCCCGTCCAAAATGATACTACCGGTAACCGGTATACAAAAAGTACCATTATCACTATATTATCTATCGCTCAATAACACCTGTAGGTGCCTCAGTATATCAAATTGTAACCAATTGGAGATGCAACTTGTAATGCAAGTGTTGAGTAAAGGTGAACAAATTGTGAGCATAATTCTAGTAGGCTGGAGGACAGGAATTCAATTAATTACCAAAAGTGAAAACATACAGTTATATTCGGTCCAGACTAGAGAAGTGGTAACAACTGTTACTAGTTTGATAATTGTGAAAAAATATTGCAAGCGTGATAGTATGAAATGATTTCAACCACAAACTTCACCTAGTCAAAATGACATAATGGCACAACATGGTCTAGGCATACAGTATTCTACAGATGCTGAACAACGTTTTCTAATAGTTACATAAATTTTGAAAAATTGAAACTACAATAAGGTCAGATAAAAAAATCATACACTCCAATAGTCACAATAACAGCGAAAGCTTTTGGTTTAACGGACAATAGCAGCGATCTTGATCTACTTACTTGTATCCATGGGACCTGTGAAATGGAAACATGTAAAGAGTGTCCTTCAATCAGTGTACATAGGCGAATTTGTAATAGACAGAAATTAAAAGAACAACATAAAAGCAAGAGCAACCCCCAAAACTTTCTTCCCCTTTAAAGCTAAAATGTGGTTCTCGGTTCTGCAGACCTGCTCTATCTGAAAAGTTGGACTTGTATGGTTTTTTTCAGTTGGATTTGTACGTTTGCTCTACAGCCTTCTGCTGGGCAATCTGGAAAACAAGGAATAAGGCTGTTTTGTGGACAGGTTTGCAGAACAATTCAGACAAGAGGAACTTGCTGGACGGGGCGACGGCGCTCCGGAGCACAGTGGTGCGGGCACATGAAGCTGCGTGGACTCATACGGCTGGTGCTACTCTGCAGATAACTGAAGCTGGTGAAAATGCTACATCTGAGGAGTCTGATGACGAATGAAGATCAGGAAAATGGTTGTCATCTTCTGCTGATGAAATGCCTGAGAGGTGTCTTGAGAGGCCGCTTGCTGGGTGATCTAGTGCTTGCCCTTTGTTAAACTTGTTGATTTTGGGCCCTAGGTTGGGTGGTCTGTATATTTGATGTGACTATGCTCAGGTTAGGGGGCTGTGGCCTCGTAGCACTCTTTTGCTTTTCTTTGTTTACATAAGTTTTATGCTTTGTTTTGTGTTTGAACTGCTATTCCGTTATGCAAAAAGTAATGGAACCTGACTCCCCTTTGGGAGGCGTATGGAAAAGAAAAAAGGCTTTCTCTACTATCAGATGTCTCAAAATACTTCATTTCGATCACCAATCATAAATTAGCCACTCACTAAGGTAAACAAATTTGCTTCCAAAACAACCTGTCTAGATCGAAATAGGATAATAAAGGTCAACATAAAATCATTTCCAACTACAGTACGCTACAGCTAAAACGCTGTAGTTTCCTGCACTACTCCATAGCATTCTCCTAAAAATTAGTTCCATTGTCCCGATTTGGTGTTTACTCTGTTTTCTCTTTAGTGAAATTCCAGTATGCGTGCACCCAGCATCATCTCTCATGCATTGATCTGTATAACTATTCAGATTGCTACAAATGCAAAGAAATTCCCATTGCACATGCATGATATATTTCAAACAATTGATATGAATAATCTGACTAATGATTTGATACTAGAGAATTTATGAAATAATTTCAGGTGCCCGTTACATTTATACATTTCCCAGCTTGCAGAGTGCTGGAGATTAAAGTGTCACATAAAATCATTACTAGTGTAATGCCCGAACAGCTTCAATATCCCACCAACCACACCCCTTTCCAATTATCAGTGGATGAACTACTAGTATAGCCGAATTGTGTACAACAGGACAAACTAATACAACAAACTGGTGGACTTAATAATCAGTTAATATATTCATGCAAGAAAAAGAATGAGTGAAGTCATGCTAGAGACATACTAGGCTGAGAAGAACAGCACTTAAAACTGAAAAGCCCTGGCGATTTCCATCAACAAATTCAGCAATACCTACATAAGGAATACAAACAAGGACTCCAGATTAAGAACTTGCTAAGTGACAGCAATTTCAGAAAAGATATTAAATCCTGCGTACCTTTTGAGGTTTCTCGGGCAACCTGATAAAGAACAAACCATAAGTGTAGCTTCTATTATTTCAGGCTTGCACTAGAGCAGGAAAATTTTGCATTGCTCTGAACTAATAAAATAATTAGAATGAAGAAACGACTTCAAAACCAGACCCGCCATACTTCAGTTCAAAAACAGGAAGTGAAACTGACTGAAATACAAAATGCAAAGAAAAGTAATACTATGCAACTAAAGGAGATGAGTCCAAATACAGGCACCCCTGGACTCCTCCTTATTCTTCGTCATGAAACAAAAAATAGTTGCAATGTGCATTCCAGTTAAAGGTTTGATACCATATTTGCACTAACAGCAGATTCACGTGGATGCTCATTCGAACTGACTCTTAAACTATGCCAAAAAATGTGTTTATCATATAATTTTTTTCCACTGATACAGTTACAGTTTTACACACATGAGCATAAAAAACAGACTCTGTTCTTATTCAACTACAAAACTTAAAGTGCAATAAGAAAATTATGCACATAATTACACGATACATTGTATTGAAATAACAGAACAAAAGCCATGGAGTGGAGTACAAAGATATGAATAGCTACATACCTTGCCTAAAATAAGGGGGATTAAAAGAGTGTTGACCAGGCTTCTGAATAATTCCTTAGTAGGCAAAGACACTCCAGCTCCAGTGCCAATGTACTTTGCAAGAGACAAAGGTACCTAGTTCATGATCAAAGAAACATGATCAGGTTTTTCCTAAGCAGGGTAAGTTAACCTGTGGAAAGTAAAGGAAAAAATAAAAAATGATGGTTATCTTAAAACGATCCAAAAAAAACTTCAAAATCTCTGGAATTCTTCGTGACAAGACTAATAGAAGTTCATTACATATCATTATGAAAGATTTTGGTCGACAATCCAGCTTATCTTTCTTTACGGTTTAATCTATAGGACTGAGGGTTGCATTTTGTAACTCCTACACAAGAGTACAAGACGACAATTACATTTAAAATATAAAAGGAGATCAAGACTCGCATGAATTATCAAACTCAAATTGAACAAAAGAAAAATGAATAATATCTTTTTGTGTTTTTTAAATTTTCAAACGCTCAAATAAGTTAAGTATGTAACTCAATATTGAGTTTATTGCTTGAAACTTTCAATCGGTGGTGATGCTTGAAAACAAAAGGTTAATATCATAACAAAGTCGTGCTTACAAACATAATGCCCAGTAGATTGGATATGACTGTCATTGCAAGAGCAAGTGCGGAGTTGCCGCCAGCAAGCTACCCAGCAATGGTAAAATTGTGTTAGATTTGAATGGAACTGCCTATCCAAAAAAGAATATAAAGTAGTTGATGTTAATGGATGATGATTAGAGGCGAGTAGCACCTGTGTTAGTGTGACTCCACTTGATAATGTTGTTGGCATGCAACAAAACATAGCCAACCCTACAAGATGTGTTGTGGACATCAAACAAACTAGTTGCAGTTACAAAGGCATGGGCTGCCACATTGCAACAAGAAATGACAGGATAAAATTTTGAAAATCCTTATGAGAATAGGACAAATAAGCATGATGATGAGGCTTGTACCAGTAATAAATTCACGAGGGAAGAACTGAATTTGCACAAGAAATTGTGCAAGAAAAGGTGTGAACAACAGAATTGAGCCCTGAGATGAGACACGTAACAATAAAAGATGTCAGCAAAATGGGGGAACTAACAGTTGCATAAAATCGGAATGGCAACATTGGACTGCAAGTAAACAACACAAATGCTAGCGTGAAATGTGATCTGCAATAACATTAAGATCATAATGCAGGGAGTAAAAACTATTCGCAACATAGGCGGAGTTTTTTTTGTAACTAAAGTCATAGATAAAGTTTGATGCACCGACCAATAGAACCAAAGTCTGTACTAATGGAGAAGATTGGGCAATCCACATAAATCAACACCCCATCTCATTTGTGGCTCAACTTAGCTCCTATACCATATTACTCCCTCCGAGGGGGAAAATTGCATGCTCCAGCCAGTTCATCCAAAAGTCCGAACTGATGGAAAAGGGCGGGCAATATATTCCCTCACGTCGTTCCTCAAGCCTTGGCCGTGAGATCGATGTAGGCCGCAACTATTTTCATAAATAGCGTGTTGGCCGAGTCTTGAACCGAGACCTCTTGGCTCTAATATCATATTAAGTTCCATGCACCGACCAGTTGACCAAAGTCCAAACTGACGGAGAAGGTTGAATCCACATATACTTCAACAGTAGACACAGTTACATCCACAAAGTATCTCAATTAATAGAAATTGGCTACATATGACGCCGTTTCTAAAATTGAATGAAAAGTCATATTTCTAAGTTCCAAAAACTTACCAAGAAAAATCGTACATATAGGTATTGTGTGGAAACTGCCAATGTAAAATTTCATACAAAATTATAACCATTTGTGACCTGAGCAAAAATGTGAAAATAAGGAAGCTATAGTCACGGTTATTGTATCTTTCACATTTTCTTATTTTTACACAAGCGCAAATAGTCATAGTTTTTTTTATGAAAAATCACATAGTCTACCCGTCACCGATTTTTTTGTAGGTTTTTGAAACTTGAGAATACATTTTTTTCACTGAGTTCTGAAAGTGGGTTCATATGTCCCCATGAGCATACTATCAATTTTGGCCAGAGTCGTAGTAGATCAACAAGTGGAACAAACGAGGACTAAACACTAGGTCATACTAGTCCAAAGAGTCCAGCAGGCCAAGCTTGTAACGCTGCGCCAAGCTCCTTAGTGCGCAGAGTCAGCCCTATGCAAGAGAAAGCCATTACTGTAGGAAAACATAGCACCATGTGCGCTAGGTGAAGAAACCAAACCTGATATAATGAATATCCCAAAAGTGCTGTATTTTGACAGGGAATATTTGTGAGCAAGGCAACCAAGAGTTGGATCCAGGAGTCCCAAAGTCATCCCACCAATTAGAGCTAAGATAAGAAAGATAATAATCAATCCACTTAAGTTCATGACCTGAGATGTGCACAAACTATAGTGATAACGTCTGCAAAGCAAAATGGTGCAACGAATAAAGTATACAATTTGTACACCTTGACCTTAATGTTACAATACCAAGCAGTACTTGGTTCATATTCAAACAATCAAAATTGCTATGCGTTGAGAGAAAGAGAAAAAGAGAAACATCTAAATCTACGCCACTTTTCCGTTTGCAGACAAATGTCAGCATCATACTCAAGCAAAGCTACACACAACCTGGAGTTAATACTCCCTCTTTTATATACAAGGCCACTTTGTTTTTCGTGTCAAACTTTGTCTTATAATTTTGGTCAAGAAAATATGGGTTGTATATCGTAAAAAAATATATTATCAAAAAGTTCATTCAATTGTGCATCCAATGGCATACTTTGATGGCATATAACTCATATTTTGTTGGTAAAATGAATGGTCAAAGTTAGACATAAAAATATGAAATGGCCTTGTATTAGTAGATGGAGGGAGTACCTGCATTTCAAATACAGCTGGCCTAGAAAATGAACTGCACCTGAATTGACTCAGTGAGAATTCACAACTATTCGCATTACATTGCACACAGATATTCGCAGTGGAAATTACACGTCAGTAGAGTATGCAACTAGGAACCATACTGAGATCGCGCGGAAACAGGAAGCTCACCTAGCGGGAGGAAGTTGCTCCGCGCGAAGTCGAGCGCCGCGGCTCCGAGCGGGGGAGGCGTCGCGCGATTGCCTCCATCAGGACCTACCTGCGGCGGCGCGAGCCACTTGAGTTGGAACGAAGCAGGTGACAAGCTTAGGATAGAGTGGGTTTCGTGGAATTACCGGTTAGGCTCCTCCAGCGGCGACGCGCAGAGGTAGCAGGCGGAGGGGCGGCGGAGGAGGAGAGTAGGCGGCCGCGGTGAAAAGCAAGGCGTGTGAAGTCCCGTGGCGGAGGCCGGCGGGGAGGGGTGCGCGGAGGCGGAGCAGGGATGGGTGATGGGTTATCATCGCACTGGCTACTGGCTATAGATCCGGCGTGGCGTGCGCGACGCCGAATCGGGGTGGGGATGAGAGGAGCACCAGTGCTCTAGTCAGCAAGCGGAAAATTCACCGTCCTAGCGCATCCTGCAAATTCACCGTCCGAATCGGGAAAAAATCTTATAAGATCCGGGTCGTACCAAGGCAATTGGGAGACCCTCTATGCTCAAAAAAAAAAAAATTGGGAGACCCTCACCCGCGAGAGACGCGCGGCGATACGAATCTCAAAGCATCAGCCCCGTCTCGTTCCCCTACTTCCGTGTGCAAATCCTGATTCAATCTCGACGGCCCCCAAATTCCAGCCGCCGGTGTGCTACGCCCCTGCTGCTTGCCACATCGCCGCCGGCGTACTCCTCGACGCCAAGCACACCACCCCAGATCGGCACGCTCCATCCCGGTCGGCGGCCCAACTCGCGGCACTGCCCCAGCTACTTCTTCCCGCCGGCCACGGCGATGCTCCTCCACTTGCAGTGACGCCGGCAAACTACGCGGGCTGCACGCGCCCCTTGGCTACGGCCAAGCTTCTCGCGCGCTGGCGTGTTGATCTCCTTCAAGTTGGCTCCATCGGTTGTGGCCTAGCTACTGTACATTGACCTGCTAGCTGCATCTTGGCAAATAACTTCAAGTTCAGAGCATGACGGCTCATCTGCTGGTTGCAACACAAGCACATAACTATGTGCTCTGTCCATTTGCATCCTTTGCTCTTCTGGATATGCTTGTGCTGAAGTTATTCTCTTATTCATTGACAGAGTATATAGAAGAACCAAGAGGAAGATGATCACATGATGGCAAAAGGAAGACAGAAGAACCAAAAATCTGTTGGTGTGCATGCCTATGTCGATGAAGATTCAGTGCTTTGTAGAAATGTCCGCACAATTTGTTTCACTTAACTAGACCAAATAATCACGAACTCAAGTCAAGTAACTTAGTATTGTTGATGCTTTCTTATTTTGAAGAAAATATGCCCTAGAGGCAATAATAAAGTTATTATTTATTTCCTTATATCATGATAAATGTTTATTATTCATGCTAGAATTGTATTAACCGGAAACATAATACATGTGTGAATACATAGACAAACAGTATGTCACTAGTATGCTTCTACTTGACTAGCTCGTTGAATCAAAGATGGTTAAGTTTCCTAGCCATAGACATGAGTTGTCATTTGATTAACGGGATCACATCATTAGAAAATGATGTGATTGACTTGACACATTCCGTTATCATAACACTTGATCGTTTAGTTTGTTGCTATTGCTTTCTTCATGACTTATACATGTTCCTATGACTATGAGATTATGCAACTCCCGTTTACCGGAGGAACACTTTGTGTGCTACCAAACGTCACAACGTAACTGGGTGATTATAAAGGTACTCTACAGGTGTCTACGAAGGTACTTGTTGGGTTGGCGTATTTCGAGATTAAGATTTGTCACTCCGATTGTCGGAGAGGTATCTCTGGGCCCACTCAGTAATGCACATCACTATAAGCCTTGCAAGCATTGCAACTAATGAGTTAGTTGCGGGATGATGTGTTACGGAACGAGTAAAGAGACTTGCCGGTAACGAGATTGAACTAGGTATTGATATACCAACGATCGAATCTCGGGCAAGTAACATACCGATGGCAAAGGGAACAACGTATGTTGTTATGCGGTTTGACCGATAAAGATCTTCGTAGAATATGTGGGAGCCAATATGAGCATCCAGGTTCCGTATTGGTTATTGACCGGAGACGTGTCTCGGTCATGTCTACATAGTTCTCGAACTCATAGGGTCCGCACGCTTAAGGTTTCGATGACAGTTATATTATGAGTTTATGAGTTTTGATGTACCGAAGGAGTTCCGAGTCCCGGATGAGATCGGGGACATGACGAGGAGTCTCGAAATGGTCGAGACGTAAAGATCGATATATTGGACGACTATATTCGGACATCGGAAAGGTTCCGAGTGATTCGGGTATTTTTCGGAGTACCGGAGAGTTACGGGAATTCGCCGGGGAGTATATGGGCCTTATTGGGCCATACGGGAGTAGAGGAGACAGGCCAAAAGGAAGGAGGCCCCCCCCCCCTCTGGTCCGAATTGGACAAGGGGTGCATCCCACTTTTCCTTGTTCCTCTCCCCCTCTTTCCTTCTCTCCTACTCCAACAAGGGAAGGAGGAGTCCTACTCCCGGTGGGAGTAGGACTCCCCCCTTGGCGCGCCCTCCTCCTAGGCCGGCCGCCTTCCTCCCTTGCTCCTTTATATACGGGGGCAGGGGGCACCCCATAGACACAACAGTTGATCATTGATCTCTTAGCCGTGTGCGGTGCCCCCCTCCACCATAGTCCTCGATTAGGGGTGGAAATTGGTAGCGGATAATCCGAAATATCCGATGTTCGTATTCGAGAAAATGCCTATTCGTATCTGTTGAGGATATAACTACTGAGGGTAAACCACCAATGAGGGGCCGGTTCACCTTCAGTTATACTGAAGCCTAAGGAAACCCAGAAGATGGCGCTTTACGGATGAAGCTTAGAGGCCCAGAGCCCATAGGCGATTTAGGGCCCGTGATAGTAAACCGCCATGATTGTATAAATTTGCATTGTAAGATAAGAAAGAAGAGACCGAGGCGGACACTTATATGAGCCAGCCTCGGGACTCTGTAAACCGGCCAGGGTCCTCCTGAGTATATAAAGGGGTGACCCGGCGGCGGTTCAGGGACGGAAAACAACAACTCGAAGCCAGACAAAGCGGATTCGCTCCCTGGCCTTCGAAACCCCAGCAATACCAATCACAACTAGACGCGGGCTTTACCTTCATCGAAGGGGGCGAACTAGTATAAAACTCTCGTGTCCCCTTGTCCGATTTAACCCTTTCAAGCTAACCCGTAGCGATGGCTCCACGACTAAGTCCTTTCATGAGGACATCTGCCGTGACAATTCCACGATAGTTGGCGCCCATCGTAGGGCTATCGCACGATGGTTTCGAGTTCTTGAAGGGCAGCTTCGATGGACTTAAGGGATACGTTGTGGGCCGGATGACGAAGAGTCACCGCGGCAAGCTCTACATCGACAACGCAGGATGGGGTCCCGAAGCTAATTCAATCGAATACGGGTACCGGGTCCCCTTTGGTGGGATTCACGTCTTCATCGGCAAGATCGGTGAACCGGCCCCCGAGCCGGACACCTGCACCGACATCATCGAGACGGCTCGGCGTGCAAGTTCTTCACCGGTTCAGCCTAAGGCAAGGCATGTTTTCATAGGTGTCGTCCATGGTTCGGGTTACGAGGAGGAACCGGTCTCCGATGGAGAAACCATAGTCCGCAGTGATGACGAGTCTTCCGGAGAAACCGAATCGCTTTATCAGTTGTACGACGGCCAGATTGAGAGAGGATCCGAGGGCAACAGTATTCCGGATTCCCCCGGTCTGCCAAACCGGGCCTCTGTCTTCATGGCGGGCACACGACCGGCGCCTCATTCATCTACCGCCGCAGCAGTGCTCCCCGGTTCAACGACGGCCACGCCAGCAGGTGCAGGAAGCTCGGCGCCGCCTCCGGCCCAAGTCTTGTCTGAGTTGTTCGACGCTCTAGCGGCACTGATGTCCGCGGAGGTGGACGCAGCAGCCAGGGATCAGCACGATGCGGAGATTCTAAAAGTGAAAGATCAGATAGCCCAGGCTAAAGCGGACTTGGCAGCAGAGAACTCCAGGATGGCCACGGAGCGGGCCGAGTTGGAGGCATAGGCTTACCGGATTAGACTGGATCAGAATGCCTCGGAGGAGGTCATGAGAAGAAGGTACCGATCACGTCTCCCGTCGGTTTATGAGCCGCGGAATCTTTTCCACACGCCAGGTGCAGGAGCTGGTAACCAACCCACGCCAAACCGGGCGGGGGCACCGGAAGGAGGAGCGTCGGTTCAACCACGTGCAACAGAACTGCCTCGCCAGAACAACGTTGTACCATCAACGCCGCCCGGGCATTATTCCAACCCGTTGGATAATATTGTGGCCGCCGCTTCACGCCTGGCGGCCCTCCCAACCGACGGCGAATCACCAGTTGCAGTGGAAGCGCGCTGGGCCAGGGATCTCCTTCAGACAGCACTGAATCAACAGCAAGCGTATTCACACATCCGTGAGAGGATTCATTTCACTCCCCGTCCAAGCCGGAGTTATAGCAGACACGTGGAAGACGAACCGGCCGTGTCCAGTAGCGCACGCCACCGAAATTCACTGCGCGGGAACAACCCGGCTGGGGGAGGTGCTGATGCACAAGACGTTGTGGACCACGGCCGCGCACGGCGAGAGGCCGAGTTGACAGCTCGACACGAAGCACGACAACATACTCCGGTTCACCCCACTGCCTCCGTGGAGCCAGGGGTAATGTTCAGTTCCCTGGGGGTACCGTGTTTAGCTCCTGCATTGCGTAATGTGCGATTGCCCAAGGATTTCAAGGGACCTCGTAAGGTGCCAAATTACACCGCCGATTTGCAGCCAGAGGCGTGGGTAGAGAGCTATGAGATGGCAATGGAGATGTTAGATGTGGATGAGGCGGTTTGTGCTAAATATTTCACCATGATGTTGGAAGGAATAGCTCGCACTTGGTTGAAAAGCTTGCCGACCAACTCTATCGGTTCATGGGCCGAATTAAAGCGCCGGTTTATCCAGAACTTCAAGGATACGTGCAAGCAGCCGATGTCAATTGTGGATCTGGCTGCTTGTGTCTAGGAGGAAGGGGAATCCATGACCCATTGGGTCAAAAGGGTCTCGGCGATTTTACATTCATCAGATCGTATCAATGCAGACACTGCAGTGTTAACGTTAGAGGGCAACTGCCGCTTCAAGCCATTGAAACAGAAGTTGGGAAAGCTCAAACGCCACTGCAACGACATGTCAACACTCATGGCCGCTTTGGTTAAGTATGCCGATTCAGATAACACCAAGGATCCGGATTCAGGGGATGACAAACCGGAGAAAGGAAAGAAGAACGGCGGTGCAAAAGGGCATCACCACAACCAAGGAGGCCATGGGAATAACGGTAAGCGTAAAGCGGATAATTCAGATTTAGTGGCTAACACAAATATGCAGCGTCGCAAAGGTAAACCGCCCCAGCGCGGTGGAGGGATGAATCTGGAGCGTTTGTTAAACCAACCCTGCCCGAAGCATGGAACCAAGGAGGTCCCTTCCACACATCTTTGGAAGGATTGTCACATAATGAAGGAGTTCAAAAATTCTGATCTATACTAGTACGATCAGGATCCACCGGGCGGTTCAGGCCCAGGTTTCCACGGGGGCGGCGGTTCAAGCTCTGGATTTCAGAACAACCAGGGCCATCAGAACAACCATGGTAATAACCAACAGAATAATCAAGGGAATCAGCAACCGTCAGGTTACCAGAGTCACCCCAAGCAATTGCACAGTGGACATTACCATGTGTTCACTACCAGCCTGTGCAAGCGGGATCAGAAACTTCACAAGAGGGCAGTTAATGCTGTTGAACCGGCCGTACCACATTATCTATGATGGTCGGAGCAGCCTATTGTGTGGAGCAGAGAGGATCACCCGCCCCGGGTTGAAAATCCGGGCCAGCTAGCCTTGGTGGTAGCACCCCAAGTAGGGGGCTATAAGTTTACCAAGGTTCTGATGGATGGAGGGAGCAGTATCAACATCCTGTATTATGAGACTTTTCGTCGCATGGGGTTGACAGATAAGAATCTTAAACCGTCAAACACTATTTTTCATGGTGTAGTACCAGGTAAATCGGCATACCCTGTGGGGAAGATTGCTTTGGAAGTCGTGTTTGGAGATAAGCTTGACTCTAGGTCTGAGACGTTGACCTTTGAGGTGGTGAAAATCCAGTGTCCATATCACGCGCTATTTGGACGGCCGGCTTACGCGAAGTTCATGGCGAGACCCTATTATGTTTATCTACAACTCAAAATGCCAGTTATAAGGGGACGATCACAGTACATGGGAGTCGAAAGATTGCCTTGGATTGCGAGGAAGGTGAAGCGGCCTATGCTGAATCAGTTTGTGCAACAGAAGAGCTGAAATTCTATAAAGACAATGTTGATCCGGCGGACATGACCCCTCTGAAGAAGCCTACGACGGAGCATGACCCGGCCCTGACGTTCAAACCGGCTAATGAGACTAAACTCGTTGATTTCATCCCTGGTGATTCATCCAAGCAGTTTAGTATCAGTACAAATCTGGATCCGAAATAGGAAAGCGCGCTCATCGAGTTCATCCGTGAGAACCGGGACATCTTTGCATGGAAACCTTCTGACATGCCAGGTGTACCGAGGGAACTCGCTGAGCACACTCTAAATATTGATCCTAAGTTTAAACCGGTCAAGCAGTACTTTCACCGCTTTAACGAAGAAAGACGTAAGGCCATCGGCGAAGAGGTAGCCCGGCTGCTGGCAGCTGGGTTTATCGTCGAAGTGTTTCATCCCGAATGGTTGGCTAATCCGGTGCTTGTTCTTAAGAAAAATGGCACTTGGCATATGTGTGTGGACTACACTGATTTGAATAAAGCTTGCCCGGCAGATCCTTTCGCTCTCCCACGTATTGATCAGATCATTGATGCAACAGCAGGTTGTGAGCGCCTGAGTTTTCTGGATGCTTATTCAGGTTATCATCAGATTAAGATGGCAGTTAAGGACCAGGAGAAAACAGCCTTCATCACTCCCTTTGGAGCCTTCTGCTATGTTTCTATGCCCTTTGGGCTCAAGAGTGCCCAAGCAACCTACCAGCGTTGTGTGCAAAATTGTCTTCACAACCAGATCGGGTGTAATGTTCATGCCTATGTGGATGATATCATGGTGAAATCCAGGAAGCAGGAAACCCTGATAAATGATCTCAAGGAGACGTTCGACAATCTTCGGGTTTACAAGATGATGCTCAACCCGAACAAATGCGTTTTTGGTGTTCCGGCAGGCAAACTCTTGGGTTTTCTTGTGTCTAACAGGGGTATTGAGGCCAATCCGGAAAAGATCAAAGCAATCACATCCTTGGCTAAACCGGCGTGTATCAATGATGTTTAGCGTCTGGCAGGCCGGATTACAGCCCTCAGCCGATTTATTAGCCGTTTGGGAAAGAAGGCGATTCCCCTGTATCAGATGTTGAAGAAAACGGATAAATTCGTCTGGACTGACGCCGCCAATGCAGCATTAAGCGAGAGCTAGCTGAACCGCCAGTCCTCGCTGCTCCAGTTGATAATGAGCCTCTATTGTTGTACGTGGCTGCCAATGCCCGGGCGGTCAGTGTGGCGATTGTGGTTGAGCGTAAGGAGGCCGGAAAATAATATCCGGTTCAACGACCAGTTTATTATATTAGTGAGGTACTGATCGAATCAAAGCAAAGATATCCGCATTGGCAGAAGCTAGTGTATGGAGTTTTTATGGCAAGTAGGAAACTCAAGCAATATTTTCAAGGTCATCCTATCAGAGTGGTCAGTTCTGCTCCCTTAGGCGATATAATCCAGAATAGAGAGGCAACTGGCCAGGTTGCGAAGTGGGCGATCGAGCTTGGTCCCCATGGTTTGAAGTATACACCCCGAACAACCATCAAATCTCAGGCGCTTGTAGACTTCATTAATGATTGGACCGAGTTACAGGCACCAGAAGACAAACCGGACAATACATACTGGACCATTCACTTTGATGGATCCAGGCAGCTGGAAGGCTCGGGGGCTGGAGTTGTCCTCACTTCCCCTCGAGGAGATAAGATTTGTTATGTTCTCCGCTTAATGTTTCCTTGTACTAACAATGCAGCGGAGTATGAGGCCTTGCTCCACGGTCTTCGTGTAGCTAAAGAAATGAACTTGAGTCGGGTTTGATGCTTTGGAGATTCTGATCTGGTGGCTCAGCAAGTTTCTGGTACTTGGGATTCTAAAGACCCGCTCATGGCGGCTTATAGGCGCGAGGTGGATATTGTAGCAGGTCACTTTAAGGGTTATCAGGTGGAGCACATCGACCGGCGCAAGAATGAAGCAGCAAATGCTCTAAGCCGACTGGGATCTCAGCGTAAACCGGTACCACCTAATACCTTTCTAGATATCTTGCATAACCCGTCTGTAAAGTTGCCTACAGAGGATGATCTAGCCGTTCCTGATCAGGAGGCCCAGTTGGTAGGCGTTTTACATGCCACTCCGGATTGGACAGTTCCATATTTGGCGTATCTGAACCGGGGCGAACTACTAGAAGACAAACTTTTTGCCAGGCAGATAGTCCGGCGGTCCAAGTCTATGGTTGTTCACAATGGCGAGTTGCACCGTCACAGCGTTTCAGGCGTATTCCAACATTGTGTTTCTCCTGAAGAAGGACAAAAGATTCTACGGGAAATCCATGAAGGGGATTGCGGCCACCATGCCAGCTCAAAGTCCTTGGTTGCTAAGGCTTTCCGACACGGGTTCTACTGGTTGACAGCTCATTCTGATGCGGAAGACTTGGTAAAGCGGTGTGACGCTTGTCAGAAATTTTCATGTCGTGCTCATGTTCCTTCTCAGGAGTTACACATGATCCCCATCACTTGGCCGTTTGTGACTTGGGGGCTTGATATGGTTGGACCCTTTAAGCGTTCTAAGGACAAAAAGACCCACCTGTTGGTGGCGGTTGACAAGTTCACCAAATGGGTTGAAGCGGAGCCCGTCAGTAAATGTGATGCAGCCACGACGGTTCAATTTCTCAAAAAGATTATTTTTCATTTCGGCTTTCCACATAGCATCATCACAGATAATGGTACAAACCTTTCTAAAGGTGAGATGGCAGAGTTCTGCCAATGAGAGCACATCCGGCTTGATGTAGCGTCCGTGGCTCACCCCCAGTCTAATGGTCAAGCTGAGAGGGCGAATCAAGAAATCCTGAAGGGTATCAAGCGTCGGCTCATGGTCCCTTTGAAGCGAACGCCGGGTTGTTGGGTGGAGGAATTACCATCTGTGTTATGGAGCATAAATACTACCCAAACCGATCTACGGGATATACACCCTTTTTCCTGGTGTATGGGGCTGAGGCTGTCCTCCCAAGTGATATTCGTCACGACTCACCCCGGGTCGCGAATTATGTTGAAGCGGATAATGAGCAAGCACGCCAAGAGGCGCTGGACCTGTTAGATGAGAAGCGAGACATGGCTTTGGCTCGGTCGGCGGTTTATCAGCAAGACCTGCGGCGTTATCACAGCCGCCGGGTTAAGACAAGAACCTTTCAAGAAGGTGATTTGGTACTTCGACTCATTCAAGACCAGACTGATATGCATAAGTTATCCCCACCTTGGGGCCTTTTGTGGTCAGCAAAAATCTGCACAACGGATCATACTACCTCATTGACGTTCGAGAAGACTCACGTAGCTCTGAGGAGGAGACCCGGCGGCCATGGAACATAGCTCTCCTACGGCCTTATTACACTTGAAGCCACATGCTTTTCATATGTACATATTTCCACAATGTATATATTATGATTAATATAATAAACCGGCATCCTTGCTATCAAGCAGGGCCTCCGCTGTTCTTCCTTCAAATATCTGTTAACATGGGGGCTTCCTGTTCAAACATAGGTGTATTCACCAAAGAGAACATAGTGTTACTACCCTCTTGATGCGGTTATCACGCCATGACAAAGCTTGGGAGCTTCACACCCAAGGGGCCAAAGAGAGTCTTGTTGCTACGCACAACTCAAACATAGGCACCCATTGAGCACAGCTCACAAAGTTACTTGGGGGCTCTTTGCGTCAAATACCAAAGAGTTTGAAAGGACCCTTGTAGCTGGGTATCGACCCACGGCTTGGAAGCCTGGTGTATTCACCTAAAACCCCGGGTTAACCTGCCTTCATCAAGTAAGCCACTCCTATCCAGGTAATCCTGGCACGACCCGTCGAACGTTTGACAGTTACTCTCATTGAGACCCTGAACTTGTCAAAGTTAAAGCGATGATTGGTTAGTTGGAGGGCCATCTTAAAAGGCTTTGTCAAAATGGTTTAACTCAGTGGCCTGGCAGCCCATGAAAAGCCTCGATTTGGGCCTGGCAGCCCTCAGAAAGCCTGGACTACGGTTTTTTCTTTGCTTTTTGCCAAGTTTTTGTTTTTTTGTGAGGTCTACGTTAAACCGGAATTTTTTAACCCGGCATGGCTTATGGATCTTCTGTTAAAATATACAATTAAAGGTAATCCGGCATCCTTCAAAACCGGTCTGGCTTTGACACTTTGTCTCCAGCAATCGGCCGGTGTTCATCACAACCCGGTTCTATATCATACATATACACCAACATGGCATGGTAGAAGTTGGGTTTTCACCTTTCTTCAAATCACAATTGGTAAACCAACAACAATGTTTTATATTATAGGTATGATTTATTATTGCTGCAACCGTAGTTGCTTACTAAGTTGTGTTGGGTATTTTGACCCGTCCGGTGGTAAACCGCCTGGACAGATTTTCCTTATGCAGGCACAGAGATTGCATAATATTGTACAAATACATAAGCTAGTACTGAAATTCTCATGACAAATCAACGCAAAGTGTATCCCGCTGCACGAGGGCAATGGATCAAAGTATTTCCACTAGCTTATTACAAGGCGCTTGAAGGCCCAAAATATGGTGTTTCCAGCAGAACAAGGTTTATGGAGCATCACTCTAATTGCCTGATCAAGTCTCATTACCATGTTGATGCGAAGTTGATGGGTCATCTGGCGTCAGTTCAGCCTCCTCCTCCCCACCTAGCGGCTGGAAGTTTGTGGTGGTCCAGTCAATCTGGGTTAAGGCCTGAAAGATAGCTTCTTCACTGATAAGTTCTGACGGATCAATGTCAGGGGCATAAGTGTGCTTACGGTTTCCTGGAATAAGATTTTGCGCCTCCGGAATGATAGGGTTAACCCGTTTGTTGTTGGCATCATAATAAGACCGGTGAACCGTCAAGTTAGCATCTTCTGCCAGCTGACTCGCCAGAGGACGCATCTCCCTTGTCACTCTTTTAAGGGCTGCATCATCAAAATCTGCCCCATTTTCTTGTGTGCTTGGAAAGCCTTTGGCAAGGTCAACCGGATCCAAGTCAGCTATCCATGCTTTGGCTCGGGTAAGGGCCAACAAAGCGCCGGCCCTAGCAGCAGATCGCTTCACCTCTTCTAGCTGTGCTGGTACCATGGATAGCCTTGTCAGAGTGTCCTTGATCAGTTTTGGGGCCGGATTGTCATAGGAGGCTGCACAGATAACCCGTTGAGCACCGATGTAAAGTTGTTCCAGAAGAGTATATGCTGCTTTCAGCTTCATCCATACATCTGAGCCCAGATGAGTAATGCGTCTCCCTGCAACGGTTTAAGAATTTCATATTTCAACCGGCACCTTACAAGATGGGTATTTTAAATATTTTGCTAGGAGTACTTACCAAATACTGCGGAGGTCATGGCGTTCACTTGACGCTTTAACCCAGAAAGCTCTTCTGCCACCAGTTTAAGCACAGATTCGGCGTCTTCAGCCTGTTTCAGCAATGTCCCCTTTTTAGTGTCCCAGTTGGCACGTTCCGTCTTGAATTCTTCTTTCAGTCGTTCTATGGAAGTTAAAGCGGCTTGAAGTTCATCCTTGGCTTTGGAAGATTCTTCTTGGTGAGATTTGATACTTTCTTGAAGATCAGCAATTTGCGTCCGTTGATGGTTTATGTCAGCCTGCCAAAATCAAGAGGAGCATTTCAATATTTTATCAAAAGTCCCAAGGATTCATACAAGTTTCAATCCTGGCACTTGGGGGCTAATGCGGATTAGTTCTTTCTTACTGCTTATTCAAAGTCCCAAGGATTCATACAAGTTTCAATCCTGACACTTGGGGGCTAATGCCGATTAACTCTTTCTTACTGCTTATTCAAAGTCCCAAGGATTCATACAAGTTTCAATCCTGGCACTTGGGGGCTAATGTGTGTTTGTTCAAAAAACTTCAAAGTGAACAATGTGCAGTTTGGAAATTCAAAGTCCCGGTTTTGTTTTTACAAATTAAACCGACCCTTGGGGGCTACAGGATACAAGGCAGTTTAAATACAAAGATAAGGAGGAAAATGTTTACCTCATAACGTTCCTTCATCAGATTTACCAAGTCTGCCTCATTGTCTCGACTTGTGTAAAGCCGATTCAAGAATCCGGAATGAAGATCCTGGGCAGAAAGATTAGCATATTTTGACATATCAATTTCTGTCTTCCTCTTGCCCATTGAAATAAACTCATCCTTGGCAGTATGTTTTGCCAAGACAACTGGATCACCCGGAGCAGTATAAGCAGTACCAGTAACAATAACGTCATTGTCTTTGGCTGGGCTTGGCGGATTAGCACTTGACTTCAGTGGATCAGCAGCTGGACATGCATGTATAGCATGTGGACTTGAGGTATCTTCATGTATGGCCGGATCAGCTTCCGGCGGATTAGCATTGATAGTTGGCTCTGGCGGGATAAAATCATCCATGAGATTATCAAGATTTTTATCAAGATCCTCAGGAGCTTTCTCCGGTTCAACTTCACCGGTAGGGGCACTGGTCTTGGCCTTTTTACTCAAACGAGCTTGAGCACTAATATTAAAACAAATATTAGCATGGTCAACTAAGTTATGAAAGAGAAGGGAAGATTACACACTTACCCAGGGACGGTTTTCAGTGGAGGCAGCTGAGTGGTTGATGAACTGCCAAACGAATTAGAAGATGCCTGATAATTTGAATCAGATGAATTGAGAGGGCATCAGAAGAAACCTTTTAAAAGATAACGTTTTTCAGGAGAATAAGCAACCTCTGGACGACGTTTCCGGTTTGGGGTATGAGGTAAACCGGAAGAGGTGGCCTGTTGACCACTGTGCCGGGTTGTGCGATGCCCTTCGATTTGCTGTGTCTTCAAAGAAAGTTTTTGATCCAAATGAGCAACAGGGTGAGAGCATTTCACTTTCCGAACTGCACAACGAAATCGTTGAACCGACACAAGTTCTGAGTCAGAAGAAAGACAAATTACCTCAACATGATCTGCATGGCTGGCCTCCGCATCATCCTGGGAGTAATCATTATCAGTAAAATATATGGACAGAAGTCAAGGGAGTCAAATTTTACCTCTTCAACCGAGTCATCGACATCTTCTGGTGGTTCCGAAGACTCGACAGTTTTCTTTTTGGCAGCTTTTTTGATGACCTTGGTCATACCACGAGGAGCCTTAGCTACTTTGTCTTGAGTTTTCTTTTTCCAAAAAGAGCTACTGGCCTATGGGATTGCACAAAAGGATTATTATAGCAGTGTCAAAGCGGAGAAAGTTCAGGAAAAGTACAAGGTTAAAATATTTACCCCTGGCGGTTTGTTGGAGGCGTAAAAAGGACGCAGACCAATTTGAGTACATATGGCGAGCGGTTCGTCGAGTATTTTCTTTACACTTTCACTGATTTCATCATCTGATAGTTCTATTGAATTAAACCGTTGAGGATCATTGGTGTTGCTGGTGTATTCAAACATCAATCCGGGTCGGCAGCTTAAAGGGAGAATGCACCATGAAATCCAGCAACGGACGAGATCAACACCAGTTAAACCGTTGGCAAGGAGAGCCCGGAGTTTGGCGAGTTGAGATGCATAAGCCTATCGGTCTTTGGCAGGCAATCTCTGAGGTAAAGGGTGATTATTGCTGAGCCAGTGCGGACGGTAGCCCGGTAAAGGATTCTCTTCAGTAGGAGCAGTATTCTGACAGTAGAACCAAGTGTGGTTCCAGTCTTTGGGATGGCTGTGAAGTTTGGCGTGAGGAAAGTCAACCTCTTTCCTCTTTTGAATCGACACACCGCCAAGTTCAGTATTAGGTCCATCAGAAAATTCTGTCCGGCGGTTTAAGTGAAAGAGATCTAGAAAGAGATCGACAGTTCGTTCTTCTTGCAGATAAACCTCACAGAATACTTGGAAATTGCATATGTTGGACACAGAATTTGGTCCAATATCTTGAGGATGAAGTTGGAGCCTAGCAAGAACATCCCGGAAATTTTTTGATCCGGGAGGACTGAAACCTCGAGCTAAATGTTGCAAGAATACAATCACTTCTCCATCTTGAGGTTCAGGGGGCACTCAGGGCCAGGAACTCGCCAACGGAGGACATTTTTTGAGGCTAAAGCGCCGGTGGTGACATATTCATTGATTTGCGTTTCTGTGATCCGAGACGGAGCCCAGTTGTAAGCAGCAAATTGCTTCTTCATTTTACAAAGTCTGTAAAAGGAAAATGGACGGTTTACGATTGGCGGTTCGTATGTGTTTATCAAATGTTAAACCCACAATTCAAGGTATACGTATGAAGTGAACCGGGCATGGCTGTTCAAAGTCTAGATGGCGGTTTAAGAGAGGGCTAATGACATACGACGGATTATCAACACTAAAGGATAAACCGCCTTTTTGAGGCAGAACCCAAGATGAAAATTTGTTAAGTGTGGAACAAACAGGTTTCACAAGCTACAATTATTATTTTGGATCAAAACGGTTGCTCTGGAGGGAAAAATTTCTAGACCTAAAACAGTATAGAGAAGTTCATACACTCGAAGAGGGCTTCCAAACAATGGAAATGAGATCTATTTTATGCAAAATAAGCACAAACAATTGCCGCAGCAGTTCTACGTTGTTTTTACGATCTAAACAAGGCATTGGAGGTGAAAACTAACAAGGGTTTGCATCGGGTGGCGATGATCGCCGACGAACTCAACAAAGTTCCAATGCAGATCTGAGAAGGAGAAGGAGAAGAACTCACGGATGTGGACGAGCTGCCGAGGTTCGCCGTTGATTTCTGGTCAGAATCAGGTCGATGCAGCGGCCTGAGTCGGTGCGGACTGGAAGATCAACAACGATGGCGGCGGCGATACTTGAGGTCTTTGGGTCGTGAGGAGGAAGACGATGCGGTTTGGAAAGGGGGAAAATGGAAGGCACCCTGGTCTTATTTATAAGGAAGTGGGATAAAACAGCAGGCGCAAAAATCAAGGAATCGGAAGCGGAAAAATAGGATGCAGCTGTCACCTCGATCTTCGGGAGTTAATTAAAGAGAAGGGAATCTTTATAAAAACTTTTTATATAGGGATGACGTCACAATGATTTATTACAGTAACAGAAGATGACGTCATGGCGATTCACCAAAGTTCACAGGGAGAAGACGATATGGTGGTTTACGAGAATTGCCAAAAATTCAAGGATTGAAGATTGACATGAACAGGTTCAAACCAATTTGGGGCCTAATATTGAGGATATAACTACTGAGGGTAAACCGCCAACGAGGGGCCGGTTCACCTTCAGTTATACTGAAGCCTAAGGAAACCCGGAAGATGGCGCTTTACGGATGAAGCTTAGAGGCCCAGAGCCCACAGGCGATTTAGGGCCCGTGATAGTAAACCGCCATGATTGTATAAACTTGCATTGTAAGATAAGAAAGAAGAGACCGAGGCGGACACTTATATGAGCCAGCCTCAGGACTCTGTAAACCAGCCAGGGTCCTCCTGAGTATATAAAGGGGTGACCCGGCGGCGGTTCAGGGACGGAAAACAACAACTCGAAGCCAGACAAAGCGGATTCGCTCCCTGGCCTTCGAAACCCCAGCAATACCAATCACAACTAGACGTAGGCTTTACCTTCATCGAAGGGGGCGAACTAGTATAAAACTCTCGTGTCCCTTTGTCCGGTTTAACCCTTTCAAGCTAACCCGTAGCGATGGCTGCACGACTAAGTCCTTTCATGAGGACATCTGTCGTGACAATTCCATGACAGTATCCGAAACATCCGCATCCGAACCAAAATGGAAATGGAAATTATCCGTATCCGAATTTATTAAACAAATAAAAAATAAAATATGGTACGAGATTTTGAGACGAATATGGATATGGAAGTGGATATATCCGTATCCGAATAAGATTATGGGAGGTAATTTTCAAAATTCTAGACCCAATATTCCAATTATCCAACATAAAAGCCAAATAAGTGGTCAAATTTTACTCTTTATATGATTAAACTTATAAATTATTATGCATTACAATAGTATTTATTCATAAACCTATTTATCATTGACTTATTGTATGTCACAAGTTGATTATTTCAGGTCGCATAGCTATCGACTAATTTACTTAAGCAATATGTTGATATTATTCGTATCCGTTCCGAACCAAGAAAATATCCGATACGTATCCGTATTTGAATAATATCCGATCCGCATCCGTATCCGATAACATCCATATTCGGATTCGTATTCGTTTTGAAAATATGAAAATGGAAGTGGCAAGAGCACTATCCGATCCACATCCGATCCGTTTCCACCCCTATCCTCGATAATATTGTAGTGGTGCTTAGGTGAAGTCCTGCGACAGTAGAACATCAAGATCGTCACCACACCGTCGTGCTGACGGAACTCTTCCCCAACATTCTGCTGGATCGGAGTCCGGGGATCGTCATCGAGATAAATGTGTGCTAGAACTCGAAGGTGCCGTAGTTTCGGTGCTTGATCGGTCGGGCCGTGAAGACGTACGACTACATCAACCGCGTTGTGCTAACGCTTCCGCTTTCGGTCTACGAGGGTACGTGGACAACACTCTTCCCTCTCGTTGCTATGCAACACCATGATCTTGCGTGTGCGTAGGAAAAGTTATGAAATTACTACGTTCCCCAACATATTTTTCTTCTGAATTTTATCCTCGAGTCAAGATAGGATAGTTGAAGCACATTGTGGGGCTTTTTATTGTATAACTGAATTTGGTGTACATGTGAATAAAAGCTCCTAATATATGAAGCTCCTTATAATTTGGTGTCGACACTTGTGATAAAAAAGATTCTTTATCAGTCAAGAATACATCCTACAAGCATGTATGCCTATATGCTGATTTACAAGCTCACATGCACATCCATTTTTGAAAATAGTTTGCCTATCCTGAAACATAGAACTTGTGTGTTGTTGTTTTCCATTATATTAACAAAAACATACCACTTCTTCAGTACCACAAATTAGATTCAAGCAATAGTCTTGTAAATTTTCCATGAATGGGTGGATCCTAAAGTGCAGCCATATTTGGCAAAGGATCATGTACAAGCCTGCCTCAAGGACCCTAACAATGGCATGTCTTTGTTTATCACTTTATTCAACAAACAAGCAAGCAACAATACACACAGTAGATTGTATTCTTGGCTACTAAAAAATCTCTTTTATCACAAGAGTCGACACCAACAAATATAGACTACAAGGACGAGCAGTGCAACAAGAAACAATCAGGATTTGCAAGCTGAAAATATGGCAGCCCATCCATTGGAACCTCCTCTACCCACACCTCCTCCACTAATGGTGAGTACAACTTGTTGCAAACAATAGTTTGCCATTAATTTAATTCCTTTCACTAGTATGTACAGGAGCAGATTTAACACGCACATGTCTTTCTTCAGAAGCACACGGCCAAGTTTCAGTAAAGAATAGATAAATAGCATCAATCCTTTGTATTCTCCACTTCCAAAAAATCTCTTTTGCTCAATACCAGGAACTTCTATTCACAGTGTACATTAAATTATTTTACACAACAACATCTCAAATCACTGGCAAGATGTGCCAACTACAAAAAATAGCAACTCAAATCACTGACAAGATGAGCAAACTACAGAATTTTGTACAAACTACAAAGTTTCTTCCTTTGGCACATTTATCCTTGGTCATCACTGGCAACATCAGCAGCTCAAATCATTGGAAAGATCTACCCCTTGGTCATCACTGTTGGGGTTGTCTTCTTTGCAGACTCAGGTCAGTCCAGCCGCATGTGCCAAGATGCAGCCTACAGGTGTGGACGGCGGGCGAGCTGGACGGTGGTCGTGGACGGAGCGCCGGCGTATAGAGACGTAACGAGAAGACGAGCTGCGCCAAAAGATGACCTGCCGGCGCTGAGGAACACGGTCATGGACGGCGGGGGATAGGACCGGGGGCGGCGGCCACGACTGCGGCCGTGGCGGGCGAACACGAGAAGCGCCTCAAGGGCAAGCTTCTGGGGGTTGAGGAACGCCGGGGAGAGCAGCCGAGGTAGCGAGGGCGAAGGCAGCGGGGGCTGCCGCGGCGAGCGAGCGGAAGAAGATAAGGGGAATTGGGTTTTCTTAGCGGAATTCGGGATTCTGTTAGCGAAACAGAGGATAAATGGCCTACGCGCTTTAAGATTCGCCTTTGCCAGGTGTCCTCATCTCAAGAGGGTCTCACGACCTGGGCGTACGACCCAGGTCACATAGGATTTTCTTTCGTCCGAATTGGGGTGGGGATAAGATAACATCCATTTCATGAGACTGAGATAAAAAAAGATCCAAACGGCCCATCCCGAACATAATTTTTTGGGAAGCGCTAAATTTCGGCACTTTCGGCCGCACATGTCCAGCCCCCTCACTTTGCAATTTCCTATATCAAACACGCGACTTGGTGTAGACATTTCCACCACTCCCTTGACCCCGCCCCCTTCCCCTCGGCGCGCTGCCACTGATCTCCCCAGCCCTGCCAAATCTCGCGTCACTATGCCCCCAATCGATGACATGGAATACCGGCAGCTGCCGGCCGGCAAATTTCATGTGTTGCCTCCCCCATTGGTGTCGCCTCATCCTCCGCGCCTCCCGCGGCCATCTTCCCCACCGTCGCGCCAACTCCTTTCACAGCCAGCGTGAAGCAGAAGCGGCAAGGGAACCACATCGTCCATGGAGCCGTGCCCGCCGCCGTGTCAACTTATTTTGCAGCGCTCCCTCCTGTCTCGGCCGCCGGCTCAAGGACGGGCGCGTCCTCCACCTCCTCCAGCAGACAGAGGAAGTCGCCAGCCAAGGGGCCGAGGAAGAAGGGGGTGGCAGCTCAAGGACGGGCGCCTCCACCAAATCCAGCGGCCCATGTGCCCCGCGATCCCATCAACTCCATCGGTATCCACAGCGTGTTTGTGGATACACCGGCGAGGTAAAAAAATCCCTTTGTTCCGGTGAACTTAGGTTCATTTGCCGAGGTCATTGGATTCTGTAGCTATAATGTTTGTACATCGTATGCAGAATTGTTGGAGGAGAACCAGATGAACATAATGAGTGCTCCATGATACATCCATTTTGCATCATGTTTTTCTACTGTATTTTACTTTGTTTTAAGATTATATTTCACTTTTAGGTGTCATTCTAATGGCTTTCCTCTCTTAAATTGCAAGTTTTATCACAAGAGGGAGATTATCGGCAACTGGAATTTTGGATCTAAAAAGAGCTACAACAGAGATAGCTATTCTCCGAAGCTCCAAATGAACTGAAAAAATACGGAGATTTATTTTGAAATATATGAAAAATACTGGAAGAAGAATCATCAAGAGGGGACCCACCAGTGAGCCACAAGCTCAGGTTGCGCGCCACTTGAGCTTGTGGGCCCACCAACAGGCCTCTATGACCCATCTTCTCCTATATGAAGCCATTTGCCCTAGAAAAAAAATGAGGAGAAGGCTTTCGGGAGAAGTGCCGCTGTCTGGAGGCGGAACCTGGGTAGGAGCACTTCTGCTCTCCAGTGGAGCAATTCCGCCGGGGATACTTCCCTCTGGAGGGGAAATTGAAGCTATCGTCATCACCAACGTTCCTCTCATCATGGGAGGACTCATCTCTATCAACATCTCACCAGCATCATCTCATCTCCAAACCCTAGTTCATCTCTTGTATTCAATCTTTGTCAAAAAACCCATATTGGTACATGTGGGTTACTAGTAGTGTTGATTACATCTTGTGGTTAATGCTAGTTGGTTTACTTGGTGGAAGATTATATGCTCAGATTGTTAATCATATATTTATGTCCTTTGATCATGAACATGAATATGATTTGTGAGTAGTTCAGTTTGTTTTTGAGGACATGGGAGAAGTCTTGTTATAAGTAATCATGTGAAGTTGGTTTTCGGCCAATATTTTGATGATGTGTTATGTTGTTCTTCCTCTAGTGGTGTCGTGTGAACATCGACTACACGACACATTACCATGCTTGGGCCTAGGGGAAGGCATTTTGAATTAGTAAGTGGATGATGGGTTGCGAGAGTGATAAAAGTTTAAACCCTAGTTTATGCACTATTCCGTAAGGGGGTTATTTGGACCATGTGTTTCATGTTATGGTTAGATTTATCTTAATTTTCCTTTCATAGTTGCGGATGCTTGCAAGGGGGTAATCATAAGTGGGGTGCTTATTGAAGTAAGAACTCACCCTAGCACCAGTCCACCCACATAATAATTTATCAAAGTAGTGAACGCGAATTAACGAATGGTGATGAAGTTAACTAGACGAGATTCACATGTGTCCTCGAGAATGCTTTGCTCATTATAAGAAGTATTTCTAGCTTGTCCTTTGCAACAAAAGTAGTGGGACACCTTGCCACACCTTGTAACTTTGGTTATTTGTTACTTGCTATCAAATATCTTGTTATCAAACTATTTGTTAATACTTTACAACACTTGTAGAGAATACCTTGCTAAAATTGCCTATCATATCCTTCTGCTTCTTGTTGGGTTCGACACTTTTACTTATTGAAAGGACTACGATTAATCCCATATACTTGTGGGTCATCACTCCATTTAACGCATTCAATCAGTCATGTAAGTCAGAGCGAAGCTGGGGCGGAAGAGGGGGTGCCCACATGATTATGTTGAAGAGTTTGAGGTGGATGAGTTTGATGCTAGCCAAGCAAAATTTGGACAACGAACCAGAAATTACACAGATATGGAGGATCTTTGTTTGATTAGAGAATGGAAAAGTGTGTCACTTGATGGGGTGACTGGCAAAGATCAAACCAGCAAAAAATAGTCACCACATCAAGGACAATTATCATATGCTCATGACGAACCCACCCGGCCATTCATTGAAATCACTCCAAGGCCGGTGATATATGATCAAGAAAACACGTGGACGTTGGAGTCTTGTTTGGAGCAAGTGGGGAATGCACCTACAAGTGGTTCCATGAATGACGACTATGTGAGTTTGTTGTCTTTTTTATACATGTGTGATCTTGTTTCCGTTGATCACGATTTGAGCTCACACTTGACTCTATTCCAAACATAGGTTTGCACTGCGCATGTTCAAGCAAAGCCTGGTTTCCAAAGTCAAGCCATTTGTGCTCCAACATTGTCGGGACTTGCTTCAAGGAAGTGAGAAATGGGGGTTGTGTTGGGAATATGCCCTAGAGGCAATATTTTTTGTGTTATTATATTTCCATATTCATAGTTAAGAGTTGATATTCTATGCTATAACTGCCATGATCCTTGAATATGTGATTCAGTGGAAAACTCATATGCACATGTGAATGATAAACGGTAAATGAAAGGTTCCTAGTCTCTCTTCTAAGACTAGCTCAAGTGTTGTTGGTGATCAAGTTTTCCGGATCTTGGGATATCATTAAGTGTAACAATAGTCCTAAAACAACATTAAGATTATGACGTTGGATGAACGGTCATTTTGAATCGACCCAATCTTGTTTGTTATAAATTGAGTTAATATCGTCTACATTCAATTGTAATAACATGGAGTGTTAACGTGTGATACTGCTCCTTAGACCATGAGAGTATCGTGGCCACTTCTTACTATACGATGGGCTTTGGGGTTGCTGAAATTGTCCCCTGTAACATAGTGATCATAACAACAACTTAGAGGTTCATCGAAAAGTTTGGCAAGTGATCGGATAGCTGGATTGTGGGATTTGCTTCTCTGACAATGGAGAGATATTAGTAGGGTCCTCACGGTGTGACAACATCAATCATCGTCTGGCCAGACACACGTGACTTCATCACGGGGATGCCGGAATACAATAACAACAAAGAAGAACAAAATCGGTAACGCGAATTTCGATTTAGTGAACATGGTGATGACTCAGGAGGATACTGATGCATCCCAAGTTTTGTGAAGTATCGCAAAGCAAAGGTAATATCACATGATAACAAAAGGTTCACTTGAATACCATTCGTGTATTCACAGGGACAAATATGGTCGTCCACGGTCCCGCTGTCGGTCATTGAACGAATGGTTTCGTCCATGTCTGTGAGTTACCGAACCTATGGGGTCACAAGTTTAAGGAAATCACGATCTGCTGAGTGTTAGTAGGACAGGAGTCATGAGAGTATATTTTTGGAATTACTTCATGAATATTCGGAATAGTTTCGAGAGAATCCCGAAGCGTTTCAAGGTCACCGAAAGGGTTTCGGTGAGTATCGGGTAAAACCGGGTATTACCGATAAATTATATATATGTGGAAAAAGTTTGCAGAGATGTTATATATATAATGGTGTAGAAGTATTTAGAACATTTTATATTTAATTTAAATATCAACGGCCTAAAAAGGCCAAGAGATGGAAGGCAACTTGGGCCAAAAAGGCCCAAGTGGGAAAGTGCCTCCCTTCCCTAAGGAAGGGGGCTGAATTGGAGTGGGGGAGGACACCAACTCCTCCTCCCTTGGCCGGCTAACGAGGAGGGATTTTCACTCCCCTTGTGGCGCCCCTCCTCTCCCCTCTAACCTATATATATATACTAGAGGATTTCCACCCTTTGGAGATACAAGTTTTGGACCCTCCTCTAGTTCTTCTAGTTATAGTTGGTCCTAGTTGACTAATTAGAGCTAGGCTAATCCTCTTGTCCTCATAATTAGAAGCCCTTTTTGGTTCTAATCTCCTTCCTCTAATTCTTCAGCGACAATTAGCTCTAGACGACAAAGCGCTGCCGGATCATGAAGGCTGCATGCTTGCAAAAAAGTAGAGAAGTCGTGCTTTCGGTCTTCAGTTCGAGGGACTATTCGTGGGCAGTGGGATCGTTCATCGATGGTTCGAGGGACTCCAAGAACCATCTACACCGACACGTTCTTCTTCCACTGCAACTTGGTGATGGTAACGATCGTGATCCCAACCCGTTATGCATCTTCATATTGATCTTGGGTGATCGTAGGCGTGATTTTTTTGTTTTCTACTACATTTCCTAACAGTGGCATCATGAGCAATTTTATGAGTAGATGCAGGTTGCGCTCTAGATCACTGATACGTCTCCAACGTATTTACAATTTTTGATTGTTCCATGCTGTTATATTATCAATCTTGGATGTTTTATAATCATTTTATATCATTTTTTGGTACTAACCTATTGACATAGTGCCAAGTGCCAGTTGCTGTTTTCTGCATGTTTTTTACATTGTAGGAAATCAATAACAAACAGAGTCCAAATGAAACGAAACTTTACGGAGATTTTTTATGGACCAGAAGACACCCAATGGGCCAAGGCAGTGCCTGGGGGTGCTTCGAGGGGAGCACAATGAAGGAAATATGCCCTAGAGGCAATAATAAAGTTATTATTTATTTCCTTATATCATGATAAAAGTTTATTATTCATGCTAGAATTGTATTAACCGGAAACATAATACATGTGTGAATACATAGACAAACAGAGTGTCACTAGTATGCCTCTACTTGACTAGCTCGTTAATCAAAGATGGTTATGTTTCCTAACCATGGACAAAGAGTTGTTATTTGATTAACAGGATCACACCATTAGTTGAATGATCTGATTGACATGACCCATTCCATTAGCTTAGCACCCGATCGTTTAGTATGTTGCTATTGCTTTCTTCATGACTTATACATGTTGCTATGACTATGAGATTATGGAACTCCCGTTTGCCAGAGGAACACTTTGTGTGCTACCAAATGTCACAACGTAACTAGGTGATTATAAAGGAGCTCTACAGGTGTCTCCAAAGGTACATGTTGGGTTGGCGTATTTCGAGATTAGGATTTGTCCCTCCGATTGTTGGGGAGGTATCTCTGGGCCCTCTCGGTAATGCACATCACTTAAGACTTGCAAGCATTGCAACTAATGAGTTAGTTGCAGGATGATGTATTACAGAACGAGTAAAGAGACTTGACGGTAACGAGATTGAACTAGGTATAGGATACCGATGATCGAATCTCGGGCAAGTAACATACCGATGACAAAGGGAACAACGTATGTTGTTATGCGGTATGACCGATAAAAGATCTTCGTAGAATATGTAGGAGCCAATATGAGCATCCAGGTTCCGCTATTGGTTATTGACCGGAGACGTGTCTCGGTCATGTCTACATTGTTCTCAAACCCGTAGGGTCCGCACGCTTAAGGTTACGATGACAGTTATATTATGAGTTTATGCATTTTGATGTACCGAAGGTTGTTCGTAGTCCCGGATGTGATCACGGACATGACGAGGAGTCTCGAAATGGTCGAGACATAAAGATTGATATATTGGAAGCCTATGTTTGGATATCGGAAGTGTTCCGGGTGAAATCGGGATTTTACCGGAGTATCGGGAGGTTACCGGACCCCCCCGGGAGGTATATGGGCCTTAGTGGGCCTTAGTGGAAGAGAGGAGAGGTGGCCAGAGATGGGCCGCGCGCCCCTCCCCCCTTGGTCCGAATTGGACAAGGAGAGGGGGCCGGCCCCCCTTCCTCCTCTCTCTCCTCTTCCCCCCCTCCACGAATCCTATTCCAACTAGGAAAGGGGGGGGGGAGTCCTACTCCCAGAAGGAGTAGGACTCCTCCTGGCGCGCCACACCTTGGCCGGCCGGCCCCCTCCTTTGAACCTTTATATACGGAGGCAGGGGCACCCCTAGAGACAAGTTGATCCATGTGATCATATTCTTAGCCGTGTGCGGTGCCCCCTTCCACCATAGTCCTCGATAATATTGTAGCGGTGCTTAGGCGAAGCCCTGCGATGGTAGTACATCAAGATCGTCACCACGCCATCGTGCTGACGGAACTCTTCCCCGACACTTTGCTGGATCGGAGTCCGGGGATCGTCATCAAGCTGAACGTGTGCTAGAACTCGGAGGTGCCATAGTTTCGGTGCTTGATCGGTCGGGCCGTGGAGACGTACGACTACATCAACCAAACGCTTCCGTTGTCGATCTACAAGGGTACATAGATCATACTCTCCCCTCTCGTTGCTATGCATCACCATGATCTTGCGCGAGCGTAGGAATTTTTTTGAAATTACTACGAAACCCAACAGTGGCATCCGAGCCTAGGTTTTATATGTTGATGTTATATGTACGAGTAGAACACAAGTGAGTTGTGGGCGATATAAGTCATACTGCTTACCAGCATGTCATACTTTGGTTCGGCGGTATTGTTGGATGAAGCGGCCCAGACCAACATTATGCGTACGCTTACGCGAGACCGGATCTCCCGACGTGCTTTGCACATAGGTGGCTTGCGGGTGACAGTTTCTCCAACTTTAGTTGAACCGAGTGTGGCTACGCCCGGTCCTTGCGAAGGTTAAAACAGCACCAACTTGACAAACTATCGTTGTGGTTTTGATGCGTAGGTAAGATTGGTTCTTGCTTAAGCCCGTAGCAGCCACGTAAAACATGCAACAACAAAGTAGAGGACGTCTAACTTGTTTTTGCAGGGCATGTTGTGATGTGATATGGTCAAGACATGATGCTAAATTTTATTGTATGAGATGATCATGTTTTGTAACCAAGTTATCGGCAACTGGCAGGAGCCATATGGTTGTCGCTTTATTGTATGCAATGCAATCGCGCTGTAATGCTTTACTAAGTGGTAGCGATAGTCGTGGAAGCATAAGATTGGCGAGACGACAACGATGCTACGATGGAGATCAAGGTGTCGCGCCGGTGACGATGGTGATCATGACGGTGCTTCGGAGATGGAGATCACAAGCACAAGATGATGATGGCCATATCATATCACTTATATTGATTGCATGTGATGTTTATCTTTTATGCATCTTATCTTGCTTTGATTGACGGTAGCATTATAAGATGATCTCTCACTAAATTATCAAGAAGTGTTCTCCCTGAGTATGCACCGTTGCGAAAGTTCTTCGTGCTGAGACACCACGTGATGATCGGGTGTGATAGGCTCTACATTCAAATACAACGGGTGCAAAATAGTTGCACACGCGGAATACTCAGGTTATACTTGACGAGCCAAGCGTATACAGATATGGCCTCAGAACACGGAGACCGAAAGGTCGAGCGTGAATCATATAGTAGATATGATCAACATAGTGATGTTCACCAATGAAACTACTCCATCTCACGTGATGATCGGACATGGTTTAGTTGATTTGGATCACGTAATCACTTAGATGATTAGAGGGATGTCTATCTAAGTGGGAGTTCTTTAAGTAATATGATTAACTGAACGTAAATTTATCATGAACTTAGTACCTGATAGTATCTTGCTTGTTTACGTATGATTGTAGATAAATGGCCCGTGCTGTTGTTCCGTTGAGTTTTAATGCGTTCCTTGAGAAAGCAAAGTTGAAAGATGATGGTAGCAATTACACGGACTGGGTCCGTAACTTGAGGATTATCCTCATTGCTGCACAGAAGAATTACGTCCTGGAAGCACCGCTGGGTGCCAGGCCTGCTGCTGGAGCAACACCAGATGTTGTGAACGCCTGGCAGAGCAAAGAGCAAAGCTGATGACTACTCGATAGTTCAGTGTGCCATGCTTTACGGCTTAGAACCAGGACTTCAACGACGTTTTGAACGTCATGGAGCATATGAGATGTTCCAGGAGTTGAAGTTAATATTTCAAGCAAATGCCTGGATTGAGAGATATGAAGTCTCCAATAAGTTCTATAGCTGCAAAATGGAGGAGAACAGTTCTGTCAGTGAGCATATACTCAAAATGTCTGGGTATAATAATCACTTGATTCAAATGGGAGTTAATCTTCCAGATGATTGCGTCATTGACAGAATTCTCCAATCACTGCCACCAAGCTACAAGAGCTTCGTGATGAACTATAATATGCAAGGGATGAATAAGACTATTCCCGAGCTCTTCGCAATGCTGAAAGCTGCGGAGGTAGAAATCAAAAAGGAGCATCAAGTGTTGATGGTCAACAAGACCACTAGTTTCAAGAAAAAGGGCAAAGGGAAGAAGAAGGGGAACTTCAAGAAGAACAACAAGCAAGTTGCTGCTCAAGAGAAGAAACCCAAGTCTGGACCTAAGCCTGAAACTGAGTGCTTCTACTGCAAGCAGACTGGTCACTGGAAGCGGAACTGCCCCAAGTATTTGGCGGATAAGAAGGATGGCAAGGTGAACAAAGGTATATGTGATATACATGTTATTGATGTGTACCTTACTAATGCTCGCAGTAGCGCCTGGGTATTTGATACAGGTTCTGTTGCTAATATTTGCAACTGGAAACAGGGACTACAGATTAAGCGAAGATTGGCTAAGGACGAAGTGACGATGCGCGTGGGAAACGGTTCCAAAGTCGATGTGATCGCGGTCGGCATGCTACCTCTACATCTACCTTCGGGATTAATATTAGACCTAAATAATTGTTATTTGGTGCCAGCGTTAAGCATGAACATTATATCTGGATCTTGTTTGATGCGAGACGGTTATTCATTTAAATCAGAGAATAATGGTTGTTCTATTTATATGAGTAATATCTTTTATGGTCATGCACCCCTGAAGAGTGGTCTATTCTTATTGAATCTCGATAGTAGTAACACACATATTCATAATGTTGAAACCAAAAGATGCAGAGTTGATAATGATAGTGCAACTTATTTGTGGCACTGCCGGTTAGGTCATATCGGTGTAAAGCGCATGAAGAAACTTCATACTGATGGACTTTTGGAACCACTTGATTATGAATCACTTGGTACTTGCGAACCGTGCCTCATGGGCAAGATGACTAAAACGCCGTTCTCCGGTACTATGGAGAGAGCAACAGATTTGTTGGGAATCATACATACAGATGTATGTGGTCCGATGAATATTGAGGCTCGTGGCGGATATCATTATTTTCTCACCTTCATAGATGATTTAAGCAGATATGGGTATATCTACTTAATGAAACATAAGTCTGAAACGTTTGAAAAGTTCAAAGAATTTCAGAGTGAAGTTGAAAATCATCGTAACAAGAAAATAAAGTTTCTACGATCTGATCATGGAGGAGAATATTTGAGTTACGAGTTTGGTGTACATTTGAAACAATGCAGAATAGTTTCGCAACTCACGCCACCCGGAACACCACAACGTAATGGTGTGTCCGAACGTCGTAATCGTACTTTACTAGATATGGTGCGATCTATGATGTCTCTTACTGATTTACCGCTATCATGTTGGGGTTATGCTTTGGAGACGGCCGCATTCACGTTAAATAGGGCACCATCAAAATCCGTTGAGACGACGCCTTATGAACTATGGTTTGGCAAGAAACCAAAGTTGTCATTTCTAAAAGTTTGGGGCTGTGATGCTTATGTGAAAAAGCTTCAACCTGATAAGCTCGAACCCAAATCAGAGAAATGTGTCTTCATAGGATATCCAAAGGAGACTATTGGATACACCTTCTATCACAGATCCGAAGGCAAGACTTTTGTTGCTAAGTTCGGAAACTTTCTGGAGAAGGAGTTTCTCTCGAAAGAAGTGAGTGGGAGGAAAGTAGAACTTGACGAGGTAACTGTACCTGCTCCTTTATTGGAAAGTAGTGCATCACAGAAAACTATTTCTGTGACACCTACACCAATTAGTGAGGAAGCTAATGATAATGATCATGAAACTTCAGAACAAGATACTACGGAACCTCGTAGATCAACCAGAGTGAGATCCGCACCAGAGTGGTACGGTAATCCTGTTCTGGAAGTCATGCTACTAGATCATGATGAACCTACGAACTATGAAGAAGCGATGGTGAGCCCAGATTCCGCAAAATGGCTTGAAGCCATGAAATCTGAGATGGGATCCATGTATGAGAACAAAGTATGGACTTTGGTTGACTTGCCCAATGATCGGCAAGCAATTGAGAAATGGATCTTCAAGAAGAAGACTGACACCAACGATAATATTACTGTCTACAAAGCTCGACTTGTCGCAAAAGGGTTTCGGCAAGTTCAAGGGATTGACTACGATGAGACCTTCTCACCTGTAGCGATGCTTAAGTCTGTCCGAATCATGTTAGCAATTGCCGCATTTTATGATTATGAAATTTGGCAGATGGATGTCAAAACTTCATTCCTGAATGGATTTCTGGAAGAAGAGTTGTATATGATACAACCGGAAGGTTTTGTCGATCCAAAGGGAGCTAACAAAGTGTGCAAGCTCCAGCGATCCATTTATGGACTGGTGCAAGCCTCTCGGAGTTGGAATAAACGCTTTGATAGTGTGATCAAAGCATTTGGTTTTATACAGACTTTTGGAGAAGCCTGTATTTACAAGAAAGTGAGTGGGAGCTCTGTAGCATTTCTGATATTACATGTGGATGACATATTACTGATTGGAAATGATATAGAATTTCTGGATAGCATAAAGGGATACTTGAATAAGAGTTTTTCAATGAAAGACCTCGGTGAAGCTGCTTACATATTAGGCATAAAGATCTATAGAGATAGATCAAGACGTTTAATTGGACTTTCACAAAGCACATACCTTGACAAGATTTTGAAGAAGTTCAAAATGGATTAAGCAAAGAAAGGGTTCTTGCCTGTGTTACAAGGTGTGAAGTTGAGTCGGACTCAATGCCCGACCACTGCAGAAGATAGAGAGAAGATGAAAGATGTTCCCTATGCTTCAGCCATAGGCTCTATCATGTATGCAATGCTATGTACCAGACCTAATGTGTGCCTTGCTATAAGTCTAGCAGGGAGGTACGAAAGTAATCCAGGAGTGGGTCACTGGACAGCGGTCAAGAACATCCTGAAGTACCTGAAAAGGACTAAGGATATGTTTCTCGTATATGGAGGTGACAAAGAGCTCATCGTAAATGGTTACGTTGATGCAAGCTTTGACACTGATCCGAACGATTCTAAATCGCAAACCGGATACGTGTTTACATTAAACAGTGGAGCTGTCAGTTGGTGTAGTTCTAAACAGAGCGTCATGGTGGGATCTACGTGTGAAGCAGAATACATAGCTGCTTCGGAAGCAGCGAATGAAGGAGTCTGGATGAAGGAGTTCATATCCGATCTAGGTGTCATACCTAGTGCATCGGGTCCAATGAAAATCTTTTGTGACAATACTGGTGCAATTGCCTTGGCGAAGGAATCTAGATTTCACAAGAGAACCAAGCACATCAAGAGACACTTCAATTCCATCCGGGATCTAGTCCAGGTGGGAGACATAGAGATTTGCAAGATACATACGGATCTGAATGTTGCAGACCCATTGACTAAGCCTCTTCCACGAGCAAAACATGATCAGCACCAAGGCTCCATGGGTGTTAGAATCATTACTGTGTAATCTAGATTATTGACTCTAGTGCAAGTGGGAGACTGAAGAAAATATGCCCTAGAGGCAATAATAAAGTTATTATTTATTTCCTTATATCATGAGAAAAGTTTATTATTCATGCTAGAATTGTATTAACCGGAAACATAATACATGTGTGAATACATAGACAAACAGAGTGTCACTAGTATGCCTCTACTTGACTAGCTCGTTAATCAAAAATGGTTATGTTTCCTAACCATGGACAAAGAGTTGTTATTTGATTAACGGGATCACATCATTAGTTGAATGATCTGATTGACATGACCCATTCCATTAGCTTAGCACCCGATCGTTTAGTATGTTGCTATTGCTTTCTTCATGACTTATACATGTTCCTATGACTATGAGATTATGCAACTCCTGTTTGCCAGAGGAACACTTTCTGTGCTACCAAACGTCACAACGTAACTGGGTGATTATAAAGGAGCTCTACAGGTGTCTCTAAAGGTACATGTTGGGTTGGCGTATTTCGAGATTAGGATTTGTTACTCCGATTGTCGGAGAGGTATCTCTGGGCCCTCTCGGTAATGCACATCACTTAAGCCTTGCAAGCATTGCAACTAATGAGTTAGTTGCGGGATGATGTATTACAGAACGAGTAAAGAGACTTGCCGGTAACGAGATTGAACTCGGTATAGGATACCGACGATCGAATCTCGGGCAAGTAACATACCGATGACAAAGGGAACAACGTATGTTGTTATGCGGTCTGACTGATAAAAGATCTTCGTAGAATATGTAGGAGCCAATATGAGCATCCAGGTTCCGCTATTGGTTATTGACCGGAGACATGTCTCTGTCATGTCTACATTGTTCTCGAACCCATAGGGTCCGCACGCTTAAGGTTACGATGACAGTTATATTATGAGTTTATGCATTTTGATGTACCGAAGGTTGTTCGGTGTCCCGGATGTGATCACGGACATGACGAGGAGTCTCGAAATGGTCGAGACATAAAGATTGATATATTGGAAGCCTATGTTTGGATATCGGAAGTGTTCCAGGTGAAATCGGGATTTTACCGGAGTACCGGGAGGTTACCGAAACCCCCCGGGAAGTATATGGGCCTTAGTGGGCCTTAGTGGAAGAGAGGAGAGGTGGCCAGAGATGGGCGGCGCGCCCCTCCCCCCCTTGGTCCGAATTGGACAAGGAGAGGGGGCCGTCCCCCCTTCCTCCTCTCTCTCCTATTCCAACTAGTAAAGGGGGGGAGTCCTACTCCCAGAAGGAGTAGGACTCCTCCTGGCGCGCCACACCTTGGCCGGCCGGCCCCCCTCCCTTGAACCTTTATATAAGGAGGCAGGGGCACCCCTAGAGACAAGTTGATCCACGTGATCATATTCTTAGCCGTGTGCGGTGCCCCCTTCCACCATAGTCCTCAATAATATTGTAGTGGTGCTTAGGCGAAGCCCTGCGACGGTAGTACATCAAGATCGTCACCACGCCGTCATGCTGACGGAACTCTTCCCCGACACTTTGCTGGATCAGAGTCCGGGGATCGCCATCGAGCTGAACGTGTGCTAGAACTCGGAGGTGCCGTAGTTTCGGTGCTTGATCGGTCGGGCCGTGGAGACGTACGACTACATCAACCAAATGCTTCCATTGTCGATCTACAAGGGTACGTAGATCATACTCTCCCCTCTCGTTGCTATGCATCACCATGATCTTGCGTGAGCATAGGATTTTTTTTGAAATTACTACGAAACCGAACACACAACCCACCAGGGCACGCTAGGAGGCCCAGGCGCGCCCTGGTGGGTTGTGCCCACCTCGGGTGCCCCCCGGACCGCCTCTTTGCTCTATAAATACCCCAATATTCCAGAAACCCTAGGGGAGTCGACGAAAATCAATTCCAGCCGCCATAGAGTCCAGAACCACCAGATCCAATCTAGACACCATCACGGAGGGGTTCACCACTTCCATTGGTGCCTCTACGATGATGTGTGAGTAGTTATTTGTAGACATGCGGGTCTGTAGTTAGTAGCTAGATGGATTCCTCTCTCTCGTTTGATTCTCAATACATTGGTCTCTTGGAGATCCATATGATGTAACTCTTTTTGCGGTGTGCTTGTTGGGATCCGATGAACTTTGAGTTTATGATCAGATCTATCTTTTTATATCCACTTAAGTTATTTGAGTTTCTTTGATCTCTTATATGTATGATTGCTTATAGCCTCGTATTTATTCTCCAATATTTGGGTTTTGTTTGGCCAACTTGATCTATTTATCTTGCAATGGGAAGAGGTGATTTGTAGTGGGTGCGATCTTACGGTGCTTGATCCCAGTGAAAGAAGGGGAACTGACATGTATGTATCGTTTCTACTAAGGATAAAACGATGGGGTCTATCTCTACATAGATAGATCTTGTCTACATCATGTCATCATTCTTATTGCATTACTCCATTTCTCCATGAACTTAATACAATAGATGCATGCTGAATAGCGGTCTATGTGTGGAGTAATAGTAGTAGATGCACGCAGGAGCCGGTCTACTAATCTTGGACATGCTGCCTATATAATGATCATTACCTAGATATTGTCATGATTATTTGAAGTTCTATCAATTACCCAACAATAATTTGTTTACCCACCGTTTGCTATTTTTCTCGAGAGAAGCCACTAGTGAAACCTAAGGCCCCCGGGTCTCTTTCTCATATTATTTGCCTTTGTGATCTATTTGCCTTTGCTTTTATTTTCCGATCTATTAAACCCAAAAATACAAAAATACCTTGCTGTGTTTTATTCTTATTTATTTTATTTGGTGTTCGATCTATCAATCTACTATAATTTATTTCACGTCCGTTTGCCTATCTTGAGGTGCTGCTACCCGAAAGGGATTGACAACCCCTTTTACACGTCGGGTTGTGAGTATTTGTTATTTGTGTGCAGGGGTTGTTTATGTTGTGTTGCTTGGTTCTCGTACTGGTTCGATAACCTTGGTCTCATAACTAAGGGAAATACCTATCGCTGATGTGCTGCATCATCCCTTCCTCTTTGGGTAAATACCGACGTAGCTTCAAGCCGCATCAAAAGGAATTTCTGGTGCCGTTGCTGGGGAGGATCATCTACATCTACCAGGTTCCTAATCACAAATCTCATCTCCTCGCAATTTATATTATTTTCCATTTACCTCTCGTTTTCCTCTCACCCACTTCACAAAAATTTGCCGTTTTATTCGCCTTCTTTTTTGTTCGCCCTTTTCTCGTTCGATCTTTTGTTTGCTTGTGTTACCATGTGCCTTCTATATGCTTGCATCTTTGCTTGATAAAAATCTATTGATATGGATCCTCATCCACTTGCTAATCTTTTTAAAAGATCCAATCATGATGAATCAATTGCTAGTGAGTTGACTGCACTAGATTATCTTTATGAAGTTTTGCTTGAGATTCGTGAATCTGAAAATTGTGATGAAGAAATTTATGAAGTGATTCATGATAGCTCCTTGAATGAAAAGCATGATTGCAGTGATGTTACTATAAATTCTATTAATGTCAATTTTGATAATAATATGCAAAACCCCAAGCTTGGGGATGCTAATTTTGCAATAACCATGATTTGTTCCAATGATCATGATTGGGGTGATTCTTCCTATGATCTTGAAAATTTAAGCCTCATGATGAATATGTTATTTGCAATAATATTGAAAGTGGGTTTGGAAGAGTTTCAACTTTAGGTAAAAATAATCCCACATATTTGGAGAGTGTTCAATCTTATGAAATTTTTGATGAAAGTGGGCTTGGAGAGGTCATGACTTTATTTGATGGTAATCTCACTATTTTGGAAGAGTGTCTGTTGGGGAACGCAGTATTTCAAAAAAATTACCTACGATCACGCAAGATCTATCTACACTACTGCAGGATGCTGCTAACGCGGCACTACGATCAGAGACCCTACGAGAAACTGTGTGTGATGCAATAATCACAAACGGTGGTGTATGAAAACCGTCAAAAAGGTGCAAATCGTTTGCTATGGAGGATGAATCAAACACTGTTTAGATTTTAGTTGTGTGTGCGATGAAGGGCATACGGTTGATATGTATGAACTGTTTGCGATGAGACAGAACAATAGAAACGGGCAACCAAGTCAAGGTGTGTGCGATATATGGCATACAGTTCACTCCGATGAACCGTTTGCAATGATTGAGTTGAACACGAACGATTCAGCATAACAAGATGTGTGTGATACCCGGCAAACAGGTCGGTAATCAGAATTGTGTGTGATCATTATAGACAGCCCATACGGTCTTTTTTGTGAATTGTGTGCTCGTCAGGGCACACAGTTCAACAAACCAACCTGTGGGCGATAATGTAGAAGATCTCTGTCGAATACATATTACTAACCGTCTGCGATGAGATTGACAGGATAAACAGAGATATATACAGTCTACTTAATTTAGTCCTTCTTCTTCTTGGTGTTGTTGTTGGATGGTCCCGCGACATTGTCTTGGCGAGGACGCTTCTTGCCGCTCACCGTTGGCTTTTCATTGCCGCCGCCATCGTCATCATCGTTGCTGTCGTCGTCCTCCTCCACCTCGTTCGACCATTCCTCCTCCTCATCATCGTCGTCCTCTTCTTCATCCTCCGACGGCTCCTCGTCCGTCTGGTTGTCGTCTGACGACTCCGGAGGCGGCGGCCCTTCCATGAACCGGATATAATCGAGGTCTGGGCTCGATGCCGGACCCATGGAAGATGAGCGGGATGATTCCGGCGTTGACCTATCATCGGGCGCTAGACTGCTGGCCGAATTGTCGTCCTCGCTGTCGCTCGACATGGCTGCAGAGTGTGTTCTAGTGTGTAGCGCGGCCTGCCGGGGACGATGAAGATGGTGGACACTTAAGCGCGGGGGGTATGCAGAGAAGAGGAACTGCCAATTGAAGCGGGGGGGGGGGATTGAAGCGGGGGTTGACGTATTATCTAACTGCTGATATAATCAACCACAATTATACCCAGCCGCTCCAAATTCCTGGGGTTGCGCAGGACTCCTATTGGCTATTTGGCTGGTTTCCTTTTTCAGGACAAAAACAAGGAACGAGTTTTGGGATTATGCACAGATACCGGTACGAACGGAGTAGGCCAGTTGGCAAGCAATACATTGAGCTCTTCTTATTGATAAAGCCAGTAATAATCAAACTAGAAAGGAAAAGATATTGAAAAATATCTGCACGAATCTTCGCGTAACATCAATGGCATATATAGGACCTAGATGTGCATTACTTAGAGCACATCTAGATGTGCTTTAGCAATACTGTCAAACAAAACCCCTAATCATCATTGCAAACAGCGCATAGAACATGGCTAATGCGACAACCACAACTACACATGCTAGTTCCTTCTTGTCTCTTGCTTTCATCTGCTGCCTGTGATTGATTCTTTCTTGCTTCATCGTACTGATTGTAAATTCCAGATCAGCCAGTTTCTTCTTCAACTTTACGTTATCTTCTGCGAGCTTGGTGATAACACTCTGAGCCCTGCCATGCCATTCTTCATCCAGCCAGTTAACAAAGGCACAAGCCTCATATCCCTGCCAATGTTAAATAGTATTCTGGATGAGCGGTGGCATTAACTGAAGTAAAATGATGAACTTAATTAGCACTAACCTCTAAGGAGCAACTGAGAAACCGCCTGCCGATGTCGAATCCCTCTGAGCATACACGTCGAGAGGGAGTGTGCCCATGCACACAACTCAGCTTTTGGTACTTCTCGGTGGCGCAAAACTCGGAGTCGAACTCATGTTGTGGGAGTCTGGAGTCATGCTCCGGATCCAAC
>NC_041384.1:144868866-144935405 GCF_002162155.2 Triticum dicoccoides
GGGGTCATTTAGGACGGATTCAACAAGGAGCTATACTTTGGACATGCTAAAAAATATCGGGATAGATTGGAACCTGACAGGACGATTCGGATCCGTAGTAAACCTGCCTTCTGATGACCTTAGGCAAGTGCTCGTCATGGCGGCGATACGAGCAGGAGCAGCCGCACCGAAACCATCAGCACCACTCGTCCGCATTCCCCCAATGTCAGCGCCACACGAGGGGATTTGGAGGCTATGTAGGGATTTGGGGGAAATGGGGAAACTATGGAGATAAGCTAACGGTCGGGAACTACTAATGGCACTATATATATGTTGTATATGGCACACTATTTGTACATGTCGTTTGTGTTAGGTATTACAACGTCACACACATTTTCCGCACCAAACCGTGTGAGAAGACAACATAGGTTAGACACGGTTGTTGTTACATAATAGTATGTGATATACTACCCTATCCATATAATTGAGTTACAGTGAGATACCGTGTAAACAGCCGCTCCATGGATATTCGTAAAAAAACAGCCGCTCTGCATATATAGATGGTGGCGGCATCCTAGGTAGCAGCTATCGGAGAAGAGGTCAATCCTCGGTCAGTGGGCAGTGGTGGCGTCATAGGAGGTCAATCCTCAGTCTACGGTGGGAGATAGTAGGAGCTCAACCATCAAGGTCGGTGGCGGCGTGATTCGAGCACATCCATCGCGGTCGATGGCGGGATAGTGGAGGTCGAACTTCAGGCGGCAGCCATACTAAGCTTTGCTCCTCGACCCTGCTGTCTCGGCATACCACCGCATCGCGCTTGTCTGTCTGCTGGGTGGAGGTCGCTGCACGGCTAATTAATTAAGGTATTCCTTTCGTGAGTGGCTAAATTAAGGTATTAAATTCCTAAGTGTAGTGCTGTAACTAGTACCTTGTGTGTAAATTTACTGGCCATTGATTTTTTTCATTGCACGTATGGATAACAACATGGAGCACCCTCAGTAATTATTAAAATAAAACCTTGTGATTTATGCATGCATCTTTGGGCAGCGGTTAATCTATGTATTAATGTTGTTGTTTTGTTTTTAATTACCATTCGTGTGCTGCATATGGAACAATCTCGATGGATGAAGAATCAGAAAACCGCAAATTTTATCAGTGGCGTGACAGAGTTCATGAATTTGACTGAAAGTACAAAGAGGAGAATTGGTGATGCGGATTACATCCTGTGTCCATGTACTGATTGAGCCAATACAGAGTCACATGAAGTTGCAGATGTCGGAGTAATGGGCCACGGGTAGGCTAACCCAGGCCCAGAACCTTTCAAGACATCGGGGCAGGCTGCGCCCCTCGAGACCCCAGGACGAAGAGCCGCCTTCTGAGAGTCGGCGGCGAGGCGACCGACTGCCCACTCGCGGCCGAGTCCCAGGGACGACTTCAGGATGAGCCGACTCCTGACTGGCGACTTCCAGAGAAGCCGGCCATGGGGAGTCGGCCCGCGACGCCAACAACCCCCATGCCCTCATAAAGAGGGACGGGACAGGGAGTGGCCATAGTAAGGTCCACTCCCACCCTTTTCCAAGGGCAGGCGTGGCCACAGTACGCCATACCCGCGAAGATCTCTGCCCGACGCAACACTGTTGCCATGCCGGCCCTGACGTCAGCCCCAGTGGGCGGAGTCCTGTGCCCACGACGGCCTGCCGGTACAGCCCAGGGACGACGGGTCCCACCAGTCGACGGGCGTACGGAAGACGGCGAGAGCGCCACCAGTCGGCCCAGTTGGGAGTCGGCCCCCAGGAGTCGGCCGGCCCCTCCCACGGGCCCCACGCGCCATTAACAAGACACGACAGGGAGTGGCAACAGTGATCGCCCACCAGATGTCGGAGCTGTTGCCACGGCCCCATGACCGAGCTCGCGTCATTAGAAGCACGTCCACAGTAATCCGCCGCCGGCAAGACCCGCCCACGGCAGACGCGGCCTGTCGGCTCCGTACCAAGCCAGTCGGCGGGGCCCGCCAGTCGGCGGGCCCCAGGAGTCGGCGGATAAGATGGAGGCCAGAGAGACTGACAGTTGGGCCCGCGTCTAGCCGGATTACCATTGTACCCCTGGGGGGTAGGCCTATATAAACCCCCCTGGGCACCCATGCAAAGGGTTGGAATCCATTAGCACTAGACCAAATCATAGAGGAAGGAGAGAGCTAGCCTAGCCTTCTCCTACCTCCAGGAAACAACTCAAGGAGCATCCATGTACACACTTTTGCCATAGTAATCATGCGGAGACCCCGCAGAGCAGCAGTAGGGGTGTTGTCTCCACGGAGAGCTCCGAAGCTGGGTAAGATTCGCCGGCGTGCATGCCTTCGCCTTATTCCAGGCACTAGCGACGTTCTACTCGCCCCCACCATGATAAGCCATCCTTTGGCATATGTCGCACCCAACCCCCGACAGCAGATGTCCATATGCACTTAGTCTCTAGGGGATTCATGGATGGATATACATGTTGGATTAGACACAGTGAAGAGGAGGTCATGGATGAAGATACCCAGGGTAGCGAGATGCCGAACCCCGATCAGTGTCACATGGATGTTGAATCTAACATCAGGGCAGAGGCGTCAAGCTACCAATGGAACACCGGAAAGCCAAAACACCCACTGGAAAACCAAGACATCGACGCAGATGACGACCGACTCCTGGCACTAGCGACGTTCTACTCGCCCCCACCATGATAAGCCATCCTTTGGCATATGTCGCACCCAACCCCCGACATTTGGCGCCCACTTTGGGGCCTGGTGCACCGTCGTCCGGAGACCTGCTCTGGACGGGAACCCTTTTCCTCCCTGGCGAGTGTAGCTAGCCCGACACGCTAGACGGAGTTTGCGTCGACGCGCTGCACGACGCTGAGATCGCTTGCGCAGCCAGCTGCCTCGCCGATCTTGTCGGCAAGGTTCGCCTCTCCGACGAGCCTGCATCCGACGCAGGCACGGGCGGCCCCGAGAGCCTCCTCGCGGGCCTCCTTGACCAACTCCACGTCGCCGGCGAGCCTTCTGTGGACTTGGAGTCTGTAGGCTCCACCGACCCGATGCTGGTCGACTCTGACACTGCGTCGCTCGACGCGTTCCCCACCAACGTGGTGGTCTATGATGAGCCGCTCCCTCGCGCGGAGAGCGACGGAAGCACCGTCACAGAGGTGCTCATCATCGGTCATGACGAGCCTCCTGACGGAGGAGCGCATGACCCACTTGGCGCGGCATTGCAAGACCTGACCGCGCCCATTCCGGAAGACGCTGACGCAGAGACGCTGGAGGCGCGCCGCCTCCAGCTCGTCGAAGGAGCGAAGAAGCTAGCTAGCATGAGACACTTGTCAGAAGCCTACCAGCGTGAGATGGATCGCGTTGTGGGTGGCTCGCCAGCCCCAGCTGGGCCCAGCCGCTTAGGCACGGTCCAGCAGCGCGGCGTGGCCATCGCCAACCTATTCGGGGCAAATCGCCCTATATACGCCACGCCTGCGGAGAACATTCGAGCCGCCCAGGCGGCGGCGGACGAGCTGGACAACTTCGAGGGCGAACAGCGCCGCCTGATGACGGAGCGAGGCCAGTGGCTCCTCGACGCGGCTGCCGCGCAGAACAAGGCCGGCTGCCGCACAGAGGCACCGCAGCGACAAAACGATGACCAGCCTCCACGCCGAGACCAAGGCGCGACATCTCGGACACCGACTGGCGGTGCCCGAGGAAGGAAAGACAAGGATTCGGCTGTCAGCCGTAGTCGGACTCGCATTACCATAGAGCGCGACCAAGACGGCCGCCCAAGAGCACTAGAACAATGGGACGACTGTCTGCCTCCTCCTCCTCGCAAGGAAAGGCGAGTCTCCCAGCCGCCTGTTGACCATCCGACTCTCGGCGACCGCCTTGGCCGCCGAGAGGGAGTCGGAGAAAACGACGCCCTCCACCGGATCGACCGACTTCACCGATCCCTGGCGCTAGAAGAAGAAGACGAGTTAGGTCCGCCTTGTTTCGGGCCCCGCATTCGAGACGAGCCCTTTCCCAAAGGGTTCACACTCCCAAGAGACACGCCCAAGTACACCGGCTCCGTGAAGCCGGAGGACTGGCTGGTTGACTACTCCACGGCCGTCAACATCGAGAATGGCAACAAGCGTGTTGCCGTAAAATACGTTCCGCTCATGCTCCAGGGCACGGCCCGGACATGGCTGAATAGCTTGAAGCCCCGCAGCATCAACAGCTGGGGCGACTTCACCGATGCATTCGTCCGCAACTTCACAAGCACGTACAAGCGTCCTCCCAAACCTCGCCAGATTTCCTTGTGCGTGCAAGGCCCCAATGAGTCGACTCGCGACTACCTCACACGTTGGGCTGAGCTCCAGAACTCTTGCGAGGGCGTGCACGAGGTGCAGGCTATTGAGTACTTCACCGCCGGGTGCAGAGAAGGCACCCTCCTCAAGCACAAGCTCCTCCGCGACGAGCCAGAAACCCTCGACGAGCTGCTGATCATAGCAGACAAGTATGCCACGGCCGACTCCTCCATGAAGGCGGAGATTCAAGTTAGTGCGACTGGCAAAGTGGCCCCTCAGGCTCCTAGAACCCCGGCTGGAGATGACAGTCGGCGACAGCAGCCAAGCGACCACAAGCGCAAGGCCCCGCAGCCGGCTTCCAGAAGCCGGCAGGTGGCAACAGTCGAAGACCAGCAGCCGGATGGGCAGCCTCCACTCAAGCGACTGAAAGGCAGCAAGCCCAACTGGTTGCCGGCTTTCTCATACGAGCAGACTCTGGATGGTCCTTGCAAGTTCCACAGCAGCGCGAAGCCGTCGAATCACACCACCCGGAAGTGCCACTGGCTCACCAGGATCGCTAAAGGAGACGGCCTCCTGCCTCCCCCGCCTGCTGGGCAGCCGCCTCCGCCTCCGCCCCAGCAGCAGGCTGTCAGGCCAGTCGGCGCAGTACAGGACGAGTACCCCGAAGAGCAAGAAGCCTACGTGGTATTTACCAGCATGGCTGATGATCGACGCAGCAGGCAGCTGCAGCAGCAAGAGGTGAACGCAGTAGCATCCAAGACACCAGAATTCATGCACTGGTCTGAGAAGCCTATTAGCTGGAGCAGAGCTGATCACCCAGAGGTGATGCCGAGTCCGGGCTCTTATGCCTTGGTCTTGGATGCCACCTTTCCCACGGATAGACGAGCTGCTCGTTTCTCGTGAGTTCTGATAGACGGGGGCAACAACATCAACATCCTGTACAAGGACACCATGGAGAAGTTGGGAATCAAGCAAAGATAGTTTCAGAACAGCCGGACTGTGTTCCACGGCATTGTTCCTGGCCTTTCCTGCTCACCAATTGGCAAGATCCTGATTGACGTCCTCTTTGGAGACAAAGATCACTTCCGCCGAGAGTCAGTTTGGTTTGAGGTGGTGGATCTCGAGAGCCCATACCATGCATTACTTGTCCGACCCGCCCTGGCCAAGTTCATGGCGGTCCCCCACTACGCCTACCTCAAGATGAAAATGCCTAGTTCCAAGGGGATTCTGACCGTAGCCGGCGACTACCGAAAGTCGTCTGCTTGTGCGCCTGAAAGTAGTCGGTTGGCCGAGTCCCTGGTGATCGCGGCCGAGAAGCGGCTCCTTGACCAAGTTGTGGCGATGGCCGGCAAGCGGCCAGAGATGCCGCCTAACCCCAAGGAGTCGGAGGCTGAGGGTTCGTTCAAGCCGGCCAAAGAGACGAAGAAGATACCCTTGGACCCGGTCATAGGCGCAAACCTCGACAGCAAATAGGAAGGCAAGCTCGTCGATTTCCTCCGTGAGAATCGGGACATCTTCGCATGGTCCCCCAAAGACATGCCAGGTGTACCGACGGAATTCGCCGAGCACAAGTTACATGTCCGATCTGATGCAAAGCCAGTCAGGCAGCCCTTGCGCCGCCTATCAGAAGAAAAGAGAAGAGTTGTCGGAGAAGAGATAGCCCGACTCCTAGCCGTCGGCTTCATTATGGAAGTATTCTTTCCAGAGTGGCTAGCCAACCCGGTCCTGGTACTGCAGAAGAACAAGCAGTGGCGAATGTGTATTTACTACACAAGCCTCTACAAGGCTTGCCCCAAGGACCCATTTGCTTTGCCGAGAATTGATCAGGTGATAGACTCCACAGCCAGATGCGAGCTGTTGAGCTTCTTAGATGCATATTCAGGATATCACCAGATCAAGCTGAACCCGGCTGACAGACTGAAGACCGCCTTCATCACACCGTTTGGAGTCTTCTGCTACCTGACCATGACGTTTGGCTTGAGGAATGCTGGCGCCACCTTTTAGCGTTGCATGCAGAAATGCCTCCTCAAGCAACTCAGCAGAAACGCCCACGTGTACGTGGACGATGTGGTGGTGAAGACGGAGAAGCATGGAACACTGCTGGAAGACCTCAAGGAGACCTTTGAGAACCTGCGCCGATTCCAGATCAAGCTCAACCCTGAGAAGTGTGTCTTCGGAGTACCAGCCGGCCAACTCCTTGGCTTCCTGGTCTCTGAACACGGCATAGAGTGCAATCCTGTAAAGATCAAGGTCATTGAGAGGATGGAGGTACCCAGCTGACTGCTGGACATGCAAAAATTCACTGGCTGCTTGGCGTCCATCGGCCGATTCATCAGTCGGCTGGGCGAGAAAGCTCTCCCCTTATACCAACTCATGAAGAAGACCACTTTTTTCGAGTGGAACCACAAGGCGGACGAAGCTTTTCTCCAGTTGAAGAAGATGTTGACTACTCCACCCGTTCTGGCGGCTCCGACTCCTAAGGAGCCAATGCTCCTATACATTGCCGCCACAAGCCGGGTAGTCATCACAGTCATTGTAGTGGAACGCAAGGAGGAAGGCAAGGCACTACCTGTTCAGAGACCGGTATATTACCTGAGCGAAGTGCTGTCGACCTCCAAGCAGAACTATCCCCACTACCAGAAGATGTGCTATGATGTGCACTTTGCCGCCAAGAAATTGAAGCCTTACTTTCAAGAGCATCCAATCACTGTGGTCTGCATGACCCCACTTGCCGAGACCATCGGAAGCCGAGATGCTTCTGGCCGAGTGGCCAAATGGGCCATAGAGTTGGCTCCCTACACCATCTACTACCAGCCCCGCACCGCCATCAAGTCACAAGCATTGGCAGACTTCCTCGTCGACTGGGCCGAGACCCAGTACCTACCACCAGCGCCCGACTCCAACCATTGGTGGATGCATTTCGACGGCTCCAAGATGCGCACCGGCTTGGGAGCCGGCGTTGTCCTCACTTCTCCTAAGGGCGACAAGCTCAAATACGCACTGCAAATCCACTTTGCCGCCTCCAACAACGTCGCCGAATATGAGGCGCTCATTCACGGGCTCCGGCTTGCCAAAGAACTTGGCATTCGCTGGATCCTGTGTTATGGCTACTCCGACTTAGTGGTCCAGCATTCGTCTGGCGACTGGGACGCCAAAGATGCAAACATGGCGAGTTACCGTTTCCTCGTGCAGCAACTCAGTGGATATTTCGAGGGGTGCGAGTTCCTCCATGTGCCAAGAAACGACAACAACCAAGCAGATACCCTGGCACGAATCGGCTCCACCCGCCAAGCAATACCATCCAGCGTCGCCCTTCAATGCCTCCTCAAGCCGTCTGTCAAGCCTTCACCAGAATCAGACTCCATCTTTGTGCCGGCTCCTCCCGAAGAAGTCGGATCCGACTCCAGAGCTCTGGCAGACGGTACGAGGATTTTGGCAGATGGCTCCAAAGCCGCCACAGTCGAAGCCGGCCCAGGGACTGCAGAACCCGGCCCGGGGACTGCGGCGGCCAGCCCGAAGACTCCAGAACTCGGCCCGAGGGCTGCACCAGTCGGCCCGAGGACTTCATTAATCCAGCAAGCGGTTGCTGACTCCAGCCCGCCGCCTCCCAGCCCAGCTGCCCTCATCCAAGTCGCAGTTCTGGCAGTCGAAGAAATAGCAGCACCCTCATGGGCCCAGCCCATCCTCAAATTCCTGGTGAGCAAAGAGCTGCCGACTGATGAGACCTTAGCTCGACAAGTACAACGCCGAGCGGCAGCCTACACCATAGCCAATAGAGAGCTGGTCAGGCGCAGCGTCACTGGTGTCTACCAGCGCTGCATAGAGCCAGAGCAAGGCCAGGCAATTCTCAAAGACATCCATCAAGGCGAGTGCGGCCACCATGCAGCTTCAAGAGCACTCGTCGCCAAAGCCTTCTGACACGGTTTCTTCTGGCCAACGGCCTTAGAAGAGGCCAAGGAATTGGTCCAAAAATGCAAAGGGTGCCAGAAGTTCCGCTCCAAGCCGCATCAGCCGACTTCTGCACTCAAGACCATCCCCATTGCCTGTCCCTTCGTAGTTTGGGGCCTAGACATGGTGAGACCATTCAAGACGGCACGAGGTGGCCTAACTCACTTACTTGTCGCGGTGGACAAGTTCACCAAGTGGATAGAAGCGAAGCCAATTAAGAAGCTGAATGGTCCGACTACCGTGACTTTCATCTCCGACATCACAATTTGGTACGGCGTACCACACAACATCATCACCGACAATGGCATGAATTTTGCCAAAGGCACCTTGGCCCGTTTCTGTGCGACACAAGGCATCCGACTGGACCTAGCGTCCGTCGCCCATCCACAGTCAAACGGCCAGGTGGAGCAAGCAAACGGCCTCATCCTGTATGGCATCAAGCCCCGACTGGTCGAGCCTCCGGAGCGCTCGGCTGGCTGCTGGCTCGATGAGTTGCTAGCCATCCTCTGGAGTCTGCGCTTGACTCCAAACAAGTCAACTGGCTTCACGCCTTTCTTCCTCGTCTACGGTGCTGAAGCCGTCATCCCAACGGACATAGAGTTCGACTCCCCGCGAGTCACCATGTACACCGAGGAAGAAGCAGAAGAAGCATGCCAAGACGGTGTCGATCTGCTGGAAGAGGGCCGACTGTTGGCACTCAGCCGGTCCAGCATCTACTAGCAGAGCCTACGCAGATACTACAATAGGAAGGTCAGGCCGAGATCTTTCCAAGAGGGCGACCTTGTGCTCCGACTGATCCAGCGAACAGCCGGCCAGCACAAGCTGTCGGCGCCTTGGGAAGGCCCCTTCATCATCAGCAAAGTGCTGGGCAACGACTCCTACTACCTGATCGATGCTCAGAAGCCACGAGCACGCAAGAGGGACGACTCCGGCAAAGAGACAGAGCGGCCATGGAATGCAAACCTCCTCCGAAAATTTTACAGTTAAACGCAGTATGTACCACGCTACCTTTTGTATTAAAAGTACCAAGACTTCGGGCCCCCCCGAGAAGAGCTCGGGGACTGCCCTCTTTTATCTATATGATAAGGATTATGCCTACGAGTATGTTACTTTTAGTCATGCCGCTTGGCACCGGGTTCGACTAGCCGGCCCAGGGACTTGCCGCCTTGCGCTATGAAATGCTTCCTGCAGCCGGACAAGTAGTGTGTGGCGCCTAAGCCGTCTCCTATCAGAAGCCGCAGATCGCAGAGCGATTGTCTGGTGGGCATGAGTAAGGAAGAATGGGCGTCCACATGAAAAATGGCTAAGGACTCAAAAGCATAAACATAGCTTAAAGCCGGCTTCTAGCCTTTTTTCACAAACCGACTCTTGAGCAGTCGGCTTGCCGCCTTCTATCCGACTTGCTAAAACAACTCTAAAAACGGCTAAGTACTTGCCTTCCCAAAGTGACCAAGAATTTGATCTAGCAGTAGTCCGCAGAGCGGCTATCCGACTGACAAAGACGACAACTGAGGGAAGGCGGCAAAGGAAAAAGCCAAAGAAGCAATGAGCAAGAAAATATAGAAGTCGGATGAATATTTACATAACAAAGGCCCTTGGCCTAATCTTTGAGCAGAATTTCAAAATACACCCCGCAGGTGGAATTCTGCGAATTAACGAGTTCTTCAAAGACTATTAAAGCAGATAAAACAAAGATAAAGTGGCAGCCTAGGAGGCAGCAGCCGGGTTCGGAGGATCGAAGGTGATGGCGGTGTCGGATGTTGGGGCGGCCGGCTGGGCGGTCTCGGCTTGATCACCTCCAGTGGCAGTCGGCTCGGGCGGGCACGACTCGTTGCTGGAGGCGTGGTCGAGCTGAGGCTGGCCGTCCACTCCGTCTTCCGGTGCCTTCGTCTCGCTTCCATCCTCCGCCTTGTCTTCCTCCTCGACGCTGGAGCCGATCACCTCCGTCGAGTCCTCGCCGTAGTCTGGGTTCATCCCAAACCACTCCGGCGGTACCTCCCCGCCGTCTTCAGCCCGCTTGGGGACAAAGATGCTGGTATCGGTGTACTTGGCAATCGCTGCCGCACGCTTGACAAGGGCATCTTCCGCGGCTGCCAGCTCCAGCTGGGCCTCTGACTAGAGTGTGGCCAGCGGTCTAGGTCCAGCCCCGGATACCACGCCTTGACAAATTCCAAGGCTCGGCGCGCTCCAGCCCGGGCCGAGGAACCCTTCCAGGCCTCAAGACGGCCAGCCGCGACCTCCAGCCAGTCGGCAGTCCGACTGGGGGTGCGCGGAGCCTGCACGTCTGGCCACAGGGCGGCGATCGCTTGGGCGCCGACACGTTGAAGCCGGTGCAGCATCCGGTGGGCCGGCCGCAGACGAGCCCTAATGCTCAGAATATGCTCGTCAAGGGTCCGGGGGGCGTCGGCGGCGATCTCCGCGCCATCTGCCCTCCGCTCCTCGTGGTCAGCCTCGATAGCTTGAATGGCGGCCTACGAGTGGCCGGGGAAGAAGTCTGCCAAGACGGAAAGAATGAAGAACAAGTCAAAAAACCAGGAGTCGGCTCGACCTATAGTCGGCGGCTCAAAGAAGAAAAGCAAAGAAGCTCACCGTCGACGAGGTCCTCGATCTCGTGGAATACGGAGGCCAGCATTGCCTCCTTGTCAGTCCAGGAGGAGCGCTCGCTCGCGAACTCGGCCAGGAGGGCGGCCTCCTCCTCTTCTGCCTCCTTCCGTGTCTTCTTAAGCAGCTCCTTCTGCTCTGCCAATTGTGCGGCCAGCAGATCGCGCTCTGCGGCGAGCTTGCTGCACTCCTCCCCCTTGGCACGCAACGCAGTGTTGGCTTCGCTCAGCTACTGTTGAAGAGTGGCATTTGCCTCTGAAGAGAAAGAAGAAGGAAGGCATTAAGTCATCAAGAAAGAAGGTCGTCAGGGAGATCCGGCCCGACTGCTCAGCAGTCGGCCCGAATCTCGGGGACTACAGCCCGTGGGTGCGCCAGCGCGCCCCCACAAAGAAGAAAAAGGACTCACTCCGGCTCTCTGACAAGTCGGCGGTCCGCTTGCCCGGCTCTTCAATGTTGTGGTTGAAGGCAGTGACACGGAGGTTGTGATAGTCCTGTGACAAGTATTTCAGACAAAAGTCAGTACCTGGAACTCGCCAATTGGAGTTCCAGGCCGCCTGCCCAGCAGCCGGCCCGAAACTCGGGGACTACACCCAGTGGGTGTGCTGGCGCGCCCCCACAGAGAGGAACAAGGAAACAAAGACAAAGGAGAAAGCATACCTGGATGGCTGCCCACGACGCCAGGTATGCCTTGATGCAGTTTTGGATAGCGTCACCCTCAGCTCACAGCTTTGTCTGGACATCCAGAAGCGCCTTGTTCAGCGGGCCCGTGCCGCCTCCTCACACCCACCCAATGGGCGCATCGCTCGTTGCTTCGGCGTCTGGGATCGTCGAGCTGGCGGTGCCGGTCTCCAAGGGGCGTGGCGCCGAAGTCGCCTTCTCAAGACAGCGACGCATTGGCAAGCCGACTTGAAGGAGTAGCTTCGCCACAGCCTCGTCTTTAGTCGGCGGCAAGGGCGGGTTCGCTGGCTGCTTTCCTTGTGCGCTCCTAGACGGCGGCGGGGGCGGCGGTGGCGGCACGACCGCGTCCGGCATGGAGGCGACGCCGCCGCCCCTCTTCATGATCGGGAACTCGCCGCCGGCTTCCCCTGACTGCCCCGTGAACTCCGGGGGCGGCGGCGCAGAGTTCAGAGGGGTGACGAACACCGCCGATCGCCGGTGCGCGACCTCCTTAGCCTGCCGCCTTGCCACGACGGCGGCCTCGGCCTCCTCAAACTTTTTCAGGGCGGAGGTCTCCGCCTTATCGGCCTCCGCTTTCTTCAGGCGGGCGGCCTCTTCCTCCTCGCGCTTCTCCTGCGCGTTCCGCTCCGTCGCCTCCCGGAGGTCGGCGTCGGGGTCAATCCGCCGAGTGGAGACAGAAGTCCCCACCGACCCCATAACGGAGGCGGCGGCAACCCTCTCAAGAGTGAGGGGAGCCCTAAAGTGAGGGAAGCATATGAAAGACTCAGACAAGATCAACAAAGAGAAAATAAAGATGAGGGACGGAGGTGCTTACGCAGAGACCAGCGGCGGCTTCTTCACTTCCTTGCGGAAGCGGTTGGCCTTCGCAGCCGCCTCTTCCCGCTTGGTCGCGGCGGCCGCTCCCTTAAATTTCTTCGACCGACCACCAAGTGTACTCGGCCCGGCCCGACGCTTCTTCGCGCCGCCTTGAGCGTCCAAGGCGGCGGAGGAACTCGTGCTTGGCTGGCCAACCTTTGGCTGATGACGTGGGGCGACTTCTCCCTCAGCATCATCGTCAGGCCAGTTGGCGAAAGTGGCCGTAGGCCTGGAGCCGCCTGCTTCTCCTCCTCCTCCCTCGGCGTCGGCCTCCATGGCCGCCGCCCCCAAGTCAGGATCGTCGACGTTGCTCTCCGCCCGATCGGGGACAAACTGACGAGCCGGCCCCGTGGTGCCGGCCGAAGGAGGGACGAGAGGGTTCTGATTCAAAACAAAAATGGTCAGACTGGACAAGTCGGACTCGGCAACAAAAGAAACAGAAGAAGAAGGAAGACAACTTACAATAGGCGGGGGGTTGGTGAGTGAGTACGGCTCCTTGCCGAACCGCCAATCCACCGAGAGACCGCAGTTCGTGATGTAGTTCACCGTGTCCGCCACCTCCGCGTGAGGCATGTCCTTGGAGCACATCCGACTCGGGTCCCGATGACCGCTCATCTGGCAGATCAGGTGAGGTCGGCCTTGGAGTGGGAGGACTCGGCACGCCACGAAGGCGGCCATCAAGTCGGCCCCGGTCAAGCCCTCCGACTGTGTCAGCACTCGGAGTCGTGCGACGGCGACGGCACCAGCAAGAGACAACGTCCTGGCTCCGTGTGACCAGCTAGGGAGCCTTCCAGCCGGCACGCCGGCTTCGTAAGCCGGCAGGTTGACCCAGTCGCCTTCTGGGGCGATGTTCTTCACATAAAAATAGGACCACTGCCACATCTTCACCGACTTAATCAGTGCGATGGTGGGAAACGGATTGTCGGCCACTGATCTCCGCATCGCGATAAACGCACCACACTGGGCCGGCACGCCGACGACGTGTGTGCCGAGCTTGGACTGGAAGAACTCACCCCAGAGCTCAATGGTGGGGAGAACGCCGAGGAAACCTTCGCACAAGGTGGCAAAGGCAGCCAGCAGCACCACCGTGTTCGGAGTAAGGTGGTGCGGCTGGAGCTCGTGGAACTCCAAGAAGGAGCGGAAGAAGCCGGTCGCCGGCAGCCCTAGGCCGCGCATAAGGTGCGAGCGGAATATGACCTGCTCGCCCTCCTCCGGCGCCGGCGATATTTCCCCCTCCGGCGCGAGGCGGACCCGCACTAAGCCCCTGCCGGGCAGCCGCCGTGTCTTGCGGAGGATCTCGACGTCGTCGTCATCGACCTCGGAGCCGTCCCACACTCCAGAGCGCACAGCAGGAGGCACGGCGGCGGAGGAAGAGCTCATCGCTGTGGGCGCGGCGTGGTTCAGAGCAGCAGCGGCGAGAGGAAGAAGAAGCAAGAAGGAGTGAAAGGGAGTAGGGAAGATGGGAGCGCGTGCGTCGCCGCCCCCCTCCCCCCCGCCTACTTATAGGCTCGTAGGCTCAGAAGCCGATGGGGCAGTCGTGGGATTAACTGTGCCCAGGAACCCACGACACCCACGATTTGCCACACGAAGTTACTGCGTGCAGTAACTGCGCGGAAACCCCAACCGTCCGCACGGCCACAACGGATCCGTTCACACGCCGAGGCGTGGTAGTGGCGGGCCCCACCTATAGGCCTGTCCCGTCGCGCGTGTGGATGGGCAGACTGGCTCAGCCACGTGGCGCCTCGCGACGGGTCCACAACGGGCGACAACCTGGAGGCTTATCAGGCACGCCGCCTGGACTCCGCCGCGACGTTCAAACTTTTTCAGGGGCAAGTCGGCCTTAAGCAGGTCCGGCTCCAACTAGTTGGCTTGACAGAAGACGGCTAGCGAGGCCCAGATCCAACCGCCGGAAAGAAGAAACTGTTGAGGCTCCTCGACATATCACCCCTAGTGCCTCACCAGCTTCGGGGACTACTATCGGAGTAATGGGCCACGGGTAGGCTAACCTAGGCCCAGAACCTTTCAAGACATCGGGGCAGGCTGCGCCCCTCGAGACCCTAGGACGAAGAGCCGCCTTCTAAGAGTCGGCGGCGAGGCGGCCGACTGCCCACTCGCGGCCGAGTCCCAGGGACGACTTCAGGATGAGCCGACTCCTGACTGGCGACTTCCAGAGAAGCCGTCCATGGGGAGTCGGCCCGCGACGCCAACAACCCCCATGCCCTCATAAAGAGGGACGGGACAGGGAGTGGCCACAGTAAGGTCCACTCCCACCCTTTTCCAAGGGCAGGCATGGCCACAGTACGCCGTACCCGCGGAGATCTCCGCCCGGCGCAACACTGTTTCCATGCCGGCCCTGACGTCAGCCCCAGTGGGCGGAGTCCTGTGCCCACGACGGCCTGCCGGTACAGCCCAGGGACGACGGGTCCCACCAGTCGACGGGCGTACGGAAGACGGCGAGAGCGCCACCAGTCGGCCCAGTTGGGAGTCGGCCCCCAGGAGTCGGCCAACCCCTCCCACGGGCCCCACGCGCCATTAACCAGACACGACAGGGAGTGGCAACAGTGATCGCCCACCAGATGTCGGAGCTGTTGCCACGGCCCCATGACCGAGCTCGCGTCATTAGAAGCACGTCCACAGTAATCCGCCGCCGGCAAGACCCGCCCACGGCAGACGCGGCCTGTCGGCTCCGTACCAAGCCAGTCGGCGGGGCCCGCCAGTCGGCGGGCCCCAGGAGTCGGCGGATAAGACGGAGGCCAGAGAGACTGACAGTTGGGCCCGCGTCTAGCCGGATTACCATTGTACCCCTGGGGGGTAGGCCTATATAAACCCCCCTGGGCACCCATGCAAAGGGTTGGAATCCATTAGCACTAGACCAAATCATAGAGGAAGGAGAGAGCTAGCCTAGCCTTCTCCTACCTCCAGGAAACAACTCAAGGAGCATCCATGTACACACTTTTGCCATAGTAATCATGCGGAGACCCCGCAGAGCAGCAGTAGGGGTGTTGTCTCCACGGAGAGCTCCGAAGCTGGGTAAGATTCGCCGGCGTGCATGCCTTCGCCTTATTCCAGGCACTAGCGACGTTCTACTCGCCCCCACCATGATAAGCCATCCTTTGGCATATGTCGCACCCAACCCCCGACAGCAGATGTCCATATGCACTTAGTCTCTAGGGGATTCATGGATGGATATACATGTTGGATTAGACACAGTGAAGAGGAGGTCATGGATGAAGATACCCAGGGTAGCGAGATGCCGAACCCCGATCAGTGTCACATGGATGTTGAATCTAACATCGGGGCAGAGGCGTCAAGCTACCAATGGAACACCGGAAAGCCAAAACACCCACTGGAAAACCAAGACATCGACGCAGATGACGACGATCTTGATATGCCAGATTTTTTTGCTATGATTGTAGATTTCGAGGGCCCAGAAAATGATATGATTGGGTACAAGGATCTGCCAACCATTGATGCGGCTCCAAGAAAGAATTGTATCCAGGTTGCAAAAAGAAATATTCTAGGTTGAGTGCCACCCTGACGCTTCTCAGATTTAAAGCAACAAATGGTCTATCAAACAAGGGCTTCACAGAGATGTTAGGTCTTTTGAAAGAAATTCCTCCGGAAGATAATGTGCTCCCCAGAAGCATGAATGAAGCAAAGAAAATTGTTTGTCCATTGGAACTTGAGCTACAGAAGATACACGCTTGTGTGAATGATTGTATATTGTACCGTGGTGAGTACAAAGATTTTTGTGCATGTCCCACATGCAAGCATGCACGATACAAGCACAGGAGAGCAAAGGACAAGTACAAATTGGACGACGAGATCAAGACAGGAATCCCGTTCAAGGTTGTTTGGTACTTGCTTTTAATTCCAAGGTTGAGGCGTTTGTTTGCAAACCCTAGACAGGCAAAGAGGTTGCTGTGGCATCATGATGAGCGAATTGCGGATAGGTTTAATGAGGCACCCGAAAGATGGGGCTCAGTGGGAATTAATCGACAAAAAGTTTGAAAAATTTGCCAAGGATCCTAGAAGTATAAGGCTCGGGGAGTGTACTGACGGGATGAATCCTTTTGGCGATATGGGCACCAATCACATCACATGGCCGGTGCTTCTATGCATATATAACCTAGCTCCTTGGTTGTGTATGAAGAAAAAATACATTATGATGTCAATGATTATCCAAGGCCCAAAGCAACCTGGAAATGGCATCGACATTTGCTTTCAGCTACTGGTAGAAGAACTGCTGATAATGTGGATAGATGCGCGTGCTGTAAAATGTTATGATGCTTACAGAAAGGAGATTTTTGATCTACATGCGATGCTGGTGCACACCATTCAAGATATGTCGACATTAGGCAACACATCGGGGCAGAAAACAAGGGGAGATGTAGGATGTGTCACATGCATGGATAGGACAGTTAGCAGAAGACTTCCCAACTCGCGCAAAACAGTGTATTTGCGTCATCGTAGGTTCTTACAGAAAAATCGCCCATACCGAAAGATGAAAGCTGAATTTGATGGTACGGCAGAGGCAGGTGCGGGCCCAATACCCTATGAAGGGGAGGTGGTACACAACATGGCTAAAAAAATTAATGTTGTGCTCGGAAAGAACCACCCTTTGACGGTGAAACTAACACCCAAGGATCAAGTGTTTAAGAAGAAATCGGTGTTATGGAAATTACCTTACTAGGAGATTCTACGTGTACGTCACTGCATCGCTGTCATGCACGTAGAGAAGAACATATGTGAAAGCATCCTTGGTACTCTGCTCAAGATTAAAGGTAAAAGAAAGGATGGTGACGGTTCACGGCTCGATATGCTTGCTGATCAATCACAACGCAAGAGTGAAGTAGAAGATGATGACAAATTCATCAAAGCTCGCCAGAGTTACAATTTCAGTACAAAAGAAGCAACATAGTTCTTCACCTATTTGTTGTCAGTTAAGACACCCTCTTCCTACTGCACAAGCATCAGAAGTCTCGTGGATGTGAGCTCAGGTAAAATGAAGTTGGGACACATGAAGTCACATGATTGCCACGTAATGTTGACACAAATCCTTCCGGTGGCCATCAGGAATCTGATGGACAAAGATGTAAGGAACACACTCATTGACCTTTGTGATTTCTTCAACCAACTATGGCAGAAAGTTGTAAATCCTGAAGAGTTGGATCATATGCAAGATGATATTGCAAGAATATTGTCCAACCTAGAGATGTTTTTCCCATCGTCATTCTTTGATGTCATGGTCCATCTCACTATGCACCTTGTCGACGAGATAAAGTATTGTGGTCCTGTGTTTCTTTGCAACATGTATCCCTTCGAGCGGTTCATGGGAATACTAAAGCGCTTTTATCAGAACCGAAACCATATAGAGGCAAGCGTCCTACAAGGTTATACCGCGGAGGAGGTGGTTGAGTTTTGCACCGAATACATGAAACAAAGACCTATAGGTTTTCCCCTCTCTCGCCACGAGGGAAGGCTGAAAGGTAAGCCAGTCCTTGCTGGCACGCAAATGGCTGCACCCGGAGAATTGGCAGAGAAAGCCCATTTGACGGTACTGCTTAACAGCCCAGTTCTCATCGCTTATGCCGAAGAACACTTGGTAGAGATACGCCAAAGATTCTTACCAATGGTGCCTTCATCAGATGTGGAGATGAAGGAGCACACTAAGAACTACGCCGAATGGCTGAAGAATCGTTTGGCACTAGGATCCATCGATGACATTGCTACGTGGTTGGCACAAAAGCCATCACCTACGGTGCTGACGTACCAAGCATATGACATAAATGGATACACTTTCTACACTGAGGAAAGTGATAAGAAGACCTCGTATCAGAACAGCTCTGTTCGAATAGAATGCATGACTGTAAATGAAGCTGATAAAAGGGTATACTATGGAACCATCAAAGAGATTTGGGAGCTTGACTATGTGAAAGTTAAGGTGGCATTATTCAGGTGCGCATGGATCCCTCTTGGCCGGGTAAGGATTGATGAGTACAGGAAGACTTTTGTTAGCAGGACAACGATGGCATATCACGCGGACCAATTCATTCTTGCCAGTGATGCTACCTAGATTTTCTTTGTGGAAGACCCCTTGCATAAGAACGGCCATTTAGCGATGCATGGGAAGATAAGGGTACTGGGTGTCGATGATGTTGCCGATCAGGACGAGTACGATGAATTTGATGAGTTGCCAGCCAAGGGATCACGCACCCGTGCAATAGAGCAGCGCAAAATCATCAAAAACCCCAAGTTTATTCGGGGTCAACTTAATGATCCTACTTCCCCCATGTACATGGGAATTAAGCTGTAAGACTAGTCTTTATGCCTACCCTGCAACTTAATTTGTTCAATTTAGAACTGTCGCGTGTACTGAATTTGTGAGTTATGTCCGGTTTTTTGTTGATGTAAGAACCGTTAATATGTTGACCTTGATATGCTGTCAGCTCAGGCAATGAATATGATCTGTTTTGTTATTATTATTATTATTATTATTATTATTATTATTATTATTATTATTATTATTATTATATCATAGAGGCAGCACACTCAATTGATCTCACTACAGTATGTGTGAACAAATATATGCAATCTGGTTTGCGAATAGCACACTGTTCGTTGATGAAAGTCGTGTGTCGACCAAACTCCGCCACCCCGCTCATGATCTGAGTCGTGCTTTCTGATTGGCCAGAACCCAAACCCCATGGATCATACGTCTGCACCGTTCGATGCTCGCAATCGAACGACGATCCTCATCCCTTTCGACAACACATGCAGTTCCGGTTGTAATTTTATTTTTATGCACAAAATGCATGTTAATCTAAAAAATGTCTTAAATATAGCTAACGATACCTCAAATGCGCCAGAAAATCAAACACATGGTATATTGGTGATTGTGTACCGTGGGGAAATTTTTATGAGGCCAAACAATGAAGTCACCGGCCGCAGGAGTTTGAATTGACACGTCTCCTTTTGGAAAACCATGATCCTTCATGTGAGATGCTCCGGTTTGGAAGGAGCGGTCATCAAAACTTGTGCCAAACTTTACCAATTTTTTCCACGGGGTCGTGAGAGCACGCCACAGGCACACATCGACTTTGATGATGTCCGAACTCCATCTGAATTTACTGTAATTAAAATACCAACTAGGCCTACGCCAGTGGCCGCACCTCGCGGCCAAATTGTTTGAAACTTCTCCCCGCTTCTCGAACAAACGGATGAAAACTCACAAAGCAACGCATAAATGATCTATACAACTTTGCTAGGCTGATAGTAAGGGGGTATCATAGCTAGTATCATGCATGCCAACTAGGCAATTTTGATGAGATGTCATAGAATTAATTAAATGAAGAAAGAGAGGGTTAAGTATCATATCATGAAACTGTATGATAATAAATGCTATGCTACTATGTGTCATGCATGACAATATAAATAAAGTACTACATATGATACTAGCTACTCTATGATACTATGCATTATAGCAAGTACACAATAGAGTGACATAATTAAGACTAGCCACAATGGGTAGTAACATAGAATGTTACTAGTCTATGTTACTACCTCTATAGTGGGAGTAACATATGTGTAGTAACATGCAACACTTCATTTATTAGGCTATAGACTCATCTTGCCTTGAGATGTGTGGTGTTACTCATACTACTAGTAAGACTAGCCACAATGGATAGTAACATAGACTAGTAACATGCCCATGTTACTAGTCTATGTTACTACCTCTATAGTGGGGAGTAACATATGTGTGTGGTAACATGCAACACTTCATTTATTAGGCTATAGACACATCTTGCCTTGATATATATATATATATATATATATATATATATATATGTCTGTGTGTGTGTGATGTTACTCATACTAGTAGTACTAGCTATGTTACCACTTTCATCTCTTTCTTCATTTATTGCATGCCACATCATCTATTTAACCTAGATATGTGTGATGTTACTACGTATATATGTTACTCCCACTGTGGGTGGGTAGTCTTAGACTACCCATAGTGGGAGTAAGGGCATCTCCAACAGTTTGTATGTTATCTTGTTGGTAAAATATGCCATGTCATCAACCAACACCTTAACATACAACAACTCCAATGGATAGTATCTAGTTTGCCCAGTAGGACGTGAGATAATAAATAAGGTGCTCTCTCATTCTACATTGGAGCTTGTGCAAGGGGTGTTGGTTCATGTACATACAACCTTGCTATCTTCCCTCATTTATTGTATGACACATCATCAAAAATCCTATGTGGCAAAGTCTCCCAACAACTATCTTACAACCATTGGAGATACCCTAACATATAAAGGTAGTAATATCACACATATCTAGGTTAAATAGATGATGTGGCAAGCAATAAATGAAGAAATGGAGGAAAGTGGTAACATAGCTAGTTACAAGTAGTATGACTAACATCACACGCATATCAAGGCAAAATGAGTCTATAGTCTAATAAATGAAATGTTGCATGTTACCACACATATGTTACTCCCCACTATAGAGGTAGTAACTGTAACACCCACAATGCGGCTATATCTCCCACGTGTCGGGGCACGACTTAGAGGCATAGCTGCATGGTAGGTTTATCGCAAGAGGGGTAATCTTCACACAATCCCATGTATTGAATAAGAAAGGGATAAAGAGTTGGCTTACAATCGCCACTTCACAGAAATACAAGTTAAACATACATCATCCAGAGTACAATCAAGGTCCGACTACGGAACAAAAATAAAAGACGAAAAACCCCAAATGCTAGATCCCCGATCGCCCCAACTGGGCTCCACTACTGAACAAATGGAAAAGACACAAAACAATGGTCAAGATCTTCATCGAGCTCCCACTTGAGCTCGGTTGCGCCACCTGCACTGGTATCATCGGCACCTGCAACTATTTGGAAGTATCTGTGAGCCACGAGGACTCAGAAATCTCACACCCGCGAGATCAAGACTATTTAAGCTTGTGGGTAGGAAAGGGTAATGAGGTGGAGCTGTAGCACTAAGCATATATGGTGGCTAACATACGCAAATAAGAGCGAGAAGAGAAGCAACGCAATGGTCGAGAAGATAGAAGTGATCAAGAAGTGATCCCGAAACTACTTACACACAAACATAACTCCAAAACCGTGTTCACTTCCCGACTCCGCCGGAAAGAGACCATCACGGCTACACACGCGGTTGATGCATTTTAATTAAGTTAAGTGTCAAGTTCTCTACTACCGGACATTAACAAATTCCCATCTACCACATAACTGCGGGCACGGCTCTCGAAAGTTTATACCCTACAGGGGTGTCCCAACTTAGCCCATCACAAGCTCTCATGGTCAACGAAGGATATTCCTTCTCCCGGGAAGACCCGATCAGTCTCGGAATCCCGGTTACAAGACATTTCGACAATGGTAAAACAAGACCAGCAAAGCCGCCCGATGTGCCGACAATCCCGATAGGAGCTGCACATATCTCGTTCTCAGGGCAACACCGGATAGGTCAAGCTACGAGTAAAACCAGCCCTCAAGTTGCCCCGAGGTGGCCCCGCAGGCTTCCCGGTTCGGACCAACAGTTAGAGAAGCACTAGCCCATGGGGGTTAAAATAAAGATGACCCTCGGGTTAATTACTCCCAAGGGAAAGGTATAGGTTGTTAGGCAAATGTAAAACCAAGGTTGGGCCTTGCTGGAGGAGTTTTATTCAAAGCAAACTGTCAAGGAGTTCCCATAACACCCAACCACGTAAGGAACGCAAAATCAAGGAACATAACACCGGTATGATGGAAACTAGGGCGGCAAGAGTGGAACAAAACACCAGGCATAAGGCCGAGCCTTCCACCCTTTACCAAGTATATAGATGCATTAATTAAATAGGAAATATTGTGATATCCCAACATATCCATGTTCCACCATGGAATAAACTTCAGCTTCACCTGCAACTAACAACACTATAAGAGGGGCTGAGCAAAAGCGGAAACTTAGCCAAACAACGATTTGCTAGGAATGTGGGTTAGAGGCTTGACATGGCAATATGGGAGGCATGATATAACAAGTGGTAGGTAGCACGACATAGCGGTAGAGTGAACAACTAGCATGCAAAGATAGAAGTGATTTCGAGGGTATGGTCATCTTGCCTGAGATCCCGCAAGGAAGAAGAACGAGTCCAAGAAGTAGACGAACGGACGAAGTCGAACGAATCCTCACAAACGCGACGTTATCGGAACTAACCCGAAGAAGCAACACCGGAAAGAAGCAAACAACATGGTAAACAACTATCACATGAACATGGCATGATGCACAACCTAGTATGATGCATGTACGGTTTAAAGAGGCATGGCATGGCAAAGTGCACAAACAATACTACAAATTAAGTGGGGCTCAATATGCAACGAGTTGCATATTGATGAAACACCACATTTGATTATTTAGTTCACTCTCGTTTATGTACCCAACAATATTTAATGTTATTAAACATGGCAAGGGGTGAAGCATGATTAAACTACCTATCTAGACAAGTTTAAATGAGGCCGGAACAACAAACAACAATTCCGGAAAATCCCCATATGCATGTTATGAATTTGGTACTGTCCTTACCTAGACCATATTTTATAGTTGTTAAACATGCAAGAAAAGTGCACCATGTTAAACTAGGCATTTTTCTACCCCATTTACATATAAAGATTATTTAAAATGGAGCTACGGTTATTTAGTTATGAAATAAAGCATTTTAACAAGTCATTTAAGCAAATTTAAATAAAAAACAAGTTTAAATGTTTTTAACATGGATGAAAGTAGCATATTATGAAACTAGACAAAACACTAAGCATTTTATATGTTTAAAACATTTTAAACCGATGCACCATTTGTGAGTTATAATATGCATGAACATGAGGGACTTTTCTACAATTACGTAAATCCTGGATAATTACTAAATTCACAGAGACAAGGAGAAAAAAAACACGCGGGCCAAAACTGTAGGCTAGCCCAACAGGAGGAAGAACAAAGGAGGGGCGCTGGGGCGCTCACCCTGGGCCAAGGCCCGGTGAGGCAGAGGAGTTGTTCGGGGGAGGCGGGGCACGCTTCGACTCGGCCTTGAGGTGTTGCAGCCCAGCGATGGCAAGTCAACACGAGTGCTGACGGGGAAGGAACGGGCGAGCGGGCAAGCGGGCACCTCGTCCTATTCTCGTTAGGAAGCAGAGCAACAGCAGGGACTTGGCATTCTAGTCATCACTGAAGACGAAGAGGAAGACGAGCCCGACGTGGAGCGGTGGCGAGATGTGGGCGAGGGAGTAGGGCGGCACTACTGCTGGGAGAGTTTGGGGCGACGTGGAAGAGCAGGAGGCAAAGGACGCAGCGACAAAGGACTTGGCGATGGGCAGCGTGACGAGGGACTTGGTGCGGGCGAGGGCGCACGAGAACCGGCCGGATCCGAGGCCAGGGCGATGGATATGACCGGAGATGGGCGACGCCGTCCGGGAAGACCATGGCGGTGGCTCCCTAGGAAGAGAAGTGTGTGTGTGTGTGAGAGAGACTCTGAGAGAGGGCGCTGTCGGTGATCAAGAAGAAAAACAGAGGGGAGGGTGGAGATGAAGGGCACGGTCCTTGCTGGTTCAGTCGTCCGGCGACGAGGCTGACGAAGTGGCCGTCGGGGCCGCGGGGCTCCGGGCAGGCGAAGCCCTCCCGCTCGAGGGCTGCGGCGGCTGCTGCAGGTCGAGGAGGGCCAAGGCGAACTCCTCGCTCGGGCATCGGGCGAGAACGGGGACGGAGGTGACCATCTCCAACGTCGGCGCTGACGAGGCAGTCGGGAACATCGGGGTGAGGTGTGAGGCGACGAGGAGGAGGCAGGGCCTCGGTGCTCGCGGACGAGGGGCGTGTGGAGCGCTATGGAGCTCAGGGATTGAAGAAGAGGAGGCCGAAGGGAATTGGATTAGGGACGCAGGCGCTGATTGGATGGGGATGGATCGGGTAGGGGGAAGATCCCGAGGGGGATTTGGAAGGCGGCGATGAGATGGGACAAGCTGCCTAGAATTTAGGGTTGCTGGATTATATAGTGAGTGGGTTAGGTTAGGGGCTAATCGGACCCTCCAATTTAGATCAGACGCTCGAGACAAATAGGCTAGGGAGAACAAAATAAAAACGGAGATGTTTTATAGATGTTAGGGGATGATCCGGACCCATCGGTGACGACTGCCCGGGTCGGGTTCGGGGAAATTTTCGGACGCGCGAGGGGGTCTGAGAACTGTGCAAAGAGGGGTTAGGCGAACGAGGTCAAGTGTGTGGTTGTACTGAGAAGAGAGAGGAGGAATGCAACCCGGCAACCGTTTCTGGAGACCGGAAACGTCTGACGATAGACCGGCTATAATGCCGCTATAGTTAATTGTTGGGGCATCAAACGAACTCCGAATGCGATGAAACTTGGCAGGCGACCTTCTAACAACATAAGAACACCGCACGCCAACTTTCATCCCATTCCGAGAACATTTCCCGGCCACTTATAAAATAATATTTTGGACGTGCCGCGGGCGCGTGCAAGTGTGTCTGGGCTCAGAACGGACAACAGAGAGAACTTGGAGACCCGGACGAATGCAAGTTTTGAAAATATGCAGATGCAATGCAGATGATGACATGGCAAGATGCAACACACAAGCGAATGACAAGGCAACAACAGTGAATAATTGGAAGACACCTGGCTTAACGGTCTCAGGGCGTTACAACACTCCACCACTACGAGAGGATCTCGTCCCGAGATCTAGGATGGCATCGGAGGGAAAACGGAAGAGGTAAAACTAAGTTGCTTCTTGGACAAACGAGTGAAACCACGAACCTTGCGAGGTTGAACGAATTGAAAGAAAGAATACAACGAAGATGAACAAAGTTGAAAACACTCCGTTAGAAAAGAGGAACACGGAACATTACGGGAACCTTGTGGGTTGAAAGACATAAGAAAAGAGTTACAATGGACAAGAAGTACATGCAAGCACTCCGGTTGAAACGAGATGTACAAGGGACGATAAAGACCAATTACGACAACACTCCGGTTGGAAATGGAAGGCAATAATAATAACTTGGCAAAATGGAAGCACTTGGATGAGACTCCGGTTAGAAGAGGAATGATAGTCACAACACTCCGGTTAAACAAGAGAGAGAAGGAATAAGAATGATATAATTTAGGCAGCACTCTGACTGTAAATGGAAGGAATTGAACATGATCTTGACAAAACAAGATGATGGGTCAAAGAGAGCAACATCACAATGCCTCCGAAACAAATATAAGAATGGAATCGAAAGAACAAAGAAGAAGACAACATGTTCTGCCTGAAATGAATTTAAGAAAGCATCCTTAGAAATAAGGATTGAATGGAGTTGTTGGAAGATCAATACGAAAGGATATGATCCTCGTGGGCTTATGGGGACATCTCAAAATTATAAGGTGACAACCAACCACTACCAAAAGATTGATTAGCTGAGATGGACGAAGAGATGGAAAACTTCTTTCACCGCGAGAATAGGTGGAAACTTGGATCATTGATAAACACCATAATAGCAACATTCCTTAGGGATGTCTTTAAGTGAAATCTATACCAAGATAGCTCCAACGAAGAGATAGATGGATTGAAAAGATCTCATGCTCAAAGAAATTGATGGGTTTAACTATCTCATTCTTAACAACTATTGAATCATGACACACGAAGGGAAATTGTCAAGAATGACATAACACCACCTAAAAAGATAAGATAGAAAGAATTGCACTTCGGAATGCAAGATGAAGAACACTTGAAGTGTAGCTTGGCGGATCATAGCTTCGAGAGAAATCTTGAGGACAATTGAAGAATAAAAGGAATCCTAGACGAACCACCATATAGAGACTCCATGATGAACTCTAGTAAAAAAAGGATGATAAAAAGAAAGAGAAGTTGAAAACACAAGGTGAATCCATGCAATGATTTAGATGGATCTTCGTGATGATGAGAGCTTGGAACTCCGGGAAAAGAAAAGATGAAACAATTGAAATTAAGAATTTTGACGAACCTCCAGAATAAGGAATTAATCACTTTGATGAAACAAGAATAAGAATTACATTATGCTTATCCTTCATCAATTAAATTGATGACAAGCAAAGGATGGCATACTACTTATTCTTCTTGAAAAGATTGAAGGGATACAGTCAAACTTGGGAAAGTCTTCAATGAACCACCGGTATGACTTGGGAAGAACGAATGAATTGATATGATAACCAAGGAAGGGAACTCTTGAACGAACCACCGTAAGTATTTAAAAGAACGGGTAAAGAAAATAAATGCATCGGCAGGAGGAATTGGAAAATGAACAAAGATACTTGATAGAATTTAAGTACAAGTGAAACGAAGGGATCATGAACTGACTAGAGAATACTTGAGCGATGCACTGGTAAGATTTGGAGAATGAGAGCTGAAAGCTGGAATGAATAATTCTGAGATGATGTGCTTCGGAGAATCAAACTGAAAAGACTCCTGAATTGCTCCGGATGGGTGAAAAGAATTCTCACAATTGAAAAACAATTATGAGAGGATGGCAGCAAGCTATAACCACGAATCTTTGGAAGAACGGGTAAGATTTGGAGGAGAAACTCTTCTTCGGTCTTCAAATGCAGAGAATGACGATGAGAAACACCACCATGAATTGTTGAGACACTCCGGAATAATGAAGAATATAAAGGTCGAATCAACAATGAAAAGAATTTGAAAGATCTTGGAGAAAGACATTTGACTGATGACAATTCATTCTTACGTCAAACTTTGAAATGAATTTGAGAATAGCTCCAGGAAAATTAGAAGAGTAGTTAAGATCCTGGGGAAAGACCTGTGGGTTAGGGCCCACTCAAAAGATACACCGTTGAACAATTTAAAAGAGAGATTGCGCCGGTTGAATTAAATGGCTTGAATGAGATTACAACCTCGAAAGAGCTTGAACAAATGTAGAGTGGAAACACGAATCTTCGAGATATCTTCAGCACACTAAAACAATTGAATAGCGAGAAGTGGATGATTAAGAGGTGCACCGGCATGAGAAAACGTTTGAAATGAGGAAAAGATATGATCGACAAAGCTTGAATTTAATCCACCGGAGAAGAAAACGAATGAAGAATGACGAACTTGAAGCTCTGTTAGTATCTTCCTGAGAATCACCGGATAAGAACATTGATTGAACAAAAAGGAAGAGACTTGACATGAATAAAATGGATACTTGATTTAGAAATCTGAGTCCTTGAAGAAAAAGGGTGGGAGGGCGGGAAAAACAAAGGCAACTTGGGCAGATGGAAAGGATACCGTTGAGAAAACTTAGAGTTGATCTTGCGGATATTGAAAATGATCAGATCCACTTGAAGGAAACACGTCGGTTGAAAAAGGATTGGCATGACAATCTCGATGATCATTAAGGATTAGTATTCACATAGAAATATGAGAACACCACTCTGGAAAGGTATGGAATCAACACTTGACATTGAAGCAACTCGAATACCACAACTCAAAACAAAACAAAGGATTGGCTTGCAAAATAAGCCGGAAACAAACATATGATAGATCCCATGTTGGAAATATATCCTACGAGCTACTTGCATTCCCACTTATAAACTCCCGAAACTTTCTAGTTATGCAATCAGGTGTTGGGGATACAGGGGAAGCATAATATCTCACCCAAACTAACAATCCCTACATCCAGCTGTATCCATCCTTCAACACATAACCAAGAAACCTTCGAAAATCATGTACCTCAACCTTAGAAAAGAATCCGTTATACGAGTTATGGCAATACTCCCGAACTCCCGCCCCAGTACTGGGTGGCGTCGAGGTTATCTCACCAACAACTGCATAAAAGAGATTTTCGATGTCTGCGAAACTCAGGTATTCCAGAACTACAACGATAAAATTGCGACGACAACACCTCGGAGCTCAACTCCCCAGGACACTGCCACAACCCCCAAATGTCAGGAGGCACCAAGAACAATGTTCTCGTCACAATACTATCGGAACGATTCCAAGATACCCGCGTGATCCTAATTTTTTTTCATGAAATTTGAGGAGAGAAGAGTCAAAACTTCTACGTCAGGAGGCCTCACCAGAGTGATGAAAGGACTGAGGAGTAAAAAGAATCCTACTCTCCGATATATATAATCCTAAGACTCAAAACATTTTGTTCTAGACTCAACAACATCAGCGATTCGATCAAGCAGGGGGCTCCTAAGTCGGGGATGGCTCTGATTACCAACTTGTAACACCCACAATGCAGCTATATCTCCCATGTGTCGGGGCACGACTTAAAGGCATAGCCGCATGGTAGGTTTGTCGCAAGAGGGGTAATCTTCACACAATCCCATGTATTGAATAAGAAAGGGATAAAGAGTTGGCTTACAATCGCCACTTCACACAAATACAAGTTAAACATACATCATCCAGAGTACAATCAAGGTCCGACTACGGAACCAAAATAAAAGAAGAAAAACCCCAAATGCTAGATCCCCGATCGTCCCAATTGGGCTCCACTACTTAACAAACGGAAAAGACACAAAACAATGATCAAGATCTTCATCGAGCTCCCACTTGAGATCGGTTGCGCCACCTGCACTGGTATCATCGGCACCCGCAACTCTTTGGAAGTATCTGTGAGTCACGAGGACTCAGCAATCTCACACCTGCGAGATCAAGACTATTTAAGCTTATGGGTAGGAAAGGGTAATGAGGTGGAGCTGCAACACTAAGCATATATGGTGGCTAACATACGCAAATAAGAGCGAGAAGAGAAGCAACACAATGGTCGAGAAGCTAGAAGTGATCAAGAAGTGATCCTGAAACTACTTACGCACAAACATAACTCCAAAACCGTGTTCACTTCCCGGACTCCGTCGGAAAGAGACCATCACGACTACACACGCGGTTGATGCATTTTAATTCAGTTAAGTGTCAAGTTCTCTACAACCGAACATTAATAAATTCCCGTCTGCCACATAACTGCGGGCATGGCTCTCAAAAGTTTATACCCTGTAGGGGTGTCCCAACTTAGCCCATCACAAGCTCTCACGGTCAACAAAGGATATTCCTTCTCCTGGGAAGACCTGATCAATCTCGGAATCCCGGTTACAAGACATTTCGACAATGGTAAAACAAGACCAGCAAAGCCGCCTGATGTGCCGACAATCCCGATAGGAGCTGCACATATCTCGTTCTTAGGGCAACACTGGATAGGTCAAGCTACGAGTAAAACCAGCCCTCAAGTTGCCCCGAGGTGGCCCCGTAGGCTTCCCGGTTCGGACCAACACTTAGAGAAGCACTGGCCCGTGGGGGTTAAAATAAAGATGACCCTCAGGTTAATTACTCCCAAGGGAAAGGTATAGGTTGTTAGGCAAATGTAAAACCAAGGTCGGGCCTTGCTGGAGGAGTTTTATTCAAAGCAAACTGTTAAGGGGTTCCCATAACACCCAACCGCGTAAGGAACGCAAAATCAAGGAACATAACACCGGTATGACGGAAGCTAGGGCGGCAAGAGTGGAACAAAACACTAGGCATAAGGCCGAGCCTTCCACCCTTTACCAAGTATATATATGCATTAATTAAATAAGAGATATTGTGATATCCCAACATATCCATGTTCCAACATGGAACAAACTTCAGCTTCACCTGCAACTAACAACACTATAAGAGGGGCTGAGCAAAAGCGGAAACTTAGCCAAACAACGGTTTGGTAGGAAGGTGGTTAAAGGCTTGACATGGCAATATGGGAGGCATGATATAATAAGTGGTAGGTAGCGCGACATAGCGGTAGAGCGAACAACTAGCAAGCAAATATAGAAGTGATTTCAAGGGTATGGTCATCTTGCCTGAGATCCCGCAAGGAAGAAGAACGAGTCCAAGAAGTAGATTGAAAGTGCAACTATCCCTAGGTGGTTTTGGTAATTCATAACAACATATAGCTCATTGAGCTAATGCTATTCCAAGATGATTATTTCAGGAAAGCTCAATGATTGGCATGGCATGGATGTGAAAGTGGAACCCTCAAAATGCTAAGGACAAAGGATTGGCTCAAGCTCAAAAGCTCAAGACTCTTCATTTTATATTTTAGTGATCCAAGATCACATTGAGTCTTTAGGAAAAGCCAATACTATGAAGGAGGGATGAGGTGTTGCTTAATGAGCCTCTTGCTTCATGTGCTTAGTGATATGCTCCAAAACCCTCAACTACTTTCCCATATCCACATATGACCTAAACCCTAAGCCAAACTCGGTCATACCGATTCTTTCTATCCGGCACCACCGAGTTTCATTTGTCATAAGCCACTGCCAAACCCTAGCAATTCGGTTCTACCAATAGGGATCTCGGTCTCACCGAGATGGGATTGCAAACTCTCTGTTTCCCTTTCATAACTTTTCGGTCTCACCGAAAGAGCGAATCGGTCCCACCGAGATTGCAATGTAAATTCAATGTTTCTTTTTTGTAACTTTTCGGTCTCACCGAAAGAGCAAATCGGTCCCACCGAGTTTGCCTGACCAACTCTCTGGTTGGCTAATTACCAAAATCGGACTCACCGAGTTTGTGTAATCAGTCTCACCGAGATTACATTATGCCCAAACCCTAACCATATCGTTCCTACCGAGTTGCATGTCAGTCCCACCGAAAATCTCTAATGGTCACTAGGTTTACCTTTTCGGTCCCACCGAGTTTGTCAATTCGGTCCCACCGAGATTGGAAAACTGTGTGTAACGGTTGGATTTTGTGTGGAGGCTATATATACCCCTCCACCTCCTCTTCATTCTCAGAGAGAGCCATCAGAACACATACACAATTCCAACTCATATGTTCTGAGAGAGAACCACCTACTCATGTGTTGAGACCAAGATATTCCATTCCTACCATATGAATCTTGATCTCTAGCCTTCCCCAAGTTGCTTTCCACTCAAATCTTCTTTACAAAAAATCCAAATCCTATGAGAGAGAGTTGAGTGTTGGGGAGACTATCATTTGAAGCACAAGAGCAAGGAGTTCATTACCTACACACCATTTGTTACTTCTTGGAGAGTGGTGTCTCCTAGATTGGCTAGGTGTTACTTGGGAGCCTCCGACAAGATTGTGGAGTTGAACCAAGGAGTTTGTAAGGGCAAGGAGATCGCCTACTTCATGAAGATCTACCGCTAGTGAGGCAAGTCCTTCGTGGGCGATGGCCATGGTGGGATAGACAAGGTTGCTTCTTCATGGACCCTTTGTGGGTGGTTGCCTCTTTGTGGACCCTTCGTGGGTGGAGCCCTCCATGGACTCACGCAACCGTTACCCTTTGTGGGTGGAGCCCTCCATGGACTCGCGCAACCGTTACCCTTCGTGGGTTGAAGTCTCCATCAACGTGGATGTAGGATAGCACCACCTATCCGAACCATGGGAAAAACATCCGTGTCTCCAATTGCGTTTGAATTCTCCAAACCCTTCCCTTTACATTCTTGCAAGTTGCATGCTTTACTTTCCGCTGGCGATATACTCTTTGCATGCTTGCTTGAATTGTGTGATGATTGCTTGACTTGTCCTACAATAGCTAAAATCTGCCAAGAACTAAAATTGGGAAAATGTTAAGTTTTTATTTGGTCAAGTAGTCTAATCACCGCCCCTCTAGACATACTTTCGATCCTACAAGTGGTATCAGAGCATTGGTCTCCATTTGCTTTGATCTCCATAGCTTTTGGTGGTCATAGCCTTGGTTTCACAACCTAGGAGAGTATGGCGTCTAGCGAGGGAAATTATCACCGTAGAGGTCCTTACTTTGATGGTACTAATTTTGCTAGTTGGAAGGATAAAATGAAAATGCATATTCTTGGACATAACCCCGCCGTTTGGGCTATTGTGTGTGTTGGTTTGCAAGGTGACTTCTTTGATGGGAAAGAACCAAACCGTGAAGCTACCGCGGATGAGTTGAAGATGTTGCAATACAATGCTCAAGCTTGTGATATTCTCTTCAACGGATTGTGCCCCGAAGAATTCAACAAAATCAGCCGTCTTGAGAATGCAAAGGAAATTTGGGACACTTTGATTGATATGCACGAAGGTACCGACTCCGTCAAGGAATCCAAGTTGGATGTGCTTCAAAGTCAACTTGACAAGTTCAAAATGAAGGATGGTGAAGGTGTCGCTGAAATGTACTCTAGGCTTGCTCTCATCACAAATGAGATTGCCGGCTTAGGAAGTGAAGAGATGACTGATAGATTCATCATCAAGAAGATTCTAAGAGCCTTGGATGGAAAATATGATACCGTGTGCACATTGATCCAAATGATGCCCAATTACAAAGATCTCAAGCCAACGGAGGTGATTGGAAGAATTGTTGCTCATGAGATGTCACTTAAGGATAAAGAGGAACTTCACAACAAATCAAGCGGTGCCTACAAAGCCTGATGTGAAGCCCCTACATCATCAAGTGAGAAACAAAACTTCAATGAAGAATTGAGCTTAATGGTGAAGAACTTCAACAAGTTCTACAAGAGTAGAAGCAAAGATAGAAGCTTCAAGTCAAGGTCCTACAATGACAAAAGATCTTCTAGTCGAGAGCGAAACTGCTACAGTTGTGGAAGACCCGGACACTATTCCAATGAGTGTACGGCTCCCTACAAGAGAAGAGAAGATTCTCCAAAAAGAAGAAGCAAAGAATCACCACCAAGAGAGAGAAGGAGTAGAGATGATCGTTATGAACGAAGATACTCATGGAGAAGCAAGGATTCGGAAAGGAAGGAAAAATCATCAAGGAGCTACACAAAACGAAGACATCAAGCTCATCTTGGTGAATGGGTATCCGGCTCCGACTCCGACAGCCACTCCGAGAGAAGTTATCACTCCGACTCCGAAGATACTCAAGATGAAGGTGTTGCCGGTCTAGCACTTGTGTCAACCAACTCCTACGACATATTTGACTCACCAAATGAAGGAATTGGAAGATGCTTCATGGCCAAAGATCCTAAGGTAACACACCCTGAGTATGTTGATTTCAATAGTGATGAAGATGACTTGTTAGGTGATGATTTGCTTGTTGACAACTCTAGTGATGAATACTATGATGAAACTTCAATTAATCATGCTAATCAAGATAAAACGAATGACAATGATAAGGAGAAGATTGAGGCTCTAACTAAAGAACTAAACACTCTTAAGTTAGCTCATGAAACTATCTTCGAAGATCATTGAGAACTTTTAAGAGCTCATGAGAAATTACGCTTTGAAAAGCTCAATCTTGAGCAAGAGCATGAGTTCTTAAAAGCAATCAATGATGATCTCCGCAAGAAAAGTTCTTCTTACATTGCCAAGCATTTACTCTTATCCACTTACATGCCTCAAGTCAAGTCTAGTAACAAGAACAAGAAAGATTCTTCCTCTAGCAGTAACAATGATCATGCTAAATCCAATATTGTTGCTTCTAGTAGTTCTCTTGATTCCACTAATGATTCTCTTAGCCAAGTTACACTTGAGCAAGAAAATAGCTTATTGAAGGGAATTATAGAGAAAGGAGTGTACAAAAGCCTTACCGGGAGTAAGCAATTCGAGGAAATTGTGCGCAAGCAAGGTATGCTCTGGAAGAATCAAGGTATTGGTTTTGAACGAAAGTTCAATGCCAATGGAGTTGAGTGGGAAGAAGATCAATACCCCAAGACAAAGTTTGTTCCTCAAAAAGAGAGGTATGATACTTCTTTCAAGGGGACACAAGCTCAAGATGATCTTCCACTACAAGACTACAAGCAAAAAGGCAAGGGCAAGCTTCAAGAGGAAATTGATGCATTTGAAGAAGCTCCTAAGACCTTAGTCAAGTGGATTCCCAAGACTACTTCAAGTTCCACTTCATCAAGTACGACTACAACTCCAAGGATTCCCATCAAGATGGTGTGGATCCAAAAGAAGAAGAACTAGAGAGTTCTTGAGAGTGACTCCGCCAACATACTTCACTCTTATCATTTTGGCTAGAACAAGTGCAATCAACTTCCACATCTTGCACTATTTCAAGGAGTCACAAACCCTCTTGTTGGTAAGACAAGGGACAAGGTAACCTAAAAGCTTTCATGGACATCATCTTGTGTGTGCATCACTCTATGTCTATGGATATCCTTGTTTGTTCCTTGTCGGACTAACCCATGTAGGTATTGAAAGTGCAATTCACTCAAATGGATAGCTCCAAGTGATCTACATCAACATTGAGCATCCACATCTTCAACATCTACATGAAGTCATCATCGACAAAACCCGAGGTTAGTTCATCCCTCTAAGGGGGGATATCACATCTAGGGGGAGCTTTACTCTAAGACTTGAGCTAAAGCAACTCTAAAGATGTGAACACAACAATGCTTTATGTAAAAGTGGTAACCCCACTTGAGCTTAAATGATGAGTATGACCTATGATCAAGTGTTCTCACTTGACTCCTAAGTCAATATACTCATATATAGATGACCTTGTCATCGCAAATTGCTTGATAGATGCTAGAATTGGTTGTGCATGCCTTGTCACATATTTCATTTGCCATCTTATTGTGTGAGCATGCTGGTTGCATATTTTACTCATTCGAGGACATCCACTTGTTGTTTTGATTGTTTGGTTTTATTTCCTTTTGCCAAGTGGATGGACAAGAATGCCTAAGAACCTCCTCTAGCTATCTATGCTTTTCTCGTCTCAAACTCTATTCATGCTACATCACAAAATTTGATCAAGTCAGATTCGAACCACTCTGTGTGAGGAGCGCTCGGAGTCCCCGATTCGTCATAGACTTAAACTTCCAAAACCTCTTTATGATTCTCGGTCTGACCGATAACCCACTTTCGGTCCTACCGAGATCATTAAGTTGATCTAGGTTTTCGATCTCGGTGCAACCGATTTGAACCTTTCGGTCACACCGAGTTTCAGTAACTGCTTGCAGTTATGAATCTCGGTGCCACCGAGTTGTTCCACTCGGTCACACCGACGGGGTCGGGCTATATATAGTCACGGGCAAAATTTGGAAATTTCTCCGAACCCCTTCGCCCGCGCGATAGCCTGCTCTGCGAACATGGTCTCCGGATCGTCCTCTCGCCGCCAGCCGCCTCTAGTCGCTGGTCTCCATCGCCGTCAACGGAATTCTACCCCGCCGTTGCCGCCGTAGCGAGTCTCCGCCGAACTAGGGTATGGACTCGATCTTTGTGCTATTCTCCAATCCGATTCTTAGCACATTGTGATCATCATGATTCTTGCCACGATTGAAACACTCCTATCCAGTCAATGCGCTCGTGGATTAGGTTTGATTCGAAAATTTTAGGGTTAGGTTTCCGCCGAAACCATCTCGGACCCACCGAGTTGAAAAACTCGGTCCCGCCGATTTGGCTTATGCCATTGCACAAGTGAGACTCGGTCTGACCGAGAATTACTTATCGGTGTGACCGATTTTGGAACTTTGTGAAACCCTAGCAGTCTTGGTGCCACCGAACTGTGACCCGATCTGACCGAGTTCACTAGTTTAGGTTCCAAAACTGCTTCGGTATCACCAAGTTTAAAAATCGGTACATCCGAGATGATTTCAGTGGGAAACTAAAACTAAGTTTTTGGATCATTCTTTTGCAAAAATCTCTGCATTTTGTGATGCTCATCCACTCTATCTCATCTATAACCTATTCACAGGGTCAGCAGTCAGAGTTTGCAACATGTCTGATCAGAGTGACAGCCAGAACATGTCAGAACAGCAAGTGCAGATGAGTGAGGGCACTAGTCCCTCCAGCTCTTCAGATGATGGCAGCAGAAGTACCCCAAGCAATCTGCCAAAAGCTGCCACCAGACAAAGGAAGAAGAGAACTTCAGATTCTGAGGATGAAGATTATGTGGCAGAAGAGGAAGCAACTTCAAAGAGAGTAGTGCTTGAGAAGGAACATGGCTCAGCTCAAGGCACAAAGCCAGGGATGAAAGTCAAAAGGCCAGCAGGCAGGCAGCCTATGTCAAAGGCCAGAGCTTCAACTGAGAAGCCCACCCCCATAGAGCCAGTTGCTGCCGAAGGCAAGAAAAGGAAGGAAAGGGTCAAGAAGACCGTAGCCAGAGTGCTTGGAAAGGCTTCCATCATGGAAGAAGAGGAAGAAGAAGAGGTTGCTGCACCAGCACCTAAGGCACCTAAGCTTATGGGTGATGCTATCAGGACAGGGGCTGCCACATCTAAGCCCAAAGAAGCACCCAAAGCTGCCTCCAAGCCCAAGTCTGCGCCAAAGAGAAATACAAGGAGCATACCTGCAGCTGAGAAGAACAAGGCCCCAGTGCCTGAAGCTGCAGAAGAAGATGATGAAGAGCAAGTACTCAGAAAACTCAAGCCCAAGATCCCAGACCACAACGATGCTCATCCTGTGGCTGAGGATATGAAGCTCAGGAGAGACTCAGGGCTGCGGAAGTGGAGAGAAGCAGATCCATATGCTTCAAGGAGAAGAACTGCTGTGGATTACAGATTTCACACCAAGGAACAACAGGACTTCTATGAGACAGTGCTGCTTGATAAGAAGCTAATAGTCTGTGACATGAGATGGGTTGATTGGGAGTACATCAAGGACAACGAAGAGTACTACCCTGGAGTGTATGACAGCTTCAATGCTTGTGGAGTAGCAGACTTTGTTGGGCAGAAGCTCACAAAGTGGAATGAGGAACTTATTATGCAATTCTACTCCACGGCACACTTCTATCCAGATGGTAGGATAACATGGATGTCTGATGGTACGAGGTACCAATCTACAGTTGCTGAATGGGCTCAGCTGATCAATGCCCCAGAAGAGCATGAGGATGACTTGGACATATATGCCAAGAAGAAGATGGACCACAACTCAATGTGAAACATGTACAAGGAGATCCCAAGTGAAGCACTTGATACTTTCAAATTTGGCTCAGTGCATTATCTTCTGTCAGGGCTGCCAACTATCAATTGGATACCGAGGCACACCTTATTGCCCAAATCTGGAGATCACAAGATGATCAGGGGCCACGCGATCAATTTGCTACATATCTTTGATGTGCCACAAAAGTTCAAGGTGATGAGCCTCATGGTAGAGACCATCAAGAGGACAGCAGCAAACCAAAAGAGGAGCTGTGGATATGCCCCTCAGATCCAGGAGCTAATTAACTCGAAGAAGGGCACAGGCATATACTTGTTGGACAAGGAACATCTGCCCATTCATCTAGATTTTGAAGATAATCAGATTGTCATGCATGAGAATGAACCATCGTCCGTTCAAGCACAAGACAAGAAGGAGAAGGCAAGGAAGGAGAAAGCTGCCAAGATGCCAACTCAAGAGGAGGCATCTGAGTATTTCTTGAAAACCAAACAAGAGCAGCTTGGTTACTTGATTGCATCCACACTGAGGATTGAGCAAGGACTGGCCACCCTCACTCAGAATCAGCAGAGCTTAGAGAGAATCATGGAACAAAAGTTCTATGACTTGGATGTCATAGTAATAGAGATTCAGTCTGAAGTGGAACAACTTCAGGATGACATGCAGGAGAGGAGAGGCAAGACTACAACTGATGCATTTGCCAGAGTGCCAAGAGCTCAAAGATCACATGCAGTGCCAGTTGCTGACACCAGAGCCACCACTTCTGCACCAGCTACAGCTTCAGTTCCACCAGCTCCAGCATCTACTTCAGCCTCAACTCCAACCACGTCTACAGAAGGCTTCGTCCTTGGAGTGCTCCGGACTCCACCACCACCTGAAGATCAAGCCTGAGCGTCGATCTAGCACTATGCATTTTCTAGGAACTTTTTGGTAACTTGTTGCCAAAGGGGGAGAAAATGTATAGATCATAGGCTTCGAGAGAGAGAGAGAGTGTGGCTTTTTTCTCTCTTGCTTTATTTGGTGGTTTTTCGAACTTTGTTTGCTTTTGAGTGCTTGAGATACTATGTCATTGCTCGTGAGACATTGATGATCATGTGTTTGATCATAAGCTACACTTAATGTTTGCTTAATATTATCATCTTATCTATCTTATGTGATCATTCACTATTCTTGGTGATGAGTGCATGTATTTCATTCTTATCATTTTAAGCCCTCCACCAAGATGTATGTGACATGGAAGAGTAACCCATGACTCTAACTCTTTGTGCATTTGCAGTCCAAAGCAAATTTTAAATATGCACAAATTTAGGGGGAGCTCTTATTTGTCACATACTTCTCAAAGCGACGATATATTTCATGCTTATTATCATTTGTCAAAGCTTTGATCTATATGTTGTCATCAATTACCAAAAAGGGGGAGATTGAAAGTGCAACTATCCCTAGGTGGTTTTGGTAATTCATAACAACATATAGCTCATTGAGCTAATGCTATTCCAAGATGATTATTTCAGGAAAGCTCAATGATTGGCATGGCATGGATGTGAAAGTGGAACCCTCAAAATGCTAAGGACAAAGGATTGGCTCAAGCTCAAAAGCTCAAGACTCTTCATTTTATATTTTAGTGATCCAAGATCACATTGAGTCTTTAGGAAAAGCCAATACTATCAAGGTGGGATGAGGTGTTGCTTAATGAGCCTCTTGCTTCATGTGCTTAGTGAATGCTCCAAAACCCTCAACTACTTTCCCATATCCACATATGACCTAAACCCTAAGCCAAACTCGGTCATACCCATTCTTTCTATCCGGCGCCACCGAGTTTCATTTGTCATAAGCCACTGCCAAACCCTAGCAATTCGGTTCTACCGATAGGGATCTCGGTCTCACCGAGATGGGATTGCAAACTCTCTATTTCCCTTTCGTAACTTTTCGGTCTCACCGAAAGAGCGAATCGGTCCCACCGAGATTGCAATGTAAATTCAGTGTTTCCTTTTTGTAACTTTTCGGTCTCACCGAAAGAGCAAATCGGTCCCACCGAGTTTGCCCGACCAACTCTCTGGTTGGCTAATTACCAAAATCGGTCTCACCGAGTTTGTGTAATCGGTCTCACCGAGATTACGTTATGCCCAAACCCTAACCATATCGGTCCTACCGAGTTGCATGTCAGTCCCATCGAAAATCTCTAACGGTCATTAGGTTTACCTTTTCGGTCCGATCGAGTTTGTCGATTCGGTCCCACCGAGATTGGAAAACTGTGTGTAACGGTTGGATTTTGTGTGGAGGCTATATATACCCCTCCACCTCCTCTTCATTCGGAGAGAAAGCCATCAGAACACATACACAATTCAAACTCATATGTTCTGAGAGAGAACCACCTACTCATGTGTTGAGACCAAGATATTCCATTCCTACCATATGAATCTTGATCTCTAGCCTTCCCCAAGTTGCTTTCCACTCAAATCTTCTTTCCACAAAATCCAAATCCTATGAGAGAGAGTTGAGTGTTGGGGAGACTATCATTTGAAGCACAAGAGCAAGGAGTTCATTACCTACACACCATTTGTTACTTCTTGGAGAGTGGTGTCTCCTAGATTGGCTAGGTGTTACTTGGGAGCCTCCGACAAGATTGTGGAGTTGAACCAAGGAGTTTGTAAGGGCAAGGAGATCGCCTACTTCGTGAAGATCTACCGCTAGTGAGGCAAGTCCTTCGTGGGCGATGGCCATGGTGGGATAGACAAGGTTGCTTCTTCATGGACCCTTTGTGGGTGGTTGCTTCTTCGTGGACCCTTCGTGGGTGGAGCCCTCCATGGACTCACGCAACCGTTACCCTTTGTGGGTGGAGCCCTCCATGGACTCGCGCAACCGTTACCCTTCGTGGGTTGAAGTCTCCATCAACGTGGATGTAGGATAGCACCACCTATCTGAACCACGGGAAAAACATCCGTGTCTCCAATTGCGTTTGAATTCTCCAAACCCTTCCCTTTACATTCTTGCAAGTTGCATGCTTTACTTTTCGCTGCCAATATACTCTTTGCATGCTTGCTTGAATTGTGTGATGATTGCTTGACTTGTCCTACAATAGCTAAAATCTGCCAAGAACTAAAATTGGGAAAAGGTTAAGTTTTTATTTGGTCAAGTAGTCTAATCACCCCCCCTCTAGACATACTTTCGATCCTACAAGATGAACGGACGAAGTCGAACAAATCCTCACAAACGTGACGTTATCGGAACTAATCCGAAGAAGCAACACCGGAAAGAAGCAAACAACATGGTAAACAACCATCACATGAACATGGCATGATGCACAACCTAGTATGATGCATGTCTGGTTTAAAGAGTTATGGCATGGCAAAGTGCACAAACAATACTACAAATTAAGTGGAGCTCAATATGCAACGAGTTGCATATTGACGAAATACCACATTTGATTATTTAGTTCACTCTCGTTTATGTACCCAACAATATTTAATGTTATTAAACATGGCAAGGGGTGAAGCATAATTAAACTACCTATCTAGACAAGTTTAAATGAGGTCGGAACAACAAACAACAATTCCGGAAAATCCCCATATGCATGTTATGAATTTGGTACTGTCCTGCCCTAAACCATATTTTATAGTTGTTAAACATGCAAGAAAAGTGCACCATGTTAAACTAGGCATTTTTCTACCACATTTACATATAAAGATTATTTAAAATGGAGCTACGGTTACTTAGTTATGAAATAAAGCATTTTAACAAGTCATTTAAGCAAATTTAAATAAACAACAAGTTTAAATGTTTTTAACATGGATGAAAGTAGCATATTATGAAGCTAGACAAAAAACTAAGAATTTTATATGTTTAAAACATTTTAAACCGATGCACCGTTTGTGAGTTATAATATGCATGCACATGAGGGACTTTTCTGCAATTCTGTAAGTCCTGGATAATTTTTAAATTTGCAGAGACAAGGAGAGAAAAAACACGCGGGCCGAAACTGCAGGCTGGCCCAACATGAGGAATAACAAAGGAGGGGCGCTGGGGCGCTCACCCTAGGCCAAGGTCCGGTGAGGTAGAGGAGTTGTTCGGGGAAGGCGGGGTGCGCTTTGACTGGGCCTTGAGGCACTGTAGCCCAGCGACGACAAGTCAGCGCGAGCGCTGACGGGGAAGGAACAGGCGAGCGGGCAAGCGGGCACCTCGTCCTGTTCTCGTCAGGAAGCAGAGCAACGGCAGGGACTTGGCGTTCTAGTCATCACTGAAGACGAAGAGGAAGACGAGCCCGGCGTGGAGCGGTGGTGAGATGCAGGCGAGGGAGTAGGGCGGCGTTGCTGCCGGGAGACTTTGGGGCGACGCGGAAGAGCAGGAGGCAGAGGACGCAGTGACAGCGGACTTGGCGATGGGCTGCGCGACGAGGGACTTGGCGCGGGCGAGGGCACACGGGAACCGGCCGGATCCGGGGCCAGGGCGATGGATCTGACCGGAGATGGGCGACGCCGTCGGGGAAGACCATGGCGGCGGCGGCTCCCTGTGAAGAGAAGCGAGAGAGAGAGAGAGACTCTAAGAGAGGGCGTTGTCGGTGATCAAGAAGAAAAACAGAGGGGAGGGTGGAGATGAAGGGCACGGTCCTTGCTGGTTCGGTCGGCTGGCGACGAGGCTGACGAAGTGGTTGTCGGGGCCGCGGGGCTCCGGGCAGGCGAAGCCCTCCCGCTCGAGGGTTGCGGTGGCTGCTGCAGGTCAAGGAGGGCCAAGGGGAACTCCTCGCTCGGGCGTCGGGCGAGAACGGGGACGGAGGTGACTGTCTCCAACGTTGGCGCTGACGAGGCGGTCGGGAACGTCGGGGTGAGGTGCAAGGCGACGAGGAGGAGGCAGGGCCTCGGTGCTCGCGGACGAGGGGCGTGTGGAGCGCTATGGAGGTCAGGGATCGAAGTAGAGGAGGCCGAAGGGAATTGGACCGGGGACGCAGGCACTAATTGGATGGGGATGGATCGGGCAGGGGAAGATCCCGAGGGGGATTTGGAAGGTGGCAGCGAGATGGGACAAGCTGCCTAGAATTTAGGGTTGTTGGATTATATAGTGAGTGGGTTATGTTAAGGGCTAATCGGAACCTCCGATTTAGATCGGACGCTCGAGATAAGTAGGCTAGGGAGAACAAAAATAAAAACGGAGATGTTTTATAGATGTTAGGGGATGATCCGGACCCATCGGTGACGACTGCCAGGGTCGGGTTCGGGGAAATTTTCGGACGCACGAGGGGGTGTGAGAACTGTGCAAAGAGGGGTTATGCGAACGAGGTCAAGTGTGTGGTTGGATTGAGAAGAGAGAGGAGGAATGCAACCCGGCAACCGTTTCCGGGGACCGGAAACGTCTGACGGTAGACCGGCTATAATGCCACGATAGTTAACTGTTGGGGCATCAAACGAACTCCGAATGCGATGGAACTTGGCAGGCGACCTACTACATAACAACACCGCACGCCAACTTTCATCCCATTCCGAGAACATTTCCTGGCCACTTATAAAATAATATTTTGGACGTGCCGCGGGCGCATGCAAGTGTGACTGGGCTCAGAAGGGACAACAGAGAGAACTGGGAGACCCGGACGAATGCAAGTTTTGAAAACATGCAGATGCAATGCGGATGATGGCATGGGAAGATGCAACACGCAAGTGAATGACAAGGCAACAACAACGAATAACTGGAAGACACCTGGCGCAACGGTCTCGGGGCGTTACAGTAACATAGACTAGTAACATGTGCATGTTAATAGTCTATGTTACTATCCATTGTGGCAAGTCTAACTAGCTATGTTACCACTTTCCTCTCTTTCTTCATTTATTGCTTGCCACATCATCTATTTTATCTAGATACGTGTGATGTTACTACCTATGTTACTCCCACTGTGGGTAGTCTAAGCAGGCTATAAGGAATAGAATAATGTATATGTGCTTATTAGTTGGAGGAAAGAGAAGAGAAGCGGGCTCTTGGTTAGTAGAGCCAGCTACAACATGAGACCCAAGACACTTTGTGAGGATGTAAGGTGGGCCAACTATTGATAAACTAGTACGTATATAAAACTTATTATTGTACATGCCCGCTAAGAGGTTGGCTGTATATGACATGGCAACTTCTTATAGCCGACCCTTGGCTGTATTATTAACCTTGCTCTTAGTGAGGTAGCTAGTATATCATAGACGACTAGCTAGCTAGTATCAGATCACTAGCCATAGTGGGAGTAATTTCAGTAGTAACATCGACTCCAACTCAGCAAACTTGCTTATGTGGCAATAAGTTAATGAGGAGAGAGATAGTTTCAATAACTTAGCTAGTTACTGTAACATCACATGTCCCAATGCAATATGAGTACTTATGTTACTACCCACTATGAAGGTAGTAACATATATAGTCTAGGGATATGTGTATGTTACTACTGTATTCTCCATTGTGGCTATTCTCATACTACCTCCTTTCCAGTTTAACTATGTGCCACATCATCCAAAAAGTCTAGTTGACATGCATCGTACCGCTTGATACTCCCATATTACGACCAGCCTTATTAGAGTGGCCATACTAGGGGTATCATAGCCGGTATATCATGCACTCGGGAATATAAAATATGATGATGTGGCAAAGAAGCAGTAACATATGTAGATACCGTAACACACACACACACACACACACACACACACATATATATATATATATATATATATATATATATAATAAATGCTATACTACTTTGTGTCATGCATGGCCATAAATACGGTCATCTATGATATATACCCCCTCTGTAAACTAATATAAGAGCGTTTAGGTCACTATTTTAGTAATCTAAACGCTCTTATATATATATTAGTCTACAGAGGGAGCTAGTACTACTCTATGATACTATATATGCACTATGAAGGTATGTACGTACTCTACGATACTATATACTCCCTCTGTAAACTAATATAAGAGCGTTTAGAATACTAAAGTAGTGATCTAAACGCTCTTATATTAGTTTACATAGGGAGTATTAGTTTATATAGGGAGCTAGTATATGGCACTCTCCACCATACTCGTGATTTCTTATCGTGGAAAAAATTGGAGGCGAAACGATGAACTCATGTTTTCATTCGAACAAAAATATGATGTTAGGTAATGTAAATGTTTCCAAAGAGCACACAGTTCACTCACGAGAGTCGTGTGTCCACTAAACCATGGCCGATGCACCCCCACCCCTCTGCCGCGCGCGTGATCTGAGTCGTGCTTTCTGATTGGCCAGAACCCAAACCCCACGGATCGTATGTCTGCACCGTTGGATTCTCCTTGATCGAACAGCGATCCTCATCCCTTTCGACAACACATGTACATGTTTTCAAATAGCCCCTCCAAAAAATGTTTCCAAATAGCACACAGTTCACACACGAAAGCCGTGTACCTACCAAACCGTGGCCGATGCCCCCCTCGCTGCGTGCGCGATCTGAGTCGTGCGTTCTGATTGGCCAGAACCCAAACCCCACGGATCGTACGTCTGCGTCGTTGGATGCTCCCAGATTGAACGGCAATCCTCATCCATTTTGATAGGAAATGCAATCCGGCTAGGAATTGATTTATATGCCAACATGCACAGTAAATGCCAAAAAATGTCTTACATATAGCACATGAGACCTGAAATGCGCCAGCAAATCAAACCCATGGTAAAATTGTGATTGGTTTACGTGGGAAAAATTTAGAGGTGAAACGATGAACTCACGTCTTCATTTCAAACGAAATTATTTTGTTTGTGCACACGAGCGCTTAGAGGCAACCGTTTGCATAGGCCTTTCCGCGCGCACGGCGACCGGGGATATTTTTCACCCTTTTCACCTAGGCCGCCAACACCCAGAGTCCCCAACACCCCCCACCGTCCTCCCGCGTTTCACTCAACTAGTCCACCAAATCTCCTTCGCCAGCTCCCCCTCCCACCAGATCCACAGCAGAACCCTCTCCGGTGCCGTCGTGCTCACCCCGGCCGTGTGCCCACTCTTCAGCATCAAGCCTACCTCCACTTCCATTCCCAACACGCGGCGGCCCGTGCCTTGTCGTCTTTGTTTGCTCAATACAGATCTAAGGTAGGAATGACTTTGATAAATATTAAGGAAAAGGAACCCATAGTTAATGAGAAAATAAACTTAGATTCTACTAGAATCGATAAACTTGAGGGTATCATTACAAACTTGGGAACCACTTTTTCTTCCGTAAATAATACTCCAAGTCCTCCTACTAAAATTTCCAAGCTTATGTATGTTCCTAAAAATAAGGGTGAATCATCTAGTAAGGAAACTGCGGATCTTAAATCTATAAGTATTCATCCCAATCTTTTTGCTATCATTAAGGAACCAATTGCTACAATTAAATTTTTCGATCTTGTGCCTAAGAGTTTGATAATCACTAGAAAGAAAGAAATTCCTAAGGGAGATAGTGTTGGGGAACGTATTAATTTCAAAAATTTCCTACGCACACGCAAGATCATGGTGATGCATAGCAACGAGAGGGGAGAGTGTGATCTACGTACCCTTGTAGACCGACAGCGGAAGCGTTAGCACAACGCTGTTGATGTAGTCGTACGTCTTCACGGCCCGACCGATCAAGCACCGAAACTACGGCACCTCCGAGTTTTAGCACACGTTCAGCTCGATGACGATCCCCGGACTCCGATCCAGCAAAGTGTCGGGGAAGAGTTCTGTCAGCACGATGGCGTGGTGACGATCTTGATGTTCTACCGTCGTAGGGCTTCGCCTAAGCACCGCTACAATATTATCGAGGATTATGGTGGAAGGGGGCACCGCACACGGCTAAGAATATGATCACGTGGATCAACTTGTTTGTCTAGGGGTGCCCCCTGCCCCCGTATATAAAGGAGCAGGGGGAAGTGCGGCCGGCCAGGAGGAGGGCGCGCCAGGAGGAGTCCTACTCCCACCGGGAGTAGGATTCCCCCCTTTCCTAGTTGGAATAGGATTCGAGAGGGGGAAAGAGGAGAGAGAGAAGGAAGGGGGGGGGGGCGCCGCCCCCTCTCCTTGTCCTATTCGGACTAGGGGGGAGGGGCGTGTGGCCCAGCCCTGGCCACCTCTCCTCTCTTCCACTAAAGCCCACTAAGGCCCATATACCTCCCGGGGGGTTCCGGTAACCTCCCGGTACTCCGGTAAAATCCCGATTTCACTCGGAACACTTCCGATATCCAAATATAGGCTTCCAATATATAAATCTTTATGTCTCGACCATTTCGAGACTCCTCGTCATGTCCCCGATCTCATATGGGACTCCGAACTCCTTCGGTACATCAAAACTCATAAACTCATAATATAACTGTCATCAAAACCTTAAGCGTGCGGACCCTACGGGTTTGAGAACAATGTAGACATGACCGAGACATGTCTCCGGTCAATAACCAATAGCGGAACTTGGATGCTCATATTGGCTCCCACATATTCTACGAAGATCTTTATCGGTCAGACCGCATAACAACATACATTGTTCCCTTTGTCATCGGTATGTTACTTGCCCGAGATTTGATCGTCGGTATCTTAATACCTAGTTCAATCTCGTTACCGGCAATTCTCTTTACTCGTTTCGTAATACATCATCTCGCAACTAACTCATTAGTTGCAATGCTTGCAAGGCTTATGTGATGTGCATTACCGAGAGGGCCCAGAGATACCTCTCCGACAATCAGAGTGACAAATCCTAATCTCGAAATACGCCAACCCAACATGTACCTTTGGAGACACCTGTAGAGCTCCTTTATAATCACCCAGTTATGTTGTGACGTTTGGTAGCACACAAAGTGTTCCTCCGGCAAACGGGAGTTGCATAATCTCATAGTCATAGGAACAGGTATAAGTCATGAAGAAAGCAATAGCAACATACTAAACGATCGGGTGCTAAGCTAATGGAATGGGTCATGTCAATCACATCATTCTCCTAATGATGTGATCCCGTTAATCAAATGACAACACATGTCTATGGTTAGGAAACATAACCATCTTCGATTAACGAGCTAGTCTAGTAGAGGCATACTAGTGACACTTTGTTTGTCTATGTATTCACACATGTATTATGTTTCCGGTTAATACAATTCTAGCATGAATAATAAACATTTATCATGAAATAAGGAAATAAATAATAACTTTATTATTGCCTCTAGGGCATATTTCCTTCAGTCTCCCACTTGCACTAGAGTCAATAATCTAGTTCACATTGCCATGTGATTTAACACCAATAGTTCACATCATTATGTGACCAACACTCAAAGGGTTTACTAGAGTCAATAATCTAGTTCACATCGCTATGTGATTAAGACCCAAAGAGTACTAAGGTGTGATCATGTTTTGCCTATGAGAGAAGTTTAGTCAACGGGTCTGCCATATTCAGATCCATATGTATTTTGCAAATTTCTATGTCAACAATGCTCTGCACGGAGCTACTCTAGCTAATTGCTCCCACTTTCAATACGCATCCAGATTGAGACTAAGAGTCATCCGGATCAGTGCCAAAACTTGTATCGACGTAACCCTTTTACGACGACCCTTTTGTCACCTCCATAATCGAGAAACATATCCTTATTCCACTAAGGATAATTTTGACCGCTGTCCAGTGATCTACTCCTAGATCACTATTGTACTCCCTTGCTTAACACAGTGTAGGGTATATAATAGATCTGGTACACAACATGGCATACTTTATAGAACCTATGGCTGAGGCATAGGGAATGACTTTCATTCTCTTTCTATCTTCTGCCGTGGTCGGGCTTTGAGTCTTACTCAATTTCACACCTTGTAACACAGCCAAGAACTCTTTTCTTTGACTGTTCCATTTTGAACTACTTCAAAATATTGTCAAGGTATGTACTCATTGAAAAAATTTATCAAGCGTCTTGATCTATCTCTATAGATCTTGATGCTTAATATGTAAGCAGCTTCGCCGAGGTCTTTCTTTGAAAAACTTCTTTCAAACACTCCTTTATGCTTTGCAGAATAATTCTACATTATTTCCGATCAATAATATGCCATTCACATATACTTGTCAGAAATGCTGTAGTGCTCCCACTCACTTTCTTGTAAATACAGCCTTCACCACAAGTCTGTATAAAACTATATACTTTGATCATCTCATCAAAGCGCATATTCCAACTCCGAGATGCTTGCACCAGTCCACAGATGGATCGCTGGAGATTGCATATTTTGTTAACATTTTTAGGATTGACAAAACCTTCTGGTTGCATCATATACAACTCTTCTTTAAGAAATCCATTAAGGAACGCAGCTTTGTTTATCCATTTGCCAGATTTCATAAAATGCGGCAATTGCTAACATGATTCGGACAGACTTAAGCATAGATACGAGTGAGAAACTCTCATCGTAGTCAACATCTTGAACTTGTCGAAAACCTTTTTGCGACAATTCTAGCTTTGTAGATAGTAACACTACTACCAGCATCCGTCTTCCTCTTGAAGATCCATTTAATCTCAATGGCTCGCCGATCATTGGGCAAGTCAATCAAAGTCCATACTTTGTTTTCATACATGGATCTCATCTCAGATTTCATGGCCTCAAGCCATTTCGCAGAATCTGGGCTCATCATCGCTTCCTCATAGTTCGTAGGCACGTCATGGTCAAGTAACATGACCTCCAGAACTGGATTACCGTACCACTCTGGTGCGGATCTCACTCTGGTTTTACCTACGAGGTTCGGTAGTAACTTGATCTGAAGTTACATGATCATCATCATTAGCTTCCTCACTAATCGGTCTAGTAGTCACAGGAACATATTTCTGTGATGAACTACTTTCCAATAAGGGAGCAGGTACAGTTACCTCATCAAGTTCTACTTTCCTCCCACTCACTTCTTTCGAGAGAAATTCCTTCTCTAGAAAGGATCCATTCAAAGCAACGAATATCTTGCCTTCGGATCTGTGATAGAAGGTGTACCCAACATTTTCTTCTGGGTATCCTATGAAGACGCACTTCTCCGATTTGGGTTTGAGCTTATCAGGTTGAAACTTTTTCACATAAGCATTGCAACCTCAAACTTTAAGAAACGACAGCTTAGGTTTCTTGCCAAACCATAGTTCATACGGTGTCGTTTCAACGGATTTAGATGGTGCCCTATTTAACGTGAATGCAGCTGTCTCTAATGCATAACCCCAAAACGATAGTGGTAGATCAGTAAGAGACATCATAGATCGCACCATATCTAATAAAGTACGGTTATGACGTTCGGACACACCATTACATTGTGGTGTTCCAGGTGGCGTGAGTAGTGAAACTATTTCACATTGTTTTTAACTGAAGGCCAAACTCGTAACTCAAATACTCTTCTCTACGATCAGATCATGGAAACTGTATTTTCTTGTTACGATGATTTTTCACTTCACTCTGAAATTCTTTGAACTTTTCAAATGTTTCAGACTTATGTTTCATCAAGTAGATATACTCATATCTGCTCAAATCATCTGTGAAGATCAGAAAATAATGATACCTGTCGCGTGCCTCAATATTCATCAGACCACATACATCAGTATGTATGATTTCCAACAAATCTATTGCTCGCTCCATTGTTCTGAAGAACAGAGTCTTAGTCATCTTTCCCATGAGGCATGGTTCGCAAGCATCAACTGATTCATAATCAAGTGATTCCAAAAGCCCATCAGCATGGAGTTTATTCATGCGCTTTACACCAATATGACCTAAACGGCAGTGCCACAAATAAGTTGCACTATCATTATTAACTTTGCATCTTTTGGTTTCAATATTATGATTATGTGTATCACTACGATCGAGATCCAACGAACTATTTTCATTGGGTGTGTAACCATATAAGGTTTTATTCATGTAAACAGAACAACAATTTATTCTCTTACTTAAATGAATAACCGTATTACAATAAACATGATCAAATCATATTCATGCTCAACGCAAACACCAAATAACACTTATTGAGGTTCAACACTAATCCCGAAATTATAGGGAGTGTGCGATGATGATCATATCAATCTTGGAACCACTTCCAACACACATCGTCACTTCACCCTTAACTAGTCTCTATTTATTCTGCAACTCCCGTTTCGAGTTACTAATCTTAGCAACTGAACTAGTATCAAATACTGAGGGGGTGCTATAAACACTAGTAAAGTACACATCAATAACATGTATATCAAATATACTTATGTTCACTTTGCCATCCTTCTTATCCGCCAATCACTTAGGGTAGTCCGCTTCCAGTGACCAGTCCCTTTGCAGTAGAAGCACTTAGTCTCAGGCTTAGGACCAGACTTGGGCTTCTTCACTTGAGCAGCAACTTGCTTGCTATTCTTATTGAAGTTCCCCTTCTTCCTTTGCCCTTTTCTTGAAACTAGTGATCTTGTCAACCGTCAACACTTGATGCTCTTTCTTGATTTCTACCTTCATCGATTTCATCATGAAGAGCTTGGGAATCGTTTTCGTCATCCCTTGCATACTATAGTTCATCACAAAGTTCTACTAACTTGGTGATGGTGACTACAAAATTCTGTCAATCACTATCTTATCTAGAAGATTAACTCCCACTTGATTCAAGCGATTGTAGTACCCAGACAATCTGAGCACATGCTCACTGCTGGAGCGATTCTCCTCCATGTTTTAGCTATAGAACTTGTTGGAGACTTCATATCTCTCAACTTGGGTATTTGCTTGAAATATTAACTTCAACTCCTGGAACATCTCATATGGTCCATGACGTTCAAAACGTCTTTGAAGTCCCGATTCTAAGCCGTGAAGCATGGTGCACTAAACTATCAAGTAGTCATCATATTGAGCTAGCCAAACGTTCATAACGTCTGCATCTGCTCCTACAATAGGTCTGTCACCTAGCGGTGCATCAAGGACATAATTCTTCTATGCAGCAATGAGGATAAACCTCAGATCACGGATCCAATCCGCATCATTGCTACTAACATCTTTCAACACAATTTTCTCTAGGAACATATCAAAATAAACATATGAAAACAACAACGCGAGCTATTGATCTACAACATAGATATGCTAATACTACCAGGACTAAGTTCATAATAAATTAAAGTTCAATTAATCATATTATTTAAGAACTCCCACTTAGATAGACATCCCTCTAATCCTCTAAGTGATCACGTGATCCAAATCAACTAAACCATGTCCGATCATCACGTGAGATGGAGCAGTTTCATTGGTGAACATCACTATGTTGATCATATCTACTATATGATTCATGCTCGACCTTTCGGTCTCCATGTTCCGAGGCCATATTTGTATATGCTTGGCTCGTCAAGTATAACCTGAGTACTCCGCGTGTGCAACTGTTTTGCACCCGTTGTATTTGAACGTAGAGCCTATCACACCCGATCATCACGTGGTGTCTCAGCACGAAGAACTTTCTCAACGGTGCATACTCAGGGAGAACACTTCTTGATAATTAGTGAGAGATCATCTTAAAATGCTACCGTCAAACAAAGCAAGATAAGATGCATAAAAGATAAACATCACATGCAATCAATATAAGTGATATGATATGGCCATCATCATCTTGTGCTTGTGATCTCCATCTTCGAAGCATCGTCATGATCACCATCGTCACCGGCGCGACACCTTGATCACCATCGTAGCATCGTTGTCGTCTCACCAATCTTATGCTTCCACGACTATCGCTACCGCTTAGTGATAAAGTAAAGCATTACAGCGCGATTGCATTGCATACAATAAAGCGACAACCATATGGCTCCTGCCATTTGCCGATAACTTGGTTACAAAACATGATCATCTCATACAATAAAATTTAGCATCATGTCTTGACCATATCACATCACAACATGCCCTGCAAAAACAAGTTAGACGTCCTCTACTTTGTTGTTGCAAGTTTTACGTGGCTGCTACGGGCTTAAGCAAGAACCAATATTACCCACGCATCAAAACCACAACAATAGTTTGTCAAGTTGGTGCTGTTTTAACCTTCGCAAGGACCGGGCGTAGCCACACTCGGTTCAACTAAAGTTGGAGAAACTGTCACCCGCTAGCCACCTTTGTGCAAAGCACGTCGGAAGAACCGGTCCCGCGTAAGCGTACGTGTAATGTCGGTCCGAGCCGCTTCGTCCAACAATACCGCCGAACCAAAGTATGACATGCTGGTAAGCAGTATGACTTATATCGCCCACAACTCACTTGTGTTCTACTCGTGCATATAACATCAACACATAAAACCTAGGCTCGGATGCCACTGTTGGGGAACGTAGTAATTTCAAAAATTTCCTACACACACGCAAGATCATGGTGATGCATAGCAACGAGAGGGGAGAGTGTGATCTACGTACCCTTGTAGACCGACAGCGGAAGCGTTAGCACAACGCGGTTGATGTAGTCGTACGTCTTCACGGCCCGACCGATCAAGCACCGAAACTACGGCACCTCCGAGTTTTAGCACACGTTCAGCTCGATGACGATCCGGACTCCGATCCAGCAAAGTGTTGGGGAAGAGTTCCGTCAGCACGACGGCGTGGTGACGATCTTGATGTTCTACCATCGCAGGGCTTCGCCTAAGCACCGCTACAATATTATCGAGGATTATGGTGGAAGGGGGCACCGCACACGGCTAAGAATATGATCACGTGGATCAACTTGTGTGTCTAGGGGTGCCCCCTGCCCCCGTATATAAAGGAGCAGGGGGAAGTGCGGCCGGCCAGGAGGAGGGCGCGCCAGGAGGAGTCCTACTCCCACCGGGAGTAGGATTCCCCCCTTTCCTAGTTGGAATAGGATTCGGGAGGGGGAAAGAGGAGAGAGAGAAGGAAGGGGGGGGGCGCCGCCACCCTATCCTTGTCCTATTCGGACTAGGGGGAGGGGCACGCGGCCCAGCCCTGGCTACCTCTCCTCTCTTCCACTAAAGCCCACTAAGGCCCATATACCTCCCGGGGGGTTCCAGTAACCTCCCGGTACTCCGGTAAAATCCCGATTTCACTCGGAACACTTCCGATATCCAAATATAGGCTTCCAATATATCAATCTTTATGTTTCGACCATTTCGAGACTCCTCGTCATGTCCCCGATCTCGTCCGGGACTCCGAACTCCTTCGGTAGATCAAAACTCATAAACTCATAATATAACTGTCATCGAAACCTTAAGCGTGCGGACCCTACGGGTTCGAGAACAATGTAGACATGACCGAGACATGTCTCCGGTCAATAACCAATAGCGGAACCTGGATGCTCATATTGGCTCCCACATATTCTACGAAGATCTTTATCGGTCAGACTGCATAACAACATACGTTGTTCCCTTTGTCATCTGTATGTTACTTGCCCGAGATTCGATCATCGGTATCTTAATACCTAGTTCAATCTCGTTACCGCCAAGTCTCTTTACTCGTTTCGTAATACATCATCTCGCAACTAACTCATTAGTTGCAATGCTTGCAAGGCTTATGTGATGTGCATTACCGAGAGGGCCCAGAGATACCTCTCCGACAATCGGAGTGACAAATCCTAATATCGAAATACGCCAACCCAACATGTACCTTTGGAGACACCTGTAGAGATCCTTTATAATCACCCAGTTACGTTGTGACGTTTGGTAGCACACAAAGTGTTCCTCCGGCAAACAGGAGTTGCATAATCTCATAGTCATAGGAACATGTATAAGTCATGAAGAAAGCAATAGCAACATACTAAACGATCGGGTGCTAAGCTAATGGAATGGGTCATGTCAATCACATCATTCTCCTAATGATGTGATCCCATTAATCAAATGACAACACATGTCTATGGTTAGGAAACATAACCATCTTCGATTAACGAGCTAGTCTAGTAGAGGCATACTAGTGACACTTTGTTTGTCTATGTATTCACACATGTATTATGTTTCCGGTTAATACAATTTAGCATGAATAATAAACATTTATCATGAAATAAGGAAATAAATAATAACTTTATTATTGCCTCTAGGGCATATTTCCTTCAGATAGATGCCTCATTGAAGAATTGCCTACCAAAGATGGCAATACCTAGATCTATTCTTGCTTGTTATGCCTAGCTAGGGGCGTTAAACGATAGCGCTTGTTGGGAGGCAAACCAATTTTATTTTTATTCCTTGCTTTTTGCTCCTGTTTAGTAATAAATAAATTATTTAGCCTCTGTTTTGGTTGTGTTTTTTGTATTTAATTAGTGTTTGTGCCAAGTAGAACCGTTGGGAAGACTTGGGGAAAGTCTTGTTGAACTTGCTGTAAAAAACAGAAACTTTAGTGCTCACGAGAACTGCTGTCATTTTTATTTAGAAAGTGATATTTAGTTAATTCTTTTTGCAGATGATTAATAGATAAATTCGTCACGTCCAGAAGTTTATTTTAGAATTTTTGGGGTTCCAGATCTTGCGCTAGATACAGTTTACTGCAGACTGTTTTGTTTTTGACAGATTCTGTTTTTCGTGTGTTGTTTGCTTATTTTGATTAATCTATGGCTAGTAAAATAGTTTATAATCCATATAGAAGTTGGAATAAAGTAGGTATAACATCCATATAAATAAATAATGAGTTCATTACAGTACCTTGAAGTGGTCTTTTGTTTTCTTTTGCTAACGGAGCTCGCGAGATTTTCTACTTTAAGTTTTGTGTTGTGAAGTTTTCAAGTTTTGGGTAAAGATTTGATGGATTATGGAACAAGGAGTGGCAAGAGCCTAAGATTGGGGATGCCCATGGCACCCCCAAGATAATCTAAGGACACCTAAAAGCCAAATCTTGGGGATGCCCCGGAAGGCATCCCCTCTTTTTCGTCTACTTCTATCGGCAACTTTACTTGGAGCTATATTTTTATTCACCACATGATATGTGTTTTGCTTGGAGCGTGTTTTATGATTTGAGTCTTTGCTTGTTAGTCTAACACAATCATACTTGCTGTACACACCTTTTTAGAGAGCCATACATGATTTATAATTTGATAGAATACTCTATGTGCTTCACTTATATCTTTTGAACTTTATAATTTTGCTCTAGTGCTTCACTTATATCTTTTAGAGCACGGTGGTGGATTTGTTTTATAGAAAATATTGATATCTCATGCTTCACTTAGATTATTTTGAGAGTCTTATTAGCATGGTAATTTTCTTAAAATCCTAATATGCTTGGTATGCAAGATTAATAATAAAACTTTCGTATGAGTGTGTTGAATACTAAGAAAAGTTTGATGCTTGATGATTGTTTTGAGATATGGAAGTAATAATATCAAAGTCATGATAGTTGAGTAGTTTTGAAATTGAGAAATACTTGTGTTGAAGTTTGCAAGTCCCGTAGCATGCACGTATAGTAAACGTTATGCAACAAATTTGAAACATGAGGTGTTATTTGATTGTCTTCCTTATGAGTGGTAGTCGGGGACGAGCGATGGTCTTTTCCTACCAATCTACCCCCCTAGGAGCATGCGCGTAGTGCCGAGGTTTTTGATGACTTGTAGATTTTTGCAATAAGTATGTGAGTTCTTTATGACTAATGTTGAGTCCATGGATTATACGCACTCTCACCCTTCCATCCTTTCTAGCCTCTTCGGTACTGTGCATTGCCCTTTATCACATTGAGAGTTGGCGCAAACTTCGCCGGTGCATCCAAACCCCGTGATATGATACGCTCTTTCACACATAAACCTCCTTATATCTTCCTCAAAACAGCCACCATACCTACCTATTATGGCATTTCCATAGCCATTCCGAGATATATTGCCATGCAACTTTCCATCATTCCGTTCATCATGACACATTCATCATTGTCATATTGCTTAGCCTGATCATGTAGTTGACATAGTATTTGCGGAAAAGCCACCGTTCATAATTCTTTCATACATGTCACTCTTGGTTCATCGCATATCCCGGTACACCGCCAGAGGCATTCATATAGAGTCATCTTTGTTCTAGTATCGAGTTGTAATCATTGAGTTGTAAATAAATAGAAGTGTGATGATCATCATTATTAGAGCATTGTCCCAAGTGAGGAATAAAAAAAGGAAGGCCATAAAAAAAGAGAAGGCCCAAAAAAAGAGAAAGGCCATAAAAAAAGAAAATGCCCAAAAAAATGAGAGAAAAAGAGAGAAGGGACAATGTTACTATCCTTTTACCACACTTGTGCTTCAAAGTAGCACCGTGATCTTCATAGTAGAGAGTCTCTGATGTTATCACTTTCATATACTAGTGCGAATTTTTCATTATAGAACTTGGCTTGTATATTCCAACAACGTGCCTCCTCAAGTGCCCTAGGTCTTCATGAGCAAGCAAGTTGGATGCACACCCACTAGTTTCTTTTGTTAAGCTTTCATACATTTATAGCTCTAGTGCATCCGTTGCATGGCAATCCCTACTCCTTGCATTAACATCAAACGGTGGGCATCTCCATAGCCCATTGATTAGCCTCGTTGATGTGAGACTTTCTCCTTTTTTGTACTCTCCACATAACCCCCCTCATTATATTCTATTCCACACATAGTGCTATGTCCATGGCTCACACTCATATATTGCTTGAAAGTTTATAGGTTTGAGATTACTAAAGTATGAAACAATTGCTTGGCTTGTCATCGGGGTTGTGCATGATGAGAGCATTCTTGTGTGACGAAAATGAAACATGACTAAACTATATGATTTTGTAGGGGTGAACTTTCTTTGGCCATGTTATTTTGAGAAGACATAATTGCTTAGTTAGTATGCTTGAAGTATTATCATTTTTATGTCAATATGAACTTTTGTCTTGAATCTTTTGGATCTGAATATTCATACCACAATTAAGAAGAATTACATTAAAATTATGCCAAGTAGCACTCCGCATCAAAAATTCTGTTTTTATCATTTACCTACTCGAGGACGAGCAGGAATTAAGCTTGGGGATGCTTGATACGTCTCCAACGTATCTATAATTTTTGATTGCTCCATGCTATATTATCTTCTGTTTTGGACTATATTGGGCTTTATTTTCCACTTTTTTTATTATTTTTGGGACTAACCTATTAACCGGAGGCCCAACCCAGAATTGCTGTTTTTTTGCCTGTTTTAGGGTTTCGAAGAAAAGGAATACCAAACGGAGTCCAAACGGAATGAAACCTTCGGGAACGTGATTTTCTCATCAGATAAGACCCAGGAGACTTGGACCCTCCGTCAAGAAAGCCACGAGGCGGTAACGAGGGTGGAGGGCGTGCCCCCTGCCTCGTGGGCCCCTCGAAGCTCCACTGACGTAATTCTTCCTCCTATATATATATCCACGTACCCCCAAACGATCAGAACAGGAGCCAAAAACCTAATTCCACCGCCGCAACTTTCTGTATCCACGAGATACCATCTTGGGGCTGTTCCGGAGCTCCGCCGGAGGAGGCATCGATCACGGAGGGCTTCTACATCATCATCCAAGCCTCTCCGATGAAGTGTGAGTAGTTTACTTCAGACCTACGGGTCCATAGTTAGTAGCTAGATGGCTTCTTCTCTCTTTTTGGATCTCAATAGAATGTTCTCCCCCTCTCTTGTAGAGATCTATTCGATGTAATGTTCTTTTTGCGGTGTGTTTGTTGAGACCGATGAATTGTGGGTTTATGATCCAGTCTATCTATGAATAATATCTGAATCTTCTCTGAATTCTTTTATGTATGATTGGTTATCTTTGCAAGTCTCTTCGAATTATCAGTTTGGTTTGGCCTACTAGATTGGTTGTTCTTGTCATGGGAGAGGTGCTTAGCTTTGGGTTCGATCTTGCGGTGTCCTTTGCCAGTGACAGAAGGGGCAGCAAGGCACGTATTGTATCGTTGCCATCAAGGATAACAAGATGGTTTTTTTTATCATATTGCATGAAACTATGCCTCTACATAATGTCATCTTGCTTAAGGCATTACTCTGTTTTTAACTTAATACTCTAGATGCATGCTGGATAGCAGTCGATGAGTGGAGTAATAGTAGTAGATGCAGAATCGTTTCGGTCTACTTGTCTCGGACGTGATGCCTATATACAAGATCATACCTAGATATTCTCATAACTATGCTCAATTCTGTCAATTGCTCAACAGTAATTTGTTCACCCATCGTTGAATACTTATGCTCTTGAGAGAAGCCACTAGTGAAACTTATGGCCCCCGGGTCTCTTTATCATCATATCAATCTCCATCACTTTATTATTGCTTTGCTTTTACTTTGCTTTTACTTTTTACTTTGCATCTCTATACCAAAAATACCAAAAATATTATTTATCATCTCTATCAGATCTCACTTTCGTAATTGATCGTGAAGGGATTGACAACCCCTAAGCATGTTGGTTGCGTTGAGCTATTGTTTTTGTGTAGGTACGAGGGACTCGAGCGTAGCCTCCTACTGGATTGATACCTTGGTTCTCAAAGACTGAGGGAAATACTTACGCTACTTTGCTGCATCATCCTCTCCTCTCCGGGGAAATCCAACGCTTTGCTCAAGAGCTAGCAATACCCTAAAACGATCGGAGAGCACAATAGATCGGGAGTTCCGCCGCCAGAAGCCTCCGTAGCACCGAAAACCAATCTAGACCCATTCCGGCACCCTGCCGGAGGGGGCAATCCCTCTCCGGTGGCCATCTTCATCATCCCGGTGCTCTCCATGACGAGGAGGGAGTAGTTCTCCCTCGGGGCTGAGGGTATGTACCAGTAGCTATGTGTTTGATCTCTCTCTCTCTCTCTCTCTCTCGTGTTCTTGAGGTCATACGATCTTGATGTATCATGAGCTTTGCTATTATATCCGGATCCTATGATGTTTTCTCCCCCCTCTACTCTCTTGTAATGAATTGAGTTTCCCCTTTGAAGTTATCTTATCGGATTGAGTGTTTAAAGATTTGATAACACTTGATGTATGTCTTGCCGTGCGTATCTGTGGTGACAATGGGATACCACGTGATTCACTTGATGTATGTTTTGGTGATCAACTTGCGGGTTTCGCCCATGAACCTATGCATAGGGGTTGGCACACATTTTCGTCGTGATTCTTCGGTAGAAACTTTGGGGCACTCTTTGAGGTCCTATGTGTTGGTTGAATAGATGAATCTGAGATTGTGTGATGCATATCGTATAATCATACCCACGGATACTTGAGGTGACATTGGAGTATCTAGGTGACATTATGGTTTTGGTTGATTTCTGTCTTAAGGTGTTATTCTAGTACGAACTTTAGGTCTGTTTGTGACACTTATAGGAATAGCCCAACGATTTGATTGGAAAGAATAACTTTGAGGTGGTTTTGTACCCTACCATAATCTCTTCGTTTGTTCTCCGCTATTAGTGACTTTGGAGTGACTCTTTGTTGCCTGTTGAGGGATAGTTATATGATCCAATTATGTTATTATTGTTGAGGGAACTTGCACTAGCGAAAGTATGAACCCTAGGCCTTGTTTCAACGCATTGCAATACCGTTTACGCTCACTTTTATCATTAGTTACCTTGCTGTTTTTATATTTTCAGATTACAAATACCTATTTCTACCATCCATATACCACTTGTATCACCATCTCTTTGCCGAACTAGTGCACCTATACAATTTACCATTGTATTGGGTGTGTTGGGGACACAAGAGACTCTTTGTTATTTGGTTGCAGGGTTGCTTGAGAGAGACCATCTTCATCCTATGCCTCCTACGGATTGATAAACCTTAGGTCATCCACTTGAGGGAAATTTGCTACTGTCCTACAAACCTCTGCACTTGGAGGCCCAACAACGTCTACAAGAAGAAGGTTGTGTAGTAGACATCAGCAGTCTACCTTGCAGGCAACCAGACGTTCTGCCAGAAATGCTTCAAGTACCAAGAAGGAAGTGGACAAAAAGGCTACAACCACGACCACGAGGAAGGGCAGCGGGAGAGTGAAGAGGAAGGAGAACGATTGCCTCTTACTTAAAGCACTCATTGCCCAGAACCAAATTAACAACAGCTTGTTCGAATCAGGGAGTAATATTATTTCTGACGCCATGGATGATGAAGAAGTAGAATTGTTGCTTGCTAAAAGTAAATCAGACGTACTTGAAGCACACAATTACGTCCATGGCCAGCCATTTCTTGTTGGCGAATACTTTGATGAGTGCATCTCCACTTGACGCGAGTTACATGAATATTGCATGGATCAAATGTCAGCAGGTTATCATGCTTTGCTAGTCCACTACAATAGAGATCATTTCCAACATGATGCTGGTTCCATCAATGTGAGTTTTGAGGACTTACATCTCTTATTCAACTTCAATGTGCTTGATGCCACTCTTGTTAGATGCCTGATTTTGTAAGAACCTAACAAACTCTGATCAACTTCTCCATACAAAGCTGTAAATGATAAACAACTAACTGCATTTTATTCCTCACAGGGGATTAAACGTGCGGAGAAGAATAAGGGAGAGTGTGTATTTCATAGATCCTGCATTAGCAAATGGCACAACATTACATGGTAAGGACCGATGGGGCTGGGCCATTAACAGGTCCTCCGTATCTTTGAAAACACGTCCCATACAAAATCTTTTCTCTGGCCATATCATGAACGGTAAGTCAAGTAAACAACCACACATACACTGATTGTCTTTCAGATTTCGACATCATTCATAAGTTCATGGCTTTCTTAATATGTTGCAATCACTGGATATTGGTATTCATTGTTCCAAACATGAACACAGTTTACTACATCGATTCTCTCAGAGAGTCAACTAACGCTCAGGATCTGACGCATGTTCAACAATTCTTGGATAGGTATTGAATTCTATGATGTTGAAATTAATTTGCATTCATATCCGGTTCAATGTTGTCAAAATTCATCATCATTTGCAGTATGCTCGCATCGTGGAAAACTAAACCAGGGAACCTGTTCAAGACGGAACAACCCGTGCAGCACGAGATCGTTTCTCCGGTAACACTCCAAAATCCGTTATTTCGGAAAATTTATCCAACAGTCTGCAAATAACTTTCTTTACGGTAGTCAAATGTTCAAGCTTCTAAATAATCCTATTTCTATTTTATCCAAATAAAAACTAATACATCTAAAACGAGTTAGGTTGTTCCTAACAGGACAAATACATGACTAATTTTGTACAAAAAATTTCAGTGTCCTTAGTAAGAAGCAGGGACCAACCTTTGTGGATACTATGTTTGCAGATACATGATCTCCATCTACAAATCTGCTGATAGTTGTGACGATCCTCGCAAATTAGTACCAGTAAGTCTATCTTAATTAATATCTTCTACTCCACTCATATGGCACATTCTCATGTTAAAAATACTGCAGCTCATCTTAAAACCGAGGACCCCTAAACCGCTCCCGGCTGGTGAATTGCTGATGGTTCGGAGATTTATCAGGGACTTCTTCCTGGATCACTACATCAATCCCACTGGTGATAATGAAGATTTCAAAATGCGTTCTCCTTAAACATTGAGTAAGAGTTAGTCGCTAAACATATAACGCATGGATCCATTCTTTTCCATCTGATGAGGTCTTCGTATTTTGTACACTATGATTAATTATGTAATGCATATATGTGTGGACAAATCATTGGAATTTAGCTACCATATGTTCAATTGCAATTGTTGCGAAACATGATGAATGTTCTTCCTGTGGACACTATTTGTTCAATTGAATATTGTGGCGAATTTGCTTTTTGCGTGCCGATTCAAAATGGGATATTTTTGTTTATTTGTTCAATTGAATATTGTGCAAATTTTCTTTTTGCATGCCGATTCAAAATGGGATATTTTTGTTTTAACCTGGCAATTGCTCCGCACACGGTTCAACTAAATGAGTGTGTGCGATCCACATCGGAAAGCATATGTTAATCATAGCAGAACCGTCGGTGATAAACATCAGATCGCAGATGATTTGCAGCGCTACTACGTGTGCGTAGGTTCTCCGGAACCATTTGTGATATCGCGTAATCGCACACGAGAATTGGGAGTAAACCGTGCCCAATGCAAAATACAATCCCAGTCGTAATTTTTTCAGGAAACGTGTGAGATCCCAAACGAAAAGCACACGTCACTCTTGCGGCAACCGTTGGTCATACCTAACAAATCACAAACGGTCTGCAGCACTTGAATGTGTGCGAAGGGGCTCCTAAACCGTTTGTGATAGAACATTATCGCAGATGGTAATTATTGGAAAACATGTGCGATGGAGTCTAGCATGGCAGACGGGCTACGCAAAAAACTCGTGTGCGATGGGGCACAACTCGCACATAGTTTATATGTTGGCCCGTGTGCCTTACATACTGTTTTCCAAACGGTTCGTTACGACAGACCGTATGGTTCCTTAGGATATAGGGTTCCGGCAAAACCCTTGAGGTTCGAACACTGGGGTGCGCGCGAAGATCTCTCCCCCTCTCTAGCTCGCACACTCTACGATCTCGCGGCCTAGCTCGACGAACCCAAAGAACATGAGACGCAAGTTTTATACTGGTTCGGGCCACCATTGTGGTGTAATACCCTACTCCAGTGTGGTGTGGTGGATTGCCTCTTGGGCTGAGGATGGATAGTTACAAGGGAAGAACAGCCTCGCGAGGAGAGGTGTTCTTGTGCTTGGTGAACTTGAGTGGTTGGGATGCTATGGATTCGATCTCTCTGATCCCATGCCTCCCTATGGTGGTGGCTAGTCCTATTTATAGAGGCCCTGGTCCTCTTCCCAAATATCGAGTGGTAAGGGATCCCACAACGGCCAAATTTGAAGGGAGATAACTAGTACAAGCTATCCTGACAAAAGTGGTCTTCGCCTACCAAAGGCTCTGGTGGTGACACCGTCTTGGGCTCCACGATGACCTCCGTCTTGCCGTCCTGCTAGTCTTGGTATTGTTGCACCAATATGGCAACCTTTGCCTGATGCCTCGGGACTCCTCGCCTGCGCTTGCCTTTTTAGCACCAAAGAGGAAACGAGGACACTGCGCGCTGGCGCCCGCCTGGTTCCAGTCGTCATGGCTTGCGTCATAGAAACCTCATGAGGTGCCCCTCGCCTTGATCTCTTCGCCCCTCACGAGCCAGCCTGGTGAGGCTGCCCCTGAGGAGGTCTTGCATCGTCCGCATCGCGAGGCTTGGCCCCTCGCGAGGGTCTTCAATGCTTGCTGGTGAATATGGATCATACGGGGCCGCCGGTGGAGCCACGCCGTGGGCCGCAGGCAGGCATGTCTGGGGACCCTCGTTCCCAGAACACTGACAGTAGCCCCAGGCCCAAGGCGCGATCAGTCTTGGCTTCGAGGCTAAGCCAAAGGGCAAGCGCGGAGCGCAGCGGGCCCCATCAGCCTGCGGCTGCGGTTGGCGTATGGCGACTGATTGGACGTGGGCGTCTCTGCTTCCCCACGCAGCGCCAGCAACTGCTCGACTGACAAAAGGCCGGTGTGGGGAACGCTTGCCTTCATTGCCTTCCTTCGCCTTGCTCCAGATCCCCTCTCCCGCTCCTCGCTTCCGAAATCTCCAGATCTGTCCCAATCTCCTTCCGAGCTTGCGACCAATAGCGCCCTGAAATCCCAAGGTTGTTTCGCCGCCGGCCTGGTACGAGCCGGTTCTGGAGGCACCTAATGTCTCAGCAAAGAACCTCGCTACCACGCGCCTGCTGACGGTGGGGGATAATAACAAGAAGGGTGAGACCGAGCTCCAGGCTGGCTCCGCCGTGCCCGAAGCTCCGAAGGGCTCCTTTGTGACGCCCCCAATTCAATCGTACACTAATTATACATGCAAATGTGTACGATCAAGATCAGGGACTCACGGGAAGATATTACAACACAACTCTACAAATAAAATAAGTCATACAAGCATCATATTACAAGCCAGGGGCCTCGAGGGCTCGAAATACAAGAGCTCGGTCATAGACAAGTCAGCGGAAGCAACAATATCTGAGTACAGACATAAGTTAAACAAGTTTGCCTTAAGAAGGCTAGCACAAACTGAGATACAGATCGAAAGAGGCGCAGGCCTCCTGCCTGGGATCCTCCTAAACTACTCCTGGTCGCCGTCAGCGGGCTGCACGTAGTAGTAGGCACCTCCCTTGTAGTAGTAGTCGTCATCGACTGTGGCGTCTGGCTCCTGGACTCCATCATCTGGTCGCAGCAATCGGGTATAGAAAGGGAGAAAGGAGGGAGCAAAGCAACCGTGAGTACTCATCCAAAGTACTCGCAAGCAAGGAGCTACACTACATATGTACGCATTGGTATCAAATGGAATAAGGGTATCATATGTGGACTGAACCGCAGAATGCCAGAATAAGAGGGGGATAGCTAGTCCTATCGAAGACTACGCTTCTGGTAACCTCCATCTTGCAGCAGGAGAAGAGAGTAGATGGTAAGTTCACCAAGTAGCATCGTGTAGCATAAACCTAACCGATTATCCTCCCCTCGTCGCCCTGTGAGAGAGCGACCACCAGTTGTATCTGACACTTGGAAGGGTGTGTTTTATTAAGTATCAGGTTCTAGTTGTCATAAGGTCAAGGTACAACTCCAAGTCCTCCTGTTACCGAAGATCACGACTATTCGAATAGATTAACTTCCCTGCAGGGGTGCACCACATAACCCAACATGCTCGATCCCATTTGGCCGGACACACTTTCCTGGGTCATGCTCGGCCTCGGAAGATCAACACGTCGCATCCCTACCTAGGCACAATAGAGAGGTCAGCATGCCGGTCTAAATGCTATGGCGCAGGGGTCTGGGCCCATCGCCCATTACACACCTGCACGTTGCATGGGCGGCCAGAAGCAGAACTAGCCCTCTTAATACAAGAGCAGGCTTACGTTCCAATCCGGCGCGCGTCGCTCAGTCGCTGACGTCACGAAGGCTTCGACTAATACCACGACGTTGGGTGCCGATAACTGTCCCTGCGTAGGTGGTTAGTGCATATAGGCCAGTGGCCAGACTCAGATCAAATACCAAGATCTCGTTAAACGTGTTATCTTGAAATAACCGCGAACGCCGACCAGGGCCAGGCCCACCTCTCTCCTAGGTGGTCTCAACCTGCCCTGTCGCTTCGCCACAAAGATCCACTCGCGGGTACTCCTACGAGCCGACCCGACTTTTAGTCATCACATGTATTATGTATAAAGTATATAGTATATATCCGTGATCACTTCCCGAGTGATCACGGCCCAATAGTATAGCATGGCAGACGGACAAGAATGTAGGGCCACTGATGAATTACTAGCAACCTATACTAAGCATTAGGATTGCAGGTAAAGGTAACAACAGTAGTAGCAAGGACAGGCTATGCATCAGGATAGGATTAACGGAAAGCAGTAACATGCTACACTACTCTAATGCAAGCAGTATAGAGAGTAGAGTAGGCGATATCTAGTGATCAAGGGGGGGGGCTTGCCTAGTTGCTCTAGCAAGAGAGAGGGGTCGTCAACACCGTAGTCGTACTGGGTAGCAGCGGCGTCGGTCTCGGTGTCTAGCGAGAGAAGAGGGGGAGAAACAATAAATATAATGCAAACAAATGCATGACGATGCATGACATGACAAAGCGTAAAGCTAGGTGAGCCCTAACGCGGTACGAGGTGGTACCAGTGAAGGGGGAAAACATCCGAAAAAGTATTCCTGGTGTTTCGCGTTTCCGGATAGATGAACCGGAGGGGGAAAGTCGCGTGTTTTTTATGCTAGGGATGCGTGGCGGATGAACGGGCTGCGTATTCGAATTTGTCTGGTCGTTCTGAGCAACTTTCATGTTGAAAATAATTTAATCCGAGTTACGGATTAAAAGATATAATTTTCTAAAGATTTTATTAATTTCTAGAATTATTTTTAATTCGAAAATAATTGCTAAATTGCTAGGCGCATCCAGCACAGTGTACACAAAAGTGTACCCAATGGCTGACAGGTGGGCCAGAGGGACCCAGTTGACCAGTCAACGTTTGTCTGGTCAACAGGGGTGGGACCCCCCTGTCATTGACTATTTTAGTTAATTAGGGTTTAGGTTAATTAGTTAGGCTTAATTAGTTAATCTAATCTGAATTAATTAAGTTAATTAATTATTTTTATTAATTATTATTTTATTATTTTATATTTTTTATCCCCCTTTAAAAAAACATTCTGTGGGCGGGGCCCATACGTCATAGGCCCTGGGGGCCTTTAGCAGGCAACGGCCTTAGCGGGCAGCGGGTGCCAGGCGTGGTTCGGGCACTGCCCGAGCGGGCGCTCCGGCCTGGCGCCGGTGGCCACGGCCGCAGCCAGAGCAGGGCGGCGCAGCGAGCAGGGGCAGTAGGCAGCGGCCAGGCGGCGCGAGGCGACGACAGGCGGCAGAGCACGAACCGACGCAAAGTGGCAGCAGTGGTGGCTACAGTGGCGCCGGCAACAGCAGTAGCGCGGCACGGGGCGGCGAGCACGGGCAGTCGGGGGTGGAGCAGCGGCGCCGATGTGAAGCAGGGGCGCCGGCCGGCAGAGGCCGCGGGGCGCGCGCG
>NC_041384.1:144936130-144963781 GCF_002162155.2 Triticum dicoccoides
TAGCGTTGGACTGGGGGGAGTGGGGGGTTAAGGCGGCGGGCTTGGGCCGGCTGGACCTGTGGCCGAATGGGCCGGCCTGCTGGGCCAAGGCCCAGGGGGCAGGGGGTATCTCTTTTTTTCTTTTGTTGTTTTGTCTTTTCCCTTTTTCTTTTATTTATTTCTATTTTCTGTTTTATATAATTTAAAGCACTTAGGCACTTTATAAAAATATGTTTATTACACCATAATTAAATATGCAAATTATGGCACTGCCCGAACATTTTTGTTTTAACTTTTGAAAACTTTTATAATCTAACTTTATTTTAATTTTTGAATTTGACTCGGTTTTGGACTAACGGTAGATTATCAACAGTAACCGTGGTGACGTGGCATGATTAGCGTTGGATTACTGTAGCACAATTATCCGGGCGTTACAAATCTCCTCCACTACAAGAAATCTCGTCCCAAGATTTAGGACGTAGAAGGAAACAGTGCGGGGTATTCATCACACAGGCGGTCCTCGCGTTCCCAAGTGGCTTCGTCTTCAGAGTGATTCGACCACTGGACTTTGAGGAACTTGATCGCCTTCTGACGTGTGCGACGTTTAGCTTGGTCGAGAATGCGGACCGGATGCTCTTTATAGGAGAGGTCATGTTGCAATTCGAGCACTTCATGATCCACTGCTCGGATTGGATCCTTGAAGCAACCTTGGAGTTGTGACACGTGGAATACATCGTGAACCTGAGAAAGGTTTGACGGAAGCTCTAGTTGATATGCCACTTTTCCACGCCTTTTGAGAATAGTGAAGGGACCGATATAGTGAGGAGCTAGCTTGCCCTTGATCCCGAAGCGGTGATCACCCTTCATTGGTGTAACTCGAAGATAAGCCTTTTCACTAGGTTGATAGACCATGTCCTTGTGATGACGGTCATACTGACTTTTCTGACGTGACTGAGCAGTCTTGAGATTCTCGCGAATAATGCGAACTTGTTCTTCGGCCTGTTGGATAATATCCGGACTGAAGAGTGGATGTTCCCCAGTTTCTGACCAGTTCAAAGGGGTTCGACACTTTCGTCCATATAGCAATTCGAAGGGGGACATCTTCAGACGAGCTTGATAGCTATTATTATAAGAGAACTCGGCATATGGAAGAGATTCCTCCCATTTCTTGCCGAAGGAAATTACACAAGCTCGAAGCATGTCTTCAAGAACTTGGTTGACACGTTCAACATGTACTTGCGACTGAGGATGAAACGCCATACTGAACGACAGGTGAGTTCCCATAGCTTCTTGGAAACTTGCCCAAAATCTTGAAGTGAATAAACTGCCACGGTCTGAACTGATAACCAATGGATACTGTGAAGTGAAACAATTCTGGCTATGTAGAGAGTAGCAAGCTGACTAGAAGTGATTGTCTCTTTGACCGCCAAAAAATGTGCAACTTTAGAAAGCCGGTCAATGACGACAAGAATAGCATCATTACCTTTCTGCGATTTGGGAAATCCAGTGACGAAGTCCATTTCAACATGGTCCCATTTCCATTCAGGAATAGAGATTGGTTGCAGAGTTCCAGCAGGCCTTTGGTGCTCTGCTTTGATACGGTGGCAAACGTCACACTCAGCAACATATCGAGCAATGTCTTGCTTCATGTTAGACCACCAGAATCTCTGGCGAATATCCTGATACATCTTGGTACTACCAGGATGGATAGATAGAGGCGTATCGTGAGCTTCTTTCATAACCTCTTGTGTCATATCATTGTTTATCTCTGAACATGGCACCACTAGGCGGCCTTTGAAGTACAAGGCACCATCATCGGCGATAGTGAAGAATGAGGGCTTTCCCTCTTTTAGATGGCGTTTAATCTTGTGGGCCTGAGAGTCATATCCCTGAATTCTCTTGATGGATTCCAAGAGATCTGGTTCGACAGCTAGGGTATTGAGGGAACCCTGGGAAACAACACGGAGGTTCATCTTTCGGAACTCCAGGGGAGGGGGAGCGAGTGCACCAGGAGGAACAATATGCAGGTTCATCTTTCTAAACTCTTCGACAAGCGAGGGCTAAACTTTGTGAACCTGGAGGTGATTGCAGTAAGACTTGCGGCTCAAGGCATCAGCCATTACATTAGCATTGCTGGGGGTATAGGATATACCCACGTCAAAGTCTGCAACAGTCTCCATCTCTGCTGACGGAGGTTCAGATCTGGCTGAGTAAACAGATACTTCAGACTTTGGTCGTCGGTGAAGATCTCACAATGATTACCGAGAAGGTAATGTCACCACTGCTTCAGTGCATGAATGACAGCAGCAAGCTCGAGGTCGTGAACCGGGTAGTTTTGTTTGTGAGGGCGTAGTTGACGAGAGGCAGAAGCAATCACTCTACGCTCTTGCATTAGGACACAGCCTAATCCTTGACGGGAAGCGTCGCAGTAAATGACGAAGTCCTTCTTAATATCAGGTGGAGCAAGCACTGGGGCAAAAGTCAACTTGTCTTTGAGCTCCTAGAAACTTTCCTGACACTTGTCTGTCCAGTTGAACTTGACACCCTTATGCAACAGGTTAGTCAGAGGCCTGGCAATCTTGGAGAAGTTCTCGACGAATCGACGACAATAGCTGGCGAGACCGAGAAAACTTCGGATTTGCTTGACATTCTTCGGAGGAGTCCAATCGAGAATAGCCTGAACTCGTTCAGGGTTGACAACAATACCATCCTTGGAGATGACATGCCCAAGATAGGTTACTTCGGGGAGCCAGAATTCACACTTGGAATACTTAGCATATAGTTGATGTTCCCGTAGCTTTTCCAGCACAAGACGAAGATGTTCAGCATGTTCTTCTTTGTTCTTGGAAAATACCAGGATATCATCCAGATAAACCACGACGAACTTGTCGAGGTAATCCATGAATATATAGTTCATCAGAGGAGAGAAGGTGGCAGGGGCATTCGTTAAGCCGAATGACATGACGGTGTACTCGTATGATCCATATCGAGTCACGAAGGCGGTTTTTGGGATCTCCTCTTCACAAACGCGGATCTGGTGGTAACCCAACCTCAAGTCGAGTTTAGAGAACACCGATGAACCAGCCAGTTGATCATACAGATCATTGATCCGAGGAAGAGGATACTTATTCTGAATGGTAGCTTGGTTAATAGGATGGTAGTCTTGGACCAGTCGGTTTGTCCCATCCTTCTTGACAAAGAGAGAAGGTTCTCCCCAAGGAGAGCAACTTGGGCGAATGAAACCTTTGACAAGAGATTTGTCGATTTCCTCCTTAAGCTCAATGAGTTCATGTGGCGGCATCTTGTAGGGTTGTTTGGCTATAGGGGTGGTGCCGGGTTTCAAGTCGATGATGAATTCGACAGCTCTAGCAGGGGGAATCCCTGGAAGTTCTTCTGGGAAGACGTCTTGGAATTCACGAACGACGGGAATGTTTTCAATGCCCTCGAGTGGTGCAGCGTTCAACGCATTCAAGGCATAAAGCCCTGCCTCGGTGTTCTGAACTAGATGAGCTTGGTAAGCAATTATTTCATTAGAAGGGTGTAGCAGATGGACGACCTTAGTGGCGCAAACTATAGAAGCAGTATGCGCTTTCAACCAATCCATTCCCAGAAGGAGGTCAATGCTACATGACTTCAGTACAATGGGAGAGACAAGGAATTCCAGTCCTTCGATTTCAACGGGGACGTTGTTGCAAATCATGGAGGTCCGACATTGGCCCGCGGGAGTGTGCACTAATAGCGAAGTGTTCATGTCCTCACATTTAATGTCGTGCAAGCATGCAAAATCTTCTGACATGAATGAATGTGATGCACCTGTATCAAATAAAACAGATGCTGGTACTGAATTTACGAGAAGCGTACCCATCACGGTAGCAGGCTGGTCTAGAACTTCATTGAGATCAACGTGGTTGGCATGAACACGACCATAAGACCTGGCATTGTTGTTGCAAGGCTGGTTGCTTCCACGGCCAGCTGCGGGAAGGGCCAGTTGATTCCAATTCTGATTGCAATCCCTAGCACGGTGACCTGGTTGACCACACTTGTAGCACAGACCATTATTGGGAGTGGGAACAGGAGCTTGGGGTGGTGGAGCTGGGAGCCTAGGCTGCCTAGTTGGTGGAGGAGGCAGACGAGGTGCAACATAGGTCTGCCTTGGGGCAGGTGCAATTGGCTGGTACATGCTGTTGGGAATCCATATCTTTCGCTTCTGCGAGGGCGGGCCCGAAGATGAGCCCGTGTCACAGTTGCGCCTGTGAGAGCTCTGGTGTTCCTGCAGACCAGTTTCAACATTGATGGCCTTGTTCACCAAGGTGGCGAAATTAGCAAGGTCATGCACTAGAAGTGCGAGCTTGATATCAGCTTGAAGGCCATCACAGAACTTCTTCTGTCTGCGTGCATCAGTTGCAATGTCTTCTTTAGCATAGCGGGACAGATCCAGAAACTCCCGCTGATAAGCTTCCACAGTTTTGTTGCCCTGAGTGAGGTTGCGAAACTCGTGCTTCTTCTGGTCCATGACTCCCTAAGGAATGAAGCAAGCACGGAAGGCAGCTTGGAAGTCTGGCCAGGTGATGATTGTTCCAACTGGCAGAGTACGCCTGTGGCTGTCCCACCATTGAGCTGCGGGTCCCTTCAGGAAGAAGGAAGCAAAGGTGACATAGCTGGCAGGGGCTACATCAGCAGACTCCATCTCATAGGTGATGTCACGGAGCCAGTCATCAGCATCCAGAGGCTAAGTTGAGCTACGGTACACAGTTGGGTTCAGGCGCATGAAATCCTGCAGAGTTACTAGGGTTGGCTGCTGGTTCATATTGGGGCGAGGAAACTGAGCCATCATATTCTCCATGAACTGGCGATTCATCTCAAGCTGTTGGATCATACCAGCCATGTACTCAGGCGGTGGTGGGGTGTTGCCACCACGACCACGACCACCTGGTCTAGCCATCCTGCTAATATATAACAGGCGTAGTTCAGCATTGAGAAATTGCGAGGACAAGAATCATTCATGATGAAACATGCATAATGAAAGGAACACTATAGATATTACATAGTAGTTGGCACATCTTACAAAAGTGATCATGCATAGAGTTCGGTACACAGACTAAGAACATCATAGGCGGCACGCAGGCTCGCGGCGAAGGCATCTAACACTAATAAGCAAGCCTACATCAGTCCTAGGAGGAACTGTGGAGGTAGGTGTAGCCTGACAGCTGGTAGTGATGCGAAGGGAAGATCTCCACGCGAGTAGCCTAGGGTCCGCGGATACTCTGGTGCGGAACCCGATGCGCGGGTGACAGGAGAGGACCAAGCGCGGGAGAGTAGCCTCCCACATATGGCCAGCCGATGCCCTGGGGCATCACGGTCCTGGTAGGGTAGATCGCAGAACGCGACAGATCACCAGATCGGACAGAGGGGTGCAACAGTGTCAGAGCACGATACAGGTGTTGATGGGTGGTGTACAACTCGTGGCAAATAGCTTGGTTAGCTCTATCCAGCCCATCAGCATGCAGAACCAGGTTCTGATGGTAGAAGGGCTCTCGGGTGACAGTGGAGTAGGCAGCAGTGTAGTATCCCTCCGCACCAACATCGGATGCGATAGCAATGTGCCTGAAGGGGGAGGTGTCCAACTCCTGATACTCTCCACGAAGACGTGTCAGAGCAGTATAAGCAGCATCGTGGACCACCATGTCGATAGTCATTCCAACACCATGAGCAGTGTGCAGCACGGTAGTGGAGTCATACTCCCGAGAGTAGAGGTGGACGATGGCACGGTACTGCTCCTGGTTGAAGTCCTGGTACTCCTCATAGACGGTGTACTCAGGGTGCCAGCGATAACCCAGATTGGTAATCATCTCAACCAACACAACAGGTGATCCTGAGGCACCAATGGCCATCGTGTGGCGCACGACCTGTCTCGTGGGTTCCATCTGAAAACAAAGATGTTTTCACATGAGTCAAATGACAATGTGGATAATGTTCAAATACTGCTCTAAAGAACAACTAGGGCTTATCCAACTTTGGGGTGAACATGGTCACGGGAACCTAATGTTAGAGTTAGTAAAATCGTTTAACCCGAGTAGGAGAGAGTTCAGAGTCCCAGAGTAAGGATCGAGGAGTAAAAGATCCTAATACCACCCATATGGCGACGTGGGCTGAAAGTGCAACTATCCCTAGGTGGTTTTGGTAATTCATAACAACATATAGCTCATTGAGCTAATGCTATTCCAAGATGATTATTTCAGGAAAGCTCAATGATTGGCATGGCATGGATGTGAAAGTGGAACCCTCAAAATGCTAAGGACAAAGGATTGGCTCAAGCTCAAAAGCTCAAGACTCTTCATTTTATATTTTAGTGATCCAGGATCACATTGAGTCTTTAGGAAAAGCCAATACTATCAAGGAGGGATGAGGTGTTGCTTAATGAGCCTCTTGCTTCATGTGCTTAGTGATATGCTCCAAAACCCTCAGCTACTTTCCCATATCCACATATGACCTAAACCCTAAGCCAAACTCGGTCCTACCGATTCTTCCTATCCGGCGCCACCGAGTTTCACTTGTCATTAGCCACTGCCAAACCTTAGCAATTCGGTCCTACTGATAGGGATCTCGGTCTCACCGAGATGGGGTTGCAAACTCTCTGTTTCCCTTTCGTAACTTTTCGGTCCCACCGAAAGAGCGAATCGGTCCCACCGAGATTGCAATGTAAACTCAGTGTTTCCCCTTTGTAACTTTTCGGTCTCACCGAGTTCCACTCGGTCTCACCGAAAGAGCAAATCGGTCCCACCGAGTTTGCCTGACCAACTCTCTGGTTAGCTAATTACCAAATTCGGTCTCACTGAGTTTGTGTAATCGGTCTCACCGAGATTACGTTATGCCCAAACCCTAACCATATCGGTCCTACCGAGTTGCATGTCAGTCCCACCGAAAATCTCTAACGATCACTAGGTTTACTTTTTCGGTCCGACCGAGCTTATTGATTCGGTCCCACCGAGATTGGAAAACTGTGTAACGGTTGGATTTTGTGTGGAGGCTATATATACCCCTCCACCTTCTTCTCATTCGAGGAGAGAGCCATCAGAACACACACACCATTCCAACTCATATGTTCTGAGAGAGAACCACCTACTCATGTGTTGAGACCAAGATATTCCATTCCTACCATATGAATCTTGATCTCTAGCCTTCCCAAGTTGCTTTCCACTCAAACCTTCTTTCCACCAAATCCAAATCCTATGAGAGACAGTTGAGTGTTGGGGAGACTATCATTTGAAGCACAAGAGCAAGGAGTTCATTACCTACACACCATTTGTTACTTCTTGGAGAGTGGTGTCTCCTAGATTGGCTAGGTGTCACTTGGGAGCCTCCAACAAGATTGTGGAGTTGAACCAAGGAGTTTGTAAGGGCAAGGAGATCGCCTACTTCGTGAAGATCTACCGCTAGTGAGGCAAGTCCTGTGTGGGCGATGGCCATGGTGGGATAGACAAGGTTGCTTCTTCGTGGACCCTTTATGGGAGGTTGCTTCTTCGTGGACCCTTCATGGGTGGAGCCCTATGTGGACTCGCGCAACCGTTACCCTTCGTGGGTTGAAGTCTCCATCAACGTGGATGTAGGATAGCACCACCTATCCGAACCACGGGAAAAACATCCGTGTCTCCAATAGCGTTTGAATTCTCCAAACCCTTCCCTTTACATTCTTGCAAGTTGCATGCTTTACTTTCCACTGCCAATATACTCTTTGCATGCTTGCTTGAATCACGTGATGATTGCTTGACTTGTCCTAAATTAGCTAAAATCTGCCAAGAACTAAAATTGGGAAATGGTTAAGTTTTTATTTGGTCAAGTAGTCTAATCACCCCCCCCCCTCTAGACATACTTTCGATCCTACAAGTGGTATCAGAGCTTTGGTCTCCATTTGCTTGATCTCCATAGCTTTTGGTGGTCATAGCCTTGGTTTCACAACCTAGGAGAGTATGGCATCTAGCGAGGGAAATTATCACCGTAGAGGTCCTTACTTTGATGGTACTAATTTTGCTAGTTGGAAGCATAAAATGAAAATGCATATTCTTGGACATAACCCCGCCGTTTGGGCTATTGTGTGTGTTGGTTTGCAAGGTGACTTCTTTGATGGGAAAGAACCAAACCGTGAAGCTACCGTGGATGAGTTGAAGATGTTGCAATACAATGCTCAAGCTTGTGATATTCTCTTCAACGGATTATGCCCCTAAGAGTTCAACAAAATCAGCCGTCTTGAGAATGCAAAGGAAATTTGGGACACTTTGATTGATATGCACGAAGGTACCGACTCCGTCAAGGAATCCAAGTTGGATGTGCTTCAAAGCCAACTTGACAAGTTCAAGATGAAGGATGGTGAAGGTGTCGCTGAAATGTACTCTAGGCTTGCTCTCATCACACATGAGATTGCCGGCTTAGGAAGTGAAGAGATGACCGACAGATTCATCATCAAGAAGATTCTAAGACCCTTGGATGGAATATATGATACCGTGTGCACATTGATCCAAATGATGCCCAATTACAAAGATCTCAAGCCAACGGAGGTGATTGGAAGAATTGTTGCTCATGAGATGTCACTTAAGGATAAAGAGGAACTTCACAACAAATCAAGTGGTGCCTATAAAGCCTCATGTGAAGCCCCTACATCATCAAGTGAGAAACAAGACTTCAATGAAGAATTGAGCTTAATGGTGAAGAACTTCAACAAGTTCTACAAGAGTAGAAGCAAAGATAGAAGCTTCAAGTCAAGGTCCTACAATGACAAAAGATCTTCTAGTCGAGAGCGAAACTGCTACAATTGTGGAAGACCCGGACACTATTCCAATGAGTGTACGGCTCCCTACAAGAGAAGAGAAGATTCTCCAAGAAGAAGAAGCAAATAATCACCACCAAGAGATAGAAGGAGTAGAGATGATCGTTATGAACGAAGATACTCATGGAGAAGCAAGGATTTGGAAAGGAAGGAAAAATCATCAAGGAGCTACACAAGACGAAGACATCAAGCACTGTTGGTGAATGGGTATCCGGCTTCGACTCCGACAGCCACTCCGAGAGAAGTTATCACTCCGACTCCGAAGATACTCAAGATGAAGGTGTTGCCGGTCTAGCACTTGTGTCAACCAACTCCTACGACATATTTGACTCACCCAATGAAGGAATTGGAAGATGCTTCATGGCCAAAGGTCCTAAGGTAACACACCCCGAGTATGTTGATTTCAATAGTGATGAAGATGACTTGTTAGGTGATGATTTGCTTGGTGACAACTCTAGTGATGAATATTATGATGAAAGACCAATTAATCATGCTAATCAAGATAAAACGAATGACAATTATAAGGAGAAGATTGAGGCCCTAACTAAAGAGCTCATGAGAAATTACGCTTTGAAAAGCTCAATCTTGAGCAAGAGCATGAGTTCTTAAAAGCAATCAATGATGATCTCCGCAAGAAAAGTTCTTCTTACATTACCAAGCGTTTACTCTTATCCACTTACATGCCTCAAGTCAAGTCAAGTAACAAGAACAAGAAAGATTCTTCCTCTAGTAGTAACAATGATCATGTTAAATACAATATTGTTGCTTCTAGTAGTTCTCTTCATTCCACTAATGATTCTCTTAGCCAAGTTACACTTGAGCAAGAAAATAGCTTATTGAAGGGAATTATAGAGAAAGGAGTGTACAAAAGCCTTGCCGGGAGTAAGCAATTCGAAGAAATTGTGCGCAAGCAAGGAATGCACCGGAAGAATCAAGGTATTGGTTTTGAACGAAAGTTCAATGCCAATGGAGTTGAGTGGGAAGAAGATCAATACCCCAAGACAAAGTTTGTCCCTCAACAAGAGAAGTATGCTTCTTTCAAGGGGACACAAGCTCAAGATGATCTTCCACCACAAGACTACGAGCAAAAAGGCAAGGACAAGCTTCAAGAGGAAATTGATGCATTTGAAGAAGCTCCTAAGACCTTAGTCAAGTGGATTCCCAAGACTAATTCAAGTTCCACTTCATCAAGTACGACTACAACTCCAAGGATTCCCATCAAGATGATGTGGATCCAAAAGAAGAAGAACTAGAGAGTTCTTGAGGGTGACTCCGCCAACATACTTCACTCTTATCATTTTGGCAAGAACAAGTGCAATCAACTTCCACATCTTGCACTAGTTCAAGGAGTCACAAACCCTCTTGTTGGTAAGACAAGGGACAAGGTAACCTAAAAGTTTTCATGGACATCATCTTTTGTGTGCATCACTCTATGTCTATGGATATCCTTGTTTGTTCCTTGTGGGACTAACCCATGTAGGTAGTAAAAGTGCAATTCACTCAAATGGATAGCTCCAAGAGATCAACATCAACATTGAGCATCCACATCTTCAATATCTACATGAAGTCATCGTCGACAAAACCCAAGGTTAGTTCATCCCTCTTAGGGGGGATATCACATCTAGGGGGAGCTTTACTCTAAGACTTGAGCTAAAGCAACTCTAAAGATGTGAACACAACAATGCTTTATGTAAAAGTGGTAACCCCACTTGAGCTTAAACGATGAGTATGACCTATGATCAAGTGTTCTCACTTGGATCCTAAGTCAATATACTCATATATAGACGACCTAGTCATCACAAATTGCTTGATAGATGCTAGAATTGGTTGTGCATGCCTTGTCACATATTTCATTTGCCATCTTATTGTGTGAGCATGCCAGTTGCATATTTTACTCATTAGAGGACATCCACTTGTTGTTTTGATTGTTTGGTTTTATCTTCTTTTGCCAAGTGGATGGACAAGAATGCCTAAGAACCTCCTCTAGCTATCTATGCTTTTCTCGTCTCAAACTCTATTCATGCTGCATCACAAAATTTGATCAAGTCAGATTCGAACCACTCTGTGTGAGGAGCGCTCGGAGTCCCCGATTCATCATAGACTTAAACTTCCAAAACCTCTTTATGATTCTCGGTCTGACCGATACTCCACTTTCGGTCCTACCGAGATCATTAAGTTGATCTAGGTTTTCGATCTCGGTGCAACCGATTTGAACCTTTCGGTCACACCGAGTTTCAGTAACTGCTTGCAGTTATGAATCTCGGTGCCACCGAGTTGTTCCACTCGGTCACACCGACAGGGTCGGGCTATATATAGTCACGGGCAAAATTTTGGAAATTTCTCCGAACCTCTTCGCCTGCGCGATAGCCTGCTCTGCCCTCGTGGTCTCCGGATCGTCTTCTCGCCGCCAGCCGCCTCCAGTCGCTGGTCTCCGTCGCCGTCAACGGGAATTCTGCCCCGCCGTTGCCGCCGTAGCAAGTCCCCGCCGAACTAGGGTATGGACTTGATCTTTGTGCTATTCCTCAATCTGATTCCTAGCACATTGTGATCATATTTATTCTAGCCACGTTTGATAAACTTCTATCCAGTCAAAACGCCCGTAGATTAGGTTTGATTCGAAAATTCTAGGTTTAGGTTTCCGCCGAAACCATCTCGGACCCACCGAGTTGAAAAACTCGGTCCCACCGATTTGGCTTATGCCATTGCACAAGTGAGACTCGGTCTGACCGAGAATTACTTATCGGTGTGACCGACTTTTGAACTCAGTGAAACCCTAGCAGTCTCGGTGCCACCGAACTGTGACTCGGTCCTACCGAGTTCACTAGTTTAGGTTCCAAAACTGCTTCGGTATCACCGAGTTTGAAAATCGGTAGATCCGAGATGATTTCAGTAGGAAACTAAAACTAAGTTTTTGGATCATTCTTTTTGCAAAAATCTCTGCATTTTGTGATGCTCATCCTTTCTACCTCATCTATAATCTATTCACAGGGTCAGCAGTCAGTTTGCAGCATGTCTGATCAAAGTGATAGCCAAAATATGTCAGAGCAGCAAGTGGTGATGAGTGAGGGCACTAGTCCCTCCAGTTCATCTGATGAAGGCAGCAGGAGCACTCCTAGCAATTTTCCAAAGGCTGCCACGAGACAAAGGAAGAAGAGGACTTCAGATTCCGAAGATGAGGACTATGTGGCAGAGGAAGAGGCCACTTCCAAGAGAGTTGAGCCAGCTCAAGGCACAAAGTCAGGGCTGAAAATCAAAAGGCCAGCAGGCAGGCAGCCCATGTCAAAGGCAAGAGCCTCAACTGAGAAGTCCACTCCCCAAGAGCCAGTTGCTGCAGAAGGCAAGAAGAGAAAGGAAAGAGTGAAGAAGACTGTGGCTAGAGTACTTGGCAAAGCTTCCACCATGGAAGAAGAAGAAGAAGAAGAGGTAGCTACACCAGCACCCAAGGCACCCAAGCTAATGGGAGATGCCATAAGGTCAGGGGCTACTGCATCTAAGCCCAAAGCTGCCTCCAAGCCAAAACCAAAGAGGAATACACGGAGCATCCCTGCAGCTGAGAAGAACAAGGCCCCAGTGCCTGAGACTGTAACTGAAGAAGAGGAAGAGAATGTTATGAGAAAGCTAAAGCCCAAGATCCCAGACCACAACGATGCTCATCCTGTGGCTGAGGATATGAAGCTCAGGAGAGATTCAGGGCTAAGGAAATGGAGAGAAGCAGACCCATATGCTTCAAGAAGAAGGACTGCCATGGACTACAGGTTTCACACCAAGGAGCAGCAGGATTTTTATGAGACAGTGCTGCTAGATAAGAAGCCAATTGTCTGTGACATGAGATGGGTTGACTGGACCTACATGAGGGAGAAGGAGGAACACTACCCAGGAGTATATGACAGCTTTAATGCTTGTGGAGTAGCTGACTTTGTTGGGCAGAAGCTCACAAAGTGGAACGAGGAACTGATCATGCAATTCAACTCCACGACACACTTTTATCCAGATGGGAGGATCACATGGATGTCTGAGGGTACAAGGTACCAATCCACAGTGGCTGAGTGGGCACAGATCATTAATGCCCCAGAGGAGCAAGATGATGACTTGGATATCTATGCCAAGAAGAAGATGGACCATAAATCCATGTCCAATATGTACAAGGAAATTCCCAATGAAGCTCTTGACACCTTCAAGTTTGGCTCAGTACATTACCTTCTGTCAGGGCTCCCGACTATCAATTGGATCTTGAGGCACACCTTATTGCCTAAGTCTGGAGATCACAAGATGATCAGAGGCCATGCTATCAACTTGCTACATGTGTTTGATGTGCCTCAGAAGTTCAAGGTGATGAGCCTCATAGTGGAAACAATCAAGAGGACTGCAGCAGACCAGAAGAGGAGCTGCGGATATGCCCCTCAGATTCAGGAGCTCATCAACTCCAAGATGGGCACATGCATATATTTATTGGATAAGGAACATTTGCCCATCCGTCTAGATTTTGAGAACAATGAAGTTGTGATGACTAAGAATGAGCCATCATCTTCCCAAGCATACGCAAAGAAGGAGAAGGCGAGGAAGGAGAAAGCTGCCAAGATGCCAACTCAAGAGGAGGCATCTGAATACTTCTTGAAGACCAAACAAGAGCAGCTTGGTTACTTGATTGCATCCACGCTGAGGATTGAGCAAAGTCTGGCCACCCTCACTAAAAATCAGCAGAGCCTAGAGAGAATCATGGAACATAAGTTCTATGACTTGGATGTCAAAGTAACGGAAGTTCAGTCTGTAGTGGAGCAGCTCCAGGAGGACATGCAGGAGAGGAGAGGCAGGACTACCACTCATGCCTTTGCCAGAGTGCCAAGAGGCCCGAGGTCATCTGCCGTATCAGTTGCTGACACAAGAGCCACCACCTCAGCACCAGCTACAGCCTCAATTCCACCAGCTCCAGCATCTACTTCAGCTCCAACTTCAGCATCTACCGAAGCCTTCGTCCTTGGAGTGATCCGGACTCCACCACCACCTGAAGATCAAGCCTGAGCGTCGATCTAGTGCTATGCATTTTCTAGGAACTTTTTGGTAACTTGTTGCCAAAGGGGGAGAAGATGTATAGATCATAGGCTTCGAGAGAGAGAGTGTTGCTTTTCTCTCTTGCTTTATTTGGTGGTTTTTCGAACTTGTTTGCTTTTGAGTGTTCGAGATACTACGTCATTATTTGTGAGACATTGATGATCATGTGTTTGATCATAAGCTACACTTAATGCTTGCTTAATGCTATTATCTTATCTATCTTATGTGATCATTCATTATTCTTGGTGATGAGTGCATGTATTTCATTCTTATCATTTTAAGCGCTCCACCAAGATGTATGTGACATGGAAGAGTAACCCATGACTCTAACTCCTTGTGCATTTGCAGTCCAAAGCAAATTTTTAAATCTGCACAAATTTAGGGGGAGCTCTTACTTATCACATACTTCTCAAAGCGACGATATATTTCATGCTTACTATCATTTGTCGAAGCTTTGATCTATATGTTGTCATCAATTACCAAAAAGGGGGAGATTGAAAGTGCAACTATCCCTAGGTGGTTTTGGTAATTCATAACAACATATAGCTCATTGAGCTAATGCTATTCCAAGATGATTATTTCAGGAAAGCTCAATGATTGGCATGGCATGGATGTGAAAGTGGAACCCTCAAAATGCTAAGGACAAAGGATTGGCTCAAGCTCAAAAGCTCAAGACTCTTCATTTTATATTTTAGTGATCCAAGATCACATTGAGTCTTTAGGAAAAGCCAATACTATCAAGGAGGGATGAGGTGTTGCTTAATGAGCCTCTTGCTTCATGTGCTTAGTGATATGCTCCAAAACCCTTAGCTACTTTCCCATATCCACATATGACCTAAACCCTAAGCCAAACTCGGTCCTACCGATTCTTCCTATCCGGCGCCACCGAGTTTCACTTGTCATTAGCCACTGCCAAACCCTAGCAATTCGGTCCTACCGATAGGGATCTCGGTCTCACCGAGATGGGGTTGCAAACTCTCTGTTTCCCTTTCGTAACTTTTCGGTCCCACCGAAAGAGCGAATCGGTCCCATCAAGATTGCAATGTAAACTCAGTGTTTCCCCTTTGTAACTTTTCGGTCTCACCGAGTTCCACTCGGTCTCACCTAAAGAGCAAATCGGTCCCACCGAGTTTGCCTGACCAACTCTCTGGTTAGCTAATTACCAAATTCGGTCTCACCGAGTTTGTGTAATCGGTCTCACCGAGATTATGTTATGCCCAAACCCTAACCATATCGGTCCTACCAAGTTGCATGTCAGTCCCACCGAAAATCTCTAACGGTCACTTGGTTTACTTTTTCGGTCCGACCAAGCTTATTGATTTGGTCCCATCGAGATTGGAAAACTGTGTAACGGTTGGATTTTGTGTGGAGGCTATATATACCCCTCCACCTTCTTCTCATTCGAGGAGAGAGCCATCAGAACACACACACCATTCCAACTCATATGTTCTGAGAGAGAACCACCTACTCATGTGTTGAGACCAAGATATTCCATTCCTACCATATGAATCTTGATCTCTAGCCTTCCCAAGTTGCTTTCCACTCAAACCTTCTTTCCACCAAATCCAAATCCTATGAGAGAGAGTTGAGTGTTGGGGAGACTATCATTTGAAGCACAAGAGCAAGGAGTTCATTACCTACACACCATTTGTTACTTCTTGGAGAGTGGTGTCTCCTAGATTGGCTAGGTGTCACTTGGGAGCCTCCGACAAGATTGTGGAGTTGAACCAAGGAGTTTGTAAGGGCAAGGAGATCGCCTACTTCATGAAGATCTACCGCTAGTGAGGCAAGTCCTGTGTGGGCGATGGCCATGGTGGGATAGACAAGGTTGCTTCTTCGTGGACCCTTTGTGGGAGGTTGCTTCTTCGTGGACCCTTCATGGGTGGAGCCCTGTGTGGACTCGCGCAACCGTTACCCTTGGGTGGAGCCCTGTGTGGACTCGCGCAACCGTTACCCTTCGTGGGTTGAAGTCTCCATCAACGTGGATGTAGGATAGCACCACCTATCCGAACCACGGGAAAAACATCCGTGTCTCCAATAGCGTTTGAATTCTCCAAACCCTTCCCTTTACATTCTTGTAAGTTGCATGCTTTACTTTCCGCTGCCAATATACTCTTTGCATGCTTGCTTGAATCACGTGATGATTGCTTGACTTGTCCTAAATTAGCTAAAATCTGCCAAGAACTAAAATTGGGAAAAGGTTAAGTTTTTATTTGGTCAAGTAGTCTAATCACCCCCCCTCTAGACATACTTTCGATCCTACATGGGCCCGTAAGGCACACAACCATGTTAGTAAAAGTTTTAGTAATGTCTAGACTCGACTTCGGCCAAGGAGTGGGGAAGGGGGATTCCTACAGGCAGTCAGCTCTGATACCAACTTGTGACGCCCCCGATTCAATCGTACACTAAACATACATGCAAATGTGTACAATCAAGATCAGGGACTCACGGGAAGATATCACAACACAACTCTACAAATAAAATAAGTCATACAAGCATCATATTACAAGCCAGGGGCCTCGAGGGCTCGAAATACAAGAGCTCGATCATAGACGAGTCAGCGGAAGCAACAATATCTGAGTACATACATAAGTTAAACAAGTTTGCCTTAAGAAAGCTAGCACAAACTGAGATACAGATCGAAAGAGGCGCATGCCTCCTGCCTGGGATCCTCCTAAACTACTCCTGGTCACCGTCAGCGGGCTGCACGTAGTAGTAGGCACCTCCCGAGTAGTAGTAGTCGTCATCGACTATGGCGTCTGGCTCCTGGACTCCATCGTCTGGTCGCAGCAATCGGGTATAGAAAGGGAGAAAGGAGGGAGCAAAGCAACCGTGAGTACTCATCCAAAGTACTCGCAAGCAAGGAGCTACACTACATATGTATGCATTGGTATCAAATGGAATAAGGGTATCATATGTGGACTGAACTGTAGAATGACGGAATAAGATGGGGATAGCTAGTCCTATCGAAGACTACGCTTCTGGTAACCTCCATCTTGCAGCAGGAGAAGAGAGTACATGGTAAGTTCACCAAGTAGCATCGTGTAGCATAAACCTAACCGATGATCCTACCCTTGTCGCCCTGTGAGAGAGCGACCACCGGTTGTATCTGGCACTTGGAAGGGTGTGTTTTATTAATTATCCGGTTCTAGTTGTCATAAGGTCAAGGTACAACTCCAAGTCGTCATGTTACTAAAGATCACGGCTATTCGAATAGATTAACTTCCCTGCAGGGGTGCACCACATAACCCAACACACTTTCTACCCCTTCTTCATGAGCAGCGTCGTCGCCAGCCTCGTTCCCCCCTTTTCTGACTTCTTCTATGCGGTCCTCCAACACTACGGTTTACAGGCTCTTCATCTCCATCCCAACTCCGTTCTTCTCTTGTCCATCTTTGCCTTTTACTGTGAGGCGTACGTCGGGGTGATGCCGTCCGTGGCGCTGCTGCGCCACTTCTTCTACCTCCGGATCAACAACGGCCACACCATGGGGTGCGCCAACTTCATCGCAGCCAGCAAGGCTAACGCGATTTCGAAGACCGGGAAGAAGGCCGATGGCTTCAGGAGCAAGTGGGTTATGATGGATGCCAAGTGTGTCCATCCACGACTAAAGCTCCCGACGGGGATGCCCCGGCCTGATGAGGGGTGGTCCCGTGCGAAACTTACTGACGACCAGGCGAAGTTGGTGCTGGAGAAGATGAACGCCGACCTGAGGCCGGGCAAACGCGAAGGCGGCGGAACTGACGGGGGCTATGCTCCTGAAGGAATTCTTGGCGCAGCGGGTGGATCATCTCCAGACGCGCACGCGCCCCCTATGGACGATTGTGGATGAAGAAGACAAGCTCCACTTGAGTCCGAAGGCCTTGTCCGATGAGGAGCTGCCTGTGGCCCTCCATCTCCTGGTCGGAGACGACCGAGAGTATCTGCCGAATCCCCACACTCCCTTGTTCCTCCGGAAGGACGGGGTGCAGGTCGTGGCCGCCATGCCCACCTTTGATGGGCGCAGCCTGGTGCCGCCAGCGCCTTTTGAGGTTCCTGTGGTGACGGCGATGGTGGACGTGTCTTCTGGTGATTCCCGCAGGGACGGAGAGAAGGAGGAGGACGAGGAGCGCGACTAGGAGGCAGCCCTCGAGGAGATGGGGGAGACCTCCCCCTTGCGCAAGGCCGACATCCTCCGCCTCCTGCCTGACGACGATGGCGAGGCCGACATCCTCCCAAAGAAGGGGGAGCCGCCCGTGGTTCCAACGAAGGGCGGGTCGGCGCTGCTCTCCCAGGACGACGCTCCTGCCTCACCACCGCCTGGAGCTACTTCCAGCCCAGCTGCTACCCCTGCTTCTGCTCCCGGAGCTGGCGTGCCCGCGCCTCGGGCCGCGAAGCTCTCTGGCTTCAAGCTCCCGAATCGGAGGGACAATGCCGCGGTGGACCAGTAAGTGTTCTTGCCCTGCCTTGTTCTTGCTTCTGGTGCTTGTCCTTGACTCTTCTTCTTCGTGTGCAACTAGGCCGACGCCTGCGGCGAAGAGGAGAAGGGAGGGTGAGGTGGTGCTCCTTGAGCCTAGATTGCCTCCTGCGGCCGCACCCCCTCCATGAGTAAAGGCGGAGATGGCGCTCATGCTTCTCCAGCCCGATCATCCTCGCGAGGCTGGGTGGAGCATCCTCGGGAGGGGTTAGCCCCCGAGGCCCCGCCAGCTCCGGAGGTGCCAGTGTCCGGCTTGGGCGCTGGGGTCCCCGAGGCACAGGAGCCTCTGGCCTCCCAGGCCATGGTGACGACGTCGCCTCCTCCTCCTTCTTCTGCTGCGCTACTGACCCCAGGTTCCTCCGCCTCTCCTGACATCCTGGAGTGGGCTCTTTCTGTGATGGCCTTGCTGCGAGAAGATCTTCAGGGCACCACCCGTCGCATGGTGGCCGGACGCCTGGAGCTGGTCTCTGGCTGGCTGCATTCCGATGCGTCCGTCCGGGCGACACTAAGCCAAGCTGCAGCTGACTCCGAGAAGTACAGGGAGGCCGTCGCCCATGCCGTGGCCACCCGCGAGGTGGTGCTGAAGGACGCCAAGGCCGCCCAGGACCGCTGCCGGTCGCTGGCGGCCGAGCTAGAGACCATGCGGAGGGAGCACGCGGAGGAAGCCCGAGGCCACGAGGCGGACGAGGAGAAGATGAAAGCCCGAGAGGACACCGTTAAGGATCACGACGCCGAATTGGAGCAGTTGGCGAAGGCGCAGGCCACAGAGCGCGGCTGGCTGGAGGATTTGGGGCCGAGGCTAAAGGCAGAGAAGGCTGAGCTTGACGCCAAGGCAAAGGTCTTGACTGAGGACCGCATGGCCTTCCAGCTCCTTGAAGAGAAGGCTCGGACGGCGCTGAAGTCACTTTACGAGAAGGGCTTGGAGGAGCCGTTGGTTGCCGGCGACGAGGGCCCCAACCAGCTGGTTCCTTATCTGGTTGGTGCGCTGGAGGATGTCATGAGCGGCATCGGCCCCATGGCAGAGGAAGAAGCCCGCGTTCTCTCCTCAGCCGCGCTGACACGCATCTTTAGCCACCTCCACATTCGCGATCCCGCCGCCCGCCTTGACGAGCTGCTGGAGCCTGTGAAAGATGAGCATGACAAGGCCGCTGCTGCAACTGTGAAGGGCCAGGTGGAGTCCCTACTGAAGAGATTCCGCGCCTTCACTCCCGCGCCTCTGACTGGCGGTGCTTCCGACCCTGCAACTATGGCTGGTGGTGCAGGTAAAGGCGGCGCTGCTGGAGAACAAGCATCCCTTGCAGGCGACGACGGTGTCCAGGGATGACGAGTCCACCCGCTCCTTTCCTGTTTTGGTTTCTGTAATATGCACCATGCCTCGTGGAGGCGTTAACTCTCGTTTGATTCCAGGGGAACAATATGTCCTAATATTTGCTTTGAAATTCTATGATTTCCTTTCTATTTGCTTTATGTTCTGCGTCGGCAGGGCCCAACCCCGTGCATACCTCAGCCGCCATTGGGACGACTGGATCACTAGGACGGACCAAGGAGTGAGGGGCTACGTGATCAGTTAGGCTCCTGATTCGCGATGCTCAGGAGCCCCCCTTGACATGCAAACAACTTATAAAAAGGAGACCTGGGAGTAGGTCTAGTGTTCTACGTCGGCAGGGCCCGACCCCGCGCATACCTCAGCCGCCATTGGGCCGACCGGATCACCAGGACGGACCAAGGAATGAGGGGCTATGTGGCCAGTTAGGCTCCTGAGTCACGATATTTAGGAGTCCCCCTTGACGTTCAAACGACCTTCGTACCTTGGCTCCGCTTGGGAGGGCGCGCGACGACCAGGTCCGAGGGACCTGGCAGGGTGGCGTACGCTTGGGCGTGACCCGAGCGTAGCCCCCCTGCCCAGCCCCCTCGCATGACTCTCCCGAGGGGAGGTGTTGCGATGAGGCCGTACACCGACCTCAGAGGCTCCCTGAGGTTGATACGGCCATGAGGCCGCCCTCAGTTGTTTATCACCAGGACGGACCATGGCGCTTTCACACTTTCACGGGCATAGCCGCTCCTCGACAGTGTCGACTGCCAGCGCGGAGCATGGTGCTTCCACTGGTATGTGAGAGGGGACTCCCTACTGCGGAGAGCCCTCGGGGCATGTACAGCCCCACCCTGACACGTGGCTTGCACGATAGGGCTAGACGAGGTGTATCTGGGCACTCGTGAGCCAGTGCGGGACTCACGAGGCCCTACCTCAAGGTGGGTTGCGCCTGGTCTTGATTCTTGATGGCTATGGCGTTCCTATGAGATGGTTAGACAACCTGCGTCGAATGGATTTCTTGAGGCTATCGCACGAGAAGGCCAAGCAATAACGACCCCAGGAGGTGACGTGAACGGGGCCGGCCCGCCAGACAGAGCTCAGCCATTGGGTTTATCGACGCTGCAGGGACGGGCCCGAGCACAGACGCCGTGCCTAGCCTTCTAATGCGAAGGATCCTGAAGAAAGACAGTCGGTGCGCGGCTCCCATGGTGGGTGACAATCAAGCAGGTGATAGCCATAGATAGATTATACATGAAAATCAACTAGCTTAGGTAAATGCGAGAATGATACATGCCACTGGGTTGGACCCGAGCGGCCTGGGGTTGATGCAGCCCGAGGGGCGCTCCCAGGAGAGTGAACTGAAGATGCAAGCGGACACATGTCGCAGGGACGGACCCACACGGCCTAGGGATGATGCAGCCCAAGGGGCGCTCCTAGCTGAATGAACATGGAAACATATCACCTGGTTTGGTTGCCGAAGGGGTGTTGGGGTAGCTGAAGACACGTAGCGAAGAAGTTGCTCCTCATGAGCCGCCAAGACCCTGAGCCTCGGGAGGCTCTGGAGGCTCAGGTGGCCTCCGGAGGACCGTCTCCATCTCCGCCAGGACCGCATGGTGCCTGGCCTCCTAACCTGCAGATTGCACTGAAAGGCGGCAGCCACGCTCAGCAGGCCGAACGGCATGCGAACATAGCTGTGAGGCGGGCCCTCACACTGGCCAGCGCGTGAAGGCCAGAAGCGCTCCTGAGATGCGGCCCTGTTGAGCCCTGGGATGTCGATGCAGACGCGCAGCTCACCATCCTCGCCTGGGTGGGGAGCGATGCTAGGTGGGCGGCGGTCGCTGCGTATTGCTCTTGCTTCCCGAAGCTCCTGAGATGCCTTGGTGATGAACTCCTGAGCACCGGGCGCTCCTCGCCCGGTGCCCTCCTAAGGGAAACATGCTACGAAGCATGCCTCCATGTGGTGCCCAGGCGCCTCCCTCGTGATGTTGGCCAGGTCCGAGGCCCTCCAGAAGAGAGCCCGCGAGCCCTGCCCGAGGAGGGCTCCGGGCGTGCCTCCCTATGTGAGGGAAGGAGGCGCCCCAGGCGTTGGCGCGGATCCTGAAGTGGCGCCACTGGAGGTGCCGCTCCCTTGAGGCCCAGTGCGGAGTAGCTGCTTCTTCTTCTTGGGGTTGGCCTCAGGAGGGTACTGCGCGCCCGCGCTGTCAGGGTCCTCGATTGATGCCGCTTGGAAGGAGCGTTCGAGGGAGCACACCGCGTCTCTTTCTTCGCAGGGGATCGTGATGATTCCGCTGCTTCCCATCATCTTGAGGATGTTGTAGCCATGGTGGGTGACTGCCATGAATTTGGCCAGTGCTGGGTACCCGAGGATGGCGTTGTGCGGTAGAAGGATGTGGGCGACATCGAATTCGATGAGCTCGGTGTGGTAGTTGTCGCACTGACTGAAGGTGACAGGGAGGCGAACTTGCCCTATCGGGGTAGTGGAGCCGTCAGTCAATCCTGAGAAAGGCTTGGTGGGCAGGAGCTGATCGTATGGCACTTGAAGGCTGTCAAACGTCTCGACGGACATGACACTGAGTCCTGTGCCACCGTCGATGAGGGTCTTGGTGACTTGGACATTGCTGATGACGGGTGAGCAGAGCATCAGGAGGACGCCAGCGGTTGCTGCGCATTTGACCTGGTCTGCCGAGCTAAAGGTGATGGTGTACTTGGACCACCTGAGCGGGCGCATAGCCTCGAGCTTGGGGAGGGCTGCATTCACTTCGTGGGAGGACTTCTTGAAGATGCGCTGGGAGGCTGGGCCTGAGCGCCACCCAAGATGCACGTGATGGCGCGCGCTTCCTGGAAGCCCCCAGCCCCTTCGTCCTGTTGGTGGTCGTCATTCCTTCTTGGCGGCGGCAGCGGTGGGAGGCCAGGGTTGCCCTGAGTGCGGTCCTCACGAGGCTGGTCCCTCCAGGCACCCTCACAAGGCTGGTCCTGGCAACGATCCTCGTGTGGCTGGTCATGCAACTCTTGGCGGGGCCCACGGTCGTCCCAACATCCTCCACCTCGTCCACCTCCTCGGCCGTAGCCCCGGTCGTTGCGCTTGGGGTGTTGATCGAAGCGTCCATCTCAAATGGCCCTGAGCTCTTGACAATCGTTGGTGTTGTGCGTGCACACGCTGTGGAAGGCGCAAAACATACAGCTGCCCTTGGACGACTCGGGAAGATCCCAGCCGCGCTTGGTGTCCGGTTCTGCTGCGAGCACGGCCACCCCCCTGCGCTTCACGTCCTTGACCTTGGCCTTCTTCTCCTCTGGATCCACAGTAGGGAGCTCGAGGAGGGAGAGACGCCCCTCCTCGGCCCTCGCACACTTGGTTGCTATGTTGAACAACTCCAAGGTCGTGCACAGCTCCTCATGGATGGCAAGCTCCTCCTTCATCTTGACATCATAGACGCCGCCGGAAAATGCTGAGATGATGGCCTCGTCCGTCACCTTGGGGATCTTGATACGCGCGCTGTTGAAGCGCTGGATGTATTTCTGCAGGGTTTCTCCTGGTTGTTGCTTGATGCGGCGCAGGTCATCCGCGACCGTCTGAAGGTCGCGAGTGCCCTGGAAGTTGGCGATGAAGTGGCTGCGCATCTCATCCCAGGAGGAAATCGAGCCTGGGGGCAGGTCCAGGAGCCATGAGCGGGCGCCGTCCTTGAGAGCCATGGGAAACCAGTTTGCCATGACCTTTTCATCGTCATTGGCCGCTTCGATGCTCAGCTTGTAGAGCTGCAGAAACTCCGCAGGGTTGGGGGTGCCGTCATAGCAAGGAGGCAGATCCGGCTTGAACTTGCCCGACCAGACAACGCTACGCAGCTCAGGAGTGAAGGCGCGACAGCCCGCCGTGGCCACCAGGGCCCGTCATGGAGGTGGAGCTTCACCTTGGCGTCCCTGTGCCGCTACAGCAAGCGGCACATGGCCCTGCCGCAGGAAGCGATCCTGACGTGGTGGTGCTGGAAGCGGTGGAGCATCTTCTTGTGGACAGGGAACCTCCTGGCAACTTCTATCTTCGTGCGCGGGCACGCGGCACGGCGGATCACGCCGCTGGGCCACACATCTTGGAGCAAGGACGTTGTCTTGATGCGGGGGAGGCTGAGGCGCTCCCTTCGCCGCGCGCCTCGGCGCGAGGGTGCCATCTTGGTGCTGAGGGGGTGGAGGTGCTCCGTGAGCCACATCGTCCGCAGCCGGGGGCGGGCGAGGTAGGGAGAGGGATGGTGCTGGAGAGCTCCCCGCGACGCTGACGAGCTCGGCGATGCGGTCCAACTAGTCCTCATAGAGGTTGTTGACCGGGCAGTAAGGCAGGAGCTCGCATGCCATGAGCAGCGTGGCCTGCATGTCCATGGGGGCGCGGCGAGCGTGAGACGATGAGACGGCCGGAGTCAGCGACGGGGTGGCGGTGCAACTGTCTCGCCGCACAGAGGGGTGCAGTGAAGAGGCTTGCAGCTCGTTTGCCGCTGGGCCGGTGGCGGCGTTGGCGGCGGGTGACAGAGAATGACGGGGAGGTCCACCGAAAAGGGCGGTCTAAGCGACACAGGTGGCGAGAGCGGCCCGGCAAGCGTCGGCCATGAACTTGGCGAAGCGATGAAGCGCAGATCGATGAAGAGGAAAGTTTTGGCACACCCCTACCTGGCGCGCCAAATGTCAGATTCCGGGTTCCGGCAAAACCCTTGAGGTTGGAACACTGGGGTGCACGCGAAGATCTTTCCCCCTCTCTAGGTCTCACACTCTACGATCTCACGGACTAGCTCGACGAACCCAAAGAGCATGAGACACAAGATTTATACTGGTTCGAGCCACCGTTGTGGTGTAATACCCTACTCCAGTGTGGTGTGGTGGTTTACCTCTTGGGCTGAGGATGAACAGTTACAAGGGAAGAACAGCCTCGCGAGGAGAGGTGTTCTTGTGCTTGGTGAACTTGAGTGGTTGGAATGCTATGGATTCGATCTCTCTGATCCCATGCCTCCCTATGGTGGTGGCTAGTCCTATTTATAGAGGCCATGGTCCTCTTCCCAAATATCGAGTGGTAAGGGATCCCACAACGGCCAAATTCGAAGGGAGACAACTAGTACAAGCTATCCTGACAAAAGTGGTCTTCGCCTACCAAAGGCTCTGGTGGTGACGCTGTCTTGGGCTCCACGATGACCTCCGTCTTGCCGTCCTGTTGGTCTTGGTCTTGTTGCACTGATATGGCAACCTTTGGCTGATGCCTCGGGACTCCTCGCCTACGCTTTCCCCTTTAGCACCAAAGAGGAAATGAGGACACTGCGCGCTGGCGCCTGCCTGACGCCCGCCTGGTTCCAGTCGTCATGGCTTGCGTCACAGAAAACTCGTGAGGTGCCCCTTGCCTTGATCTCTCCGCCCCTCGCGAGCTAGCCTGGTGAGGCTGCCCCTGAGGAGGTCTTGCGTCGTCTGCCTCGCGAGGCTTGGCCCCTCGCGAGGGTCTTGAATGCTTGTTGGTGAAGATGGGCCATACGGGGCTGCCGGTGGAGCCAGGCTGCGGGCTACAGGCAGGAAAGTCTGGGGACCCCCGTTCCCAGAACGCCATCAGTTTCACTGTGTCATTAGAAACGCTTAATCACCGTTACCACACGTGCGAAAGAATTTAGTGTGTGCTGCATCGCACACGATTACATTTTGGAAGGCCTCTGGATCACTGCTCCATATCCCCGACAGTTTCTGGGTCGTGTGGGAAGGACCCCCTATCGCCCACACTCACTTGGCGATGGTTCAAAATGTCATCACGGAAAGGGGTTAAAACCGTTTGTTTAGGACTGACGCGCACCAGTGCTAGGATATGCATAGCAACGAGCAGGGAGAGTGTGTCTACGTACCCTCGTAGACCGAAAGCGGAAGCGTTTAGTAACGCGGTTGATGTAGTCGAACGTCTTCGCGGTTCAACCGACCCAAGTACCGAACGTATGGCACCTCTGCGATCAGCACACATTCAGCTCGGTGATGTCCCTTGAAATCTTGATCCAGTTGAGGCCGAGGGAGAGTTTCGTCAGCACGACGGCGTGGTGACGGTGATGATGAAGTTTACCGGCGCAGGGCTTCGCCTAAGCACTACAACGATATGACCGAGGTGTGTAACTGTGGAGGGTGGCACCGCACACGGCTAAGAGAAACTTTGGTGTGTCTTTGGGGTGCCCCTTCCCATGTATATAAAGGGGGGAGGAGAGGTGGCCGGCCCTAGAGGGGGGCGTGCCATGGGGGGAGTCCTACTTGGACTCCCGGTCCAAGTAGGATTCGTTCCCCCCTTTCCTAGTCCAAGTAGGAGAATAAGGGAAGAAGGAAAAGAAGAGAAGGAAGGAGGGGGGCACCACCCCCTCCCCTTGTCCTATTCGGTCCGTGCAAGGGGGTGCGTGATACGTCTCCAACGTATCTATAATTTTGATTGTTTCATGCTATTATATTATATGTTTTGGATGTTTAATGGGCTTTAATATACCTTTTTATATTATTTTTGGGACTAACCTATTAACCGAAAGCCCAGTGCAAATTGCTATTTTTTGCCTATTTCAGTGTTTCGCAGAAAAGGAATATCAAACGGAATCCAAACGGAATGAAACCTTCGCGAGGATCCTTTTTTGGAACAAATGTGATCCACGAGACTTGGAGTGGACGTCAAGGAAGCAGCTAGGGAGCCACGAGGTAGGAGGGCACACCCCGGGGGGTGGGCGCCCCCACCCTCGTGGGCCCCTCGCAGCTCCACCGACCTATTTCTTTCGCCTATATATACTCTTATGCTCGAAAACCTTCGGGGAGAGCAACGAAACACCTTTTCCACCGCCACAACATTCTGTACCCGTGAGATCCCATCTTGGGGCCTTTTCCGGCGCTCCGCCGAAGGGGGATTCAATCACGGATGGCTTCTACACCAACACCATAGCCTCTTCGATGATGTGTGAGTAGTTTACCACAGACCTTCAGGTCCATAGTTATTAGCTATATGGCTTCTTCTCTCTCTTTGGATCTCAATACAAAGTTCTCCTTGATCTTCTTGGAGATCTATTCGATGTAACTCTTTTTGCGGTGTGTTTGCCGAGATCCGATGAATTGTGTGTTTATGACTTGATTTTCTATGAATATTATTTGATTCTTCTCTGAATTCTTATATGCATGATTTGATATCTTGGCAAGTCTCTTCGAATTATCGATATAGTTTGGCCTACTAGATTGATCTTTCTTGCAATGGGAGTAGTGCTTAACTTTGGGTTCAATCTTGCGGTGTCCTTTCCCAGTGACAGAAGGGGCAGCAAGGCACGTATTGTATTGTTACCATCGAGGATAAAAAGATAGGGTTTATATCATATTGCTTGAGTTTATACCTCTACATCATGTCATCTTGCCTAAAGCGTTACTTCGTTCTTATGAACTTAATACTCTAGATGCATGCTGGATAGCAGTCGAGGTGTGGAGTAATAGTAGTAGATGTGGAATCATTTCGGTCTACTTGTCACGGACGTGATGCCTATATTCATGATCATTGCCGCAGATATCATCATAACTATGTGCTTTTCTATCAATTGCTCGGTAGTAATTTGTTCACCCATCATAATACTTGCTATCTTGAGAGAAGCCACTAGTGAAACCTATGGCCCCGGGTCTACTTTACATCATATTAGTTTCTCGGCAACTAGCCATTTCTGTCGCTGTTTATTTTGCAATCTTTACTTTCCAATCTATACAAAAATACCAAAAATACTTTTCTTATTATCTTTACCAGATCTCATGTTTGCAAGTGGCCGTGAAGGGATTGACAACCCCTTCATCGCGTTGGTTGCAAGGTTCTTATTTGTTTGTGCAGGTACTAGGCAACTTGTGTGTAGCCTCCTACTGGATTGATACCTTGGTTCTCAAAAACTGAGGGAAATACTTACGCTACTTTGCTGCAGCACGCTTTCCTCTTCAAGGGAAAACCAACACATGCTCAAGAGGTAGCAGCGCGCGCCACCTCTGGCCGGCCCTCTCTCTTCTCCACTAAGGCCCATGATGGCCCATTAACTTCCC